>NC_136068.1:164066823-164539323 GCF_964261635.1 Lissotriton helveticus
ATGTAAACACAATTAGGGAACAGAGGGCTGTGCACAACAGGCCATGGTCTACAGATATCACTAGGGACCTATTTACAGAGATATCCCCAAATACTCAAGTAAATCAATATTCTACCTTTTCTCCAGAAAGTCCCAAAAGTTCACTAAGAGTCAATAACCCATTGAAATTACGGCCTCTGAAGGTCAACTTCTTGGAACAGGACAGCACCACTTTACTTCCAACGACCCATGCATTGGGAACATCTACAGATCCTCTGAAGAACAGAAGGCCTGTAGCAACTGTAGACAGTTCTGTAATGTCTGACCGATCAATGCTAAGTCCAGAGGTATCTCTGTACTCTACAGCTAGTGCTAGAACACCACCTAAGTCACCAGAGAAAAACATGACACTGGGTTTCACCTTTCATGATGCTAATGTACAGAAATATATAGACGCAGATACTGATGATGAAGGTCAGGTGCTAGAAGGCATAGATGCAAGCCCCCCAAAACAACTTCTTGGGAACCTAAGTCCAAATTATCTTGTTAACAGTGGGTATCGTAAACCCATGGACTCTGGACACCGAGTGGATAAAAACCACCTTGAAAGTGCTGCTATATCTGTTTCTTCAAAGTTTAAACTGGGTCAAAATTGCATTTACTCAACGGAGGTTGTGACTGGTAAAACCCCAGATGCCCAAGAATCAATCAAGGTAGACAATCATATTTCACCACAAATCCATGTGTTACCTGGTGGAGCAGGGCATTGTAGCACACATGACCCAAGCGTCTGACATATTGGTCTTAAATGACTTGTTGGAAGTCAAATGGAATGTCTCTACACTCTCTCAAAGAGCTTTTGCATGGCATCGACTTTGACTGCAATAAGCCACCTGTGCACTGAGAGGAATAGGAACATTTCTTCTCAATGTTGACAACATTTCTCAGAGTCAGAACTACAGTTCAAGTTTTTGCTTATGTTTGATTTCTTTTAACACCTTTCTTCCAAGCCTTTGTGACCAAATATATAGTCCTCTTCTAATTAACTTTTTTTGAGTATTTCAACTTTATTTTGCATTTGTTTTTATAAAGGATGTATAGCAGGCAGATCAGAATCCAATACAAAGTACTGGGGGTGGAATGTAGCAATTCAAAAACTCTCCCTCACAGCCTGGGAGCAGTACTCCAAACTAACGCATTCATCCTTTCTCTATAAAAAAGATGCACAATATTAAGACACCTTATTTAGCAATAACGGCTAAAGATCAATATGCTACACAAATTCGTTTTCAGGTTGATAGGGTGGTGAAAACTTTCTTAAACATGAAACTATTTGATTGAGCTCATTTCATGCTAAGGATTCACTCTAAAAAGATTATCAGGGTGAGTTGCACCATTTGTATCTCAAATCCTAAATTGGAAAAGCTGAGGAATTTTTGCAACTGCATATTTCATGTTGTTAACCCAATCCTGTCTTGCTCTGGTTAACTGTGGATATTTGCTGTGGGTACAACATGGGTGAAACCCACTCTTCGGGTGCCATGTGAACTAATATGAATGCAGATAATGCCTTCCCAACTTGTTGTATTACACACCACATACTAAAATGAAGGAAAGCATATCTGGTCAACATTTAACAATCTGTGTGTAAAACGTTTTTTCTTTTTAAATGCACTGTCCAAACCATTTGTGATATCATCCTTAGAGTGAGGGAATATATATGTACATATATTGTTGAAAAACCTAGCAGTTTTTTAATATTTAAAAAACAATTGCGGTTTTTGTATAGACATTATAAGAAATCAGGCTGCATACACCTAGCACTTTAAAATACCCACAATTTTAATTTGTGCCTGTAACTGTAACTGTGCTTTGTTCTTTATTCTAACCACTCTCTTCAACATATTAGTTACATGTTTTTGTCATAATCTTTTTTCGTCTGACCACATGTAATATGTTTCTGTAAATGAGTCCCATTCTAAACAAACCATAGCTTTGTTACATGTACATTTCTTTTTATTTGTATTGTTATTTATTTATTGTGGTAGTTTGAGATTGCACCAGTCACGTGTGCAGGCCCTATTTTTTCAGGTAATGATTTGCAAAACATAAAGACAAAAAAAGTGAATCAGAAACATAGAAATAAAGAGAATTGGCGAAGCCAGTAGGAAGGTGGAGATGTACTTTTACCAGTATTATCATGAATGTTAATCTAAAATAGGCATTTTGAAAAGGCACTTTTTTCCATAACATAAGTGCTGTACATAAGATGCTGCATCTCCCAATAAAATTATATTTAAAGAAAGAGGGCTTGATAGCATTTGAGGACAGCATGCATAATTGGCAATGGTGCTGCCAATTAACTATTCTAACAGCTAGTGGTTAATAGTGAAGACCTTGAACTTGAGTCAATTACTCTTTTTGTGGTGAAACGTCTATCTGACAAATGAAGAATAAGAGAAGTTTTTGAAGGGATATGGTGAAATGTTTCCATTTGTTTCCATCTACAGTGAACTAGCATTTCTTTACAATAGGAATGAACCTACCTCAATGCAATTACATATTGCATTTACTGTATTTTGTTACATAACGTTGAGATGTAAAGTTTATTCATAAACAATTAGAAATGACGAAACTTGTGTTTACTCAAAGCTCTCATTGACCCATTCAGAAACTGCCAGTATCAAAAGCATATATTTAATATATTATTAAATTGACCAAATTACACACCACAACATTTATGAAGCTGTATATTTGGTGATGTAACAATATTTAAAGGCATGTACAATCTACCTTCTGTTGTAGAACAACCTTTTTATTCCCTCACCAATCACTTTTTAATTATTTATTGGTAAATGAATACTACATTTGAAATTTACTTTTTTGAAACTGTACTTGCCTTCTAAGTTGAAGATAATTTGTCAATATTAAATACCTCTACTGTAATGCACTCGCTTGAAAACTGTAAAAAAATAATGGTAATTCTAGTGCTTTTTCACACTTTAACAAATTACTATTATTAAAATAATATATATGTACATGTAACAAATCTGTGTTTCAGACCTTTTCCAAGATAATCTTATCAAAGGTAGAGTAAACTTAACATAATTAAAGAATTGTTAAATAGAAACATTAGTACGAGTAGTAATACTTAATGTTCAACAATAAGCTAGGGATAATGAAAGTGAAACTGAATGGCCAACAGAGCAATTGTATGTGAATGTGTTTTTAAAAGATGGTTGTATACGGAGCAGCACTGTGGAATTTAAGCATTGATTTTATAGAACTTCTTCACATCAGCAGTCATTCATATATTCCATCAGCACAAATGTAATATTCAGGGAAGATACATTTTTGATAGATATACTGGTTTCCAGTGGAACATGTTTTTATAGGTGACTTCATAGTTGTAGGTTCCCTTTTCAGAAGACCAATAGAAAATAGCCATATAAATATTTCCTTCAGCGGTAGCAATCATTTAAATAATGTACAGATTCCTATAATGCATTCTTTTCTTTTTTTACTGAAGTCAACTGGTGCAACTCCCCTTCTAACCAAAGGCCAGTCTGCCATGTACGATGCTATGCTTCACAATCCTTGCCAGCTGTTTTTCATTTGGAATACTGTTGAACCAAGTAATTTCTGTTTTTACCATTCTGACATGTTCTGACAATGTTCTCTTTGTTGCTGTGGTTTCTTAGTCAAAGTCATCCAGCATTCTTGTGGATCCATGGACAGTTTAAAATAGATCCACCTGAATTGCATGAAAAATCTGTCAATATTTTACATGTGCTTTTTCTGCTGATGGGGTATAGGAGACAATATTTGCGTTGTTCTACTTAAGGTTTCCAGGAGAAGACCTCGTTTTGTAAGTTGTACAGAAATGTACAGAGTCTGTATGACTTCCTTACAGTACACTTTTGTCTCTGCACTGTGAGGTAAAAGCAAAAAACAGTAAATGTACTGTTCACAAATACATGGTATTTAATAGTAGACCAGGGGTCTTTTAGAAAAGTAGAAGCCATTTTATGAAGTTCAACCAATGTTGTTAAAGATATTCATTTGCTGTATGTTTCCTTTACAAATCTAAAACAGTACACTGAAGTCTTATAACTCTTTAGAATAAAGGTTTCTAGATGTTGGTTTTATGGAAGACCACACAAATAATTTATTGTGCCTCCGATTAATAATGTCACAGATGCCATCCTCAATGCTTTGTTGTAAAGGGCGATGTTGGGATATGAGTCCTGAAGTTGTCAGCCAGAGCTAACATACCCTCCATGGGTACCATAAAGGGAAATGTTGCTAATGTTAATACTCTCTGACTTGTTGGCACTTTCAGAAATGATATCACTAGCATTGTCTTGAGTTCCATAAAATTAGATCCACAGATTTGTTTTTTTTCTGATACAAATAGACAAAGTTGCACTAGTTGCACTTCCATGCGTACATCACACCATTTCAATGTCATTACATAAGGTCTGGTTGAACTTCCAGATGTATGTTTAGTGTTTCATCGGTTTATATGGTTATTCTTAAATTGATTATTGGAACTCATGGGGAAGGTAGTGGGGTGAGGGTTGATAAGGCAGGTGCAGCAATGATGCACTAGTAATGCAACAAAGAAACCACAGTTGAACATTTATTTACCAGGATTTAAGAGATGCTCGGTTCTTAGTGTAAACCTTGTTATTTTGTAGAGAAAATTCAATTATAACAGTACCACGAGCAATACTGGGTGTCCCATATGGCGATATGAGTTAGGAGTTTGCTGAGTTGTAATTCCACCCTGTTATAATCCACCCACCTGTCTTTCCACTCACATTTTCTACTGCTCAAAGCACAGGGGAAATGTGAGCACAAAAAACCCAGACTCCATGAAGAACTGGTGGCCAATGGCCCATTAATTTCAAACTTGTGGTCAGGTATTGGCAGTACAGGGGTGGTAATACCACCCAGTATTGGTAAGACATGGCTGGTATTGCTACCATGTTTACTAGGTAACTCATAATAAGGCCACCCAACAGGGTGGAGGTAATATTCAAACTGTCTCTTTATGTTCCTTGATGATTCAGACTAACCATTACATCTTATTTGTGGGGTGCAGAAATTCAGGATACAGATTAACTTAATTAGAGGGTGCAAAATTAGGAAACTAGGAATGTTGGGAAAAAAACATTCTTACTTTAAAGGGGATGAGTGTACCTATAATTTGGATGAATCAATCAACTGCTGGATTAGGGACATAGGAAGTACATACATAGGTTGTCGACAGAGGCCCATTGGTAGAGTTCTGAGAGTGCCACTGTGTACCCATACCAGCAAATTAGATTAGGATAGCTGTGCATGTGCCATGTGCTCTCTCCTCCATTCAAGGCATCCTCTAAGCTAATACTACATTGCTTTTTAGAGGTTTTGTGGTATTTCAGATGCATTAACCATGAGCAATAGACCAAAATGAATCTCAGTGAGTCAACACTGTCAGTAAATCTCCTTCAGGTTTCATGGTGACTGGATTTCCTGGTGCCCACCCGCCTCCATGTTGTCAGTTGCCCTGATATGCTTCCTTGCATACTCATTCTCACCCTGCTGGTATAAATTTGAAAGATAGACAATTACTCACTCTCCATATCTGTGAACATTAAAAGAGGATATCGATATTCAATTTAAAAATGATCAACAATGGTGTTAATACTAAGGTTAACTGCAAATTGACATCCAGACACCCCATATAATTACTGTAGGTATCCATGGTTGTGTTAGATGTTGACAAAGGTTCAAAACTCAATCAGTAATCAAGTTTATGACTTGTTATATGTAGTCAAAGAATGTTCGACTCTGTGGTTTACCTAAACCTCTGCCTCTTGAGTCCTATTCTATTACTACACTGGTAAAAGTTATTTTCAATGTTTGTTGGCCATGTCATTTATCCATCATGTTTGTTCTCGATCAATTATAGCAGGATATTCAGGTACCCTCAGAAATATTAGAAGTGTCTCAGAAGTGAGTTTTAGTGAATTTCCATGCATAATTATAGTTAGGTAAGTCAAACACCCTATATTAAGAGATTGGTTAGAGCAAAACTTGGCCTAGAAGGAGTGCTACACTAACTTCCTCAAAGCTTTTAAAGACTATAAATAGAAAAGGGCAACCAATTAGGTGCAACAGTGCCAGAGTACAGTTTTAACCAGTTAATTTTGCAAAACTGGCATGAAAATAGTGTTGAGATATACATAATGTGCATTTAGCTATTCCAAATGATGAAAGGGAGCTTCCTGAAAAGCACAATTACATTTATGGGGTAACAACTTCTCACAACTAAAGGCCATTTCGATTCCATGGACAGACAGACAGACAGACAGACAGACAGACAGACAGATAGATAGATACATAGATAGATAGATAGATAGATTACAAATGTGATATAGTTTATTGCAAAAATACAGAAGAACTGAGGCACAACTTTAGGGAAGAGTTGCTAGACATGAACACTAAAACCAATCTCACAAAACTTAGACCCTCATTCCAAGTTCTGAAGAAATGTTGCTGTTTGTGTACAACCAGAACTTTACTCTCAAATCGAAACTCTGAGTAGTGTTGTAACTACATCACACTGTAAATACTGCACATGGGAAATACCACACCCAGGGGTGCTGTTATTTAATGTGTGCAGCATTTATCACCAATTTAACCTGCAGCACCATACAATGCCCTTTGAGAAATTCTAGATAACGGAAAGTTGACGCACCGATTTTACAAATGTGTGTTTCTCCCATAGGGTTGTCCATGCATAAGCCAATAGTACTAGAAGACTTAAGGGACAAGGGTCAATACAAAGACTAACAAAATACATCTTCCATTTTAGAAGGCCAGCCCTCCTCCAACAATTCACCATCATGTGAGGTGATGCCAACATCCACAGAGGGTTTTCATGTGGTTAATTTCACAGTGCCTTTTGTTGTCAATCTCAGGTAAGCATGTCCAGAACATGCAGTATTCCCTTGGGTATAACTTGATTCCTTCTGCCATAAAATTTACAAACATCGACATTCCCCTCAAGGTTTTTCTGGTTCACTTTAACACCATGAAAGTAAATTATGGACATAAATCATCCCAACGATGTCTTCTGTAGACTAGCAGACAGGTTGCAAGCACGTATATCAATGTAAGATGCATTTATTGTTCTATTTCAGACAATAGAGGCGTGCCCCCTAAATATTGAAGGCAAAAGACACACAATTGATGTACGGAATGTGAACACATCAAAACATTCACCCCCAGTCAAGATATCAGGGTTGATCAATCGTTCTTTTGCTCACCATGCCACTCCAGTTTAAAAAAACAATGGTTTTAGGCTCAGATCTCTGTACTGCGGTGAATGTATGACATTGTTCTGCATTCTGTCCATCAATTGTTGATTTTGCTTTTGTAACCCTAAATATTGAAATCACAAAATCGATAGAACACACACAATATCGAGGACACAATACCAAAAATAAAATTTGTACAGGTAAGTCTATATTTTCTATATCTAACTCCACGTCTGTAGCTACAAGGTACACATATCTTCAAGGCATGCAGATGTGAAGTTTGGAGCGGCAAAGATATAATTCTCTAAATATAACCTTACCTTTCAATATTTTGTCCCTCAATATTCTGTGCTTAATACTATGGTACCAAAATATTGTTTGTGTCAATATTCAGCAGTACAACCGACCATAAACATCTGTCACTTCTGATTAACTGCCAAGCTTGTACCAATCCTAACTAAACAATATAGCTATTTGTCGATATACATTTCAAATCACAAAGAAAAATTTGATCCTGAACAATAATTGTAGATGTTTAAGTTATTTATTTTTTTATTTCATATTTTATATTGGTCGGATCTTACCGAAGTTCTGAGTCAGTTTGCTTTTCAGAGCAAGAAGTCAAGAAAAATGCACACCATGTGGTACCCTCAAATCACACACAGTTGTAACTTGAACCATAAAAACATTTCCAAAAGTCCAAATAAATCAATTTCTCCTACCAGACATCAAGGTCGTTCTGCAGATGCTTTGTAACCAACATAGTCAAAAGTAGCATGGCACTGCCATTCTTCAATGTTATGGGCTAATCCCAATCAAGATGGAAGCTGTATTGTTACTTTAACTCTGATGGGCAGATTTACAAGAACGGGGGCATCTCTACATATTAGCAGAGATGCAGCAGTTAATTTGCGACACGTAAAAAAAAAAACTTGCGCCAACATGGCTGCATCGCATTTACAATGTGGCGCACCGTGGCACAAGTATAGACAGATGTGTGATGCATCTTTTGGCGTAAGGGCAGCGCATTGCTGGAGTCGTGCCACAGGTACTACGCAACTCCAGCAAAAGTCAGGAATGCATATTCCTATCATGCTGCGTCACTCCTTACTCCTGCTTCAAGCAGGCTCAAGGTTTTAGCGCAGTGGCGTTATAAAAGTGACTGCATGAAATCTTGTAGATGTCACTACGTAACTTTTAAGAGGCATTATTGCATCAGAACGCCCTAAAATGGGAATGTTACAGGGATCCTCATGTACAGTTATTACAAATAGAAAGGACTGTGGCCTATTTGCTCTTTTACTAATACAGAGTTGGATATTTCGGGTCTGATTCACAAAGACATGTAAGATCCTGTAAAAGAGTACTCCTGTAGTACTACTTCCTGGACTCATAAATTCTTTTGTCAATGTGGATGTGCGCCGTGGTCAAATTGTGAACCATCTGGTCTTCAAGCCATTGATCAAGAACTATGAAGAACAATTCCCTCCTTTTTTGATGTTTCATGGTCTCCCAATTTAGAAGAGTGTCTTCAAATTAAAGATAGCCTTTCCTGCCAGAATCCTGAATTCTGATTACAAGATACCCCTTCATTCATGCTGATGCAACTATGCGAAACAAAAAGCACCTTTGCAGGAAAGAATGGAAATGGGCAGGCAGTCTTGTGATGTTTTAAGATTAGTTTAAGTCACCTTTTTGCACAGGGAAACTGGTGTAAACTGTGATTAGGATTTATCAGCAAAAATCCAAATTTCATATAAATACGAAATTGAAGGCAACTAAAGAAGCCACCCCAGTGATCATGCTGAAAAAATAAGTGACTGGCACATTCTTTTGCGGGTACCAAAGAGCCAGACAAAGCACAAAAAATATGCGTTCAAAATAAAACAACATACGGTGCAAACCAGGAATACTGAATTATGTAGTGCATTCTACATTTGTTCTCCTATGATGCTACCAGTTGTGTCAGGCTTGAACTTAACATTTCATTGTCTAACTGGAGGAAACTGGTGTAAAACACAAATGTACCATTGTCTTCTCATCTCCCATCCTTATCACCATCCTTACATATGAGGAGGCCCTACCTAACAGCCAGACAAGTCTGCAGATATAAACTCTTTCTCCCTCCTCCTTCCGGAAGGCCCCAAAAAGGAGAATGCTAAGGCAGCTCCAAAGCTGTAGACCAAGAAGAGAAGTAAGATGAGTCTAAGGCCTGGGATGAGGAAGGGGGGTCTGAGTAATGAGACTACCAGTAAGTAATCTAGGCATTAAAAGTCTGAAACCATAACATGACTTAGAGAGAGGACAGAAAGGAGGACAACAGCCTCGGCCCTTCCTTCATTATCTTCACGAGATAGGCCTATGGCGTACTATATTTGCTCATATACAAAAGATAACAAATCACACACAGAGACAATTGCGAATAAATGAAATGCACAAATAAAAGAAAATACATCACAGGCACAGAAAAAAGATACTAAATCACGAAAAGCATGATTTGCTTTCTTACTAAACTGCTAAAATAGGTGTACATGTACTCTTTATCTTCATTTTCAGGCTAATCTGGAAGAAAGCAAACACAAGGAGATGATGGACAGAGCTCAGAAACTTTTCAGATACTCACCCTCAGCCACACATCTGGGTTGAATTCATCATCGTTCTTTAGCTCACTTCACCACCCCAGTTCAAACCCAGCATATGCAAATCAGTGTCGACCCTGTACCTCATGGGAACAGTCCAGCCCGAACTACTTCCCTGAACCGGAAACAAGCATCCTGGGACCGTTTTTGGGTTGACAACCCTCATCAACCAGGCTAGCTTGAATACAGTGGCAAAGTGAGCAAGGAACCCACGTCGGGGCATACCCTGCCAACTTAGGGCGAACAAAGCAAACACAAGGAGATGATGGACACAGTGCTGAAACTTTGCAGACACTCACCCCCAGTCATAGATCTGGGTTGTATCAATCATCGTTCTTAAGCTCATTTTGTGACCCGAGTTCAGCCTCAGCCATATCGAAATTAGTCTTGACCGTGTTCCTCATGGGAACAGTCCAGCCCGAACTGCCAAGCCAGGTCTCCCCTGTAGCGGAAACAAGCATCCTAGGACCGGTTTCGGGGTGACACCCCTCATCAGCCAGGCTAGCTTGAATCCAGTGGCAAAGTGAGCAAGGAACCCACGTATGGAAGAACAACAGTGTTCTGTTAATAGATATATGTGTGTATGTTTAGGACTTTAAATATGTTTGAAAAACATTAAAGTAAAACAGAAAGACACTGTTAAACCCTAATGAAAATATAGTTTTCTGATGTCAGGCTATTCTCTGGTGAAATGGCTTCTTAGCATAATCAGCATCTTAATAAAAAGATCAGTTGAGTTTGATGCAGATTTTAATTTAGGTTGTACAATATTAAATTGAATCGGGGGGCTGGTCTCCCAAGCTATGCCAAAGAAAAGAGATCAAAATTATATATTTTTCTAGACATTCTTGCTTTTTTCCCCAAGTCACTGTTTGGGAGAACAGGTGACTGTCTTTGGAAAGCACTGGGCATGTGTAAGGGCCAGGCTCATGAAATATTCCACATAATAGCATTGATTCTTTGCCACCACCTCAGCCCTCATGACATTAAAAGCAATAAAGGGGGTGGGCAAAAAACAGAAGGCTCCATTTCTTACGTGCTGACGGAAAATAGAGTCTATGTGTCGTCGGAGAGCAACATTTCATTGAATCTACACATCAATCAATCAATCAAGCGTTTGTTAAGCGTGGCTACTCACCCGTGAGGGTCTCAAGGCACTGGGGGTGGGGGGTGCAGGTTCCAATCCTCTAAGAATGGGGTCCGTCAAAGAGCTAGGTCTTGAGGTCTCGTACGACGATGGGAATCGATGTTGTCTGTCTGAGGTGGAGCGGAAGGGCTTTCCAGGCCTTGACTGCGAGGAAGGAGAAGGATCGGCTTCCCGATCTGTTTTTTCTGGTGCGTGGCCCAAGGCATAGGAGAGCTGGGCTGATCGTAAGGTCCTTTGGGGTGCGTGGAATTTGAGTCGGCTGTTCAGGTATGCTGGTCCGGTGTCGTGGGTGAGCACCTTGAAGGTGATTCTTGCCTCGATTGAGAGCCAGTGGAGTGCACGCAGGTGCTGGGAGATGTGCCAGTGTTTTGGCAGGTTGAGGACCAGGCTTGCGGTGGCGTTCTGGATGTTCTGTAGCTTGTGGGTGAGGTTTTTGTTTATTCCCACAGAGAGTGCGTTGCCGTAGTTGAGTCTGCTGGTGACCAGAGCATGAGTGACAGTCTTTCTGTGTTCAAGGGGGCTCCATTTGAAGGTCTTATGTAGGAGGCAGAGGGTGTGGAAGCAAGAGAACGAGACTGATTGGAGATGAAAACATTGCTTGTTCTTCAGTACAGACAGAGGCCCAGATTTACTAACATTCACACAGCGCAGCTCTGTCTGAAATTTACCGGCACTGCGCTGCGCAAATGTGGATATATTTGCACAGCCCCACAGTTAGCAAGAGTTGCTAGCTGTTTTAGTGCATTTCTTTGTATGAGACCTGTACTCTAGGTACATCCTTCAACTCTATTTTACATTCGAGGACAATTGACCAACGGTAGCCGTAAAATGTGTAATTTCACAGTAATTAATCTTATGTGTAGGAAAATCAAGAGAAATTCAGCTTGATCCTTGTTTGCACCTGGTTATATTTGCCAGTACGATTTCATACAGGTCATGCTAGTACAGTAGATCAGGATTTGTCTAAAAACCAGTGGGTGTTTTTGCTAGTTCCACCCTGTTATGCCAGTAGCGGGTGGTGTCAGGGCAGAGTGGTGTGGCGGGAGGGGGGGATGACGACCCAAAATACCAACAAAAAACAAAAAAATATGATTTACCTGCTGCACTGCTGATCTTCTGCTCCTCTCAGCACCAGTCCACTGCAGACACGGGCTCCAAGACCCCCCTGTGGCCAATCCAGATGCTGCTTCATTAATTAGAGCAGCGTCAGGATTGTCCTGAGTACCCTGGACTTGCACTCCCAGAGAGACTGGGAACCTGTGCCTGCTTTTGCTAACCCGACAATGCAGCTCTGGGTGGAGACATCTCTGTGTACATGCTGGTTTCGCCATCCTAAGATGGCGGGCCAAACTGACATGCACACTGACAGCAGTGGACACCACTCCTCCTGCAGCCTGTCACATATTATGCCCCACCCCCAAGACTCATCCCCGGAAAGAAAAATAAACCTATAATAAACCATTTTTATTTTTGAAATTTTGAGGCTGCTGGCGAAGGGGCTATGCTCCAGTTTGCATAGATTAACATGTGCGAAAATGGATTCTGGGACAGCGTCCCTGTCAACTTCGTGTGCAACATATTTTTGTGCCAGAAAGTTGATGGGCACTGTCGTTTGCTTATATTTTTTTGATTTATTAAACTGCAGTTGGGCATTAGGCCTTCCTCGCATGCCTATTTTTTCTTTAGGTAGCCATATATGCGTATTAATAGGCATAGAAGAGGGGAAAGATCATCTTTTTCACTGCCAAATATTATAATCAAATGCCTTGCTTTTATTTGTTCATGTTGCAGAACTTTCCAGTGGGTGACAGCCTTTTCCTGTTCGTGAAAAGGGTCTCACTCCGATCATCCATATCTCCTAATAATTCTTCATATTGACCAAGAAGAAGCTGTTACTTTTACAACAACTGTGTGGGACCAGTCAAAGAAGAAGACACTATTTACAAATATTATTACCTACTTCCTCTGGAAATACGTAGATCACCAAAAAACCTTTGGTCATTGGGCTCAGGAGGGGTCCCATTTTATATAAAAGTTAGTCAAAACTTGGAAATGTAAAAAATGAAAATGGTAGGAAATTACATTTAAAAAGTCACCATAATTGCCCCTAACTGTGTCTGGTAGGGTGGCTGGAATTATTCACACAGTAATTTTACAGCCCTTAAATCAAAAAGGGGAAATTAACGTTTTCAAATGCTCTTTGTGACTACAGCCTCATTTGATGTTGTTCTACATAAGCAGTATTTATTTGTGTTTCTGACAGCAATTATGCTTCCCAGAAGCACAGCATAGGCAGAAAGAAATGGATTGCTAATCGGTGTTTTCTTAAGTATTGCAAAGTCATTATTGTAGCCAGCAGGTGAAATTAACATAAAGGCCTGACATAGACTGCCCTCTGTATCTCAGTGTGTGTAATTGCATGCATTGTACCTTCGACACAGGTTGACTCTACATGCTCAACATACACCAGTGTTTTGGACTCTCTCAATACAAACAAGGCATATTTTCTCATTAAAGGGCAACTTATTTATTTGTAGAATTTATAGCGCGTACTTGTACCTGGTCACATGGTCATCGGGGCTCTTTACGATAACGTTACACAGTGATCAGCTGGTATTGTCTCAGAAATAAAAACATATGTTATAATGGGAGATACAAGGAAAAAGGGGAATTGACAGTTAAGGAGGTTCCGTAGAATTTTTAATGGACCACTTACATGAGTAATTTGCACATGCTTACCCCCTTTGAGGAGTGGGACAGTGAGCAAAAAAATGATGGAATGTAATGCGGTACAGGGTAATTACCAGAGGCCAAAATGAATCAAAGCATTTGACCCACCCTGTTTGCATGGCTTGAAGACGTACTACTTCCTTCACTCTTCCTGTAATGTTGTGTTGGGCAAAAGGACACAGGCAGAACAGGAGCCCGGAAGAGTGCAGCTGCAAATGCTAGCCTCCAGGAAGTAAGGCAGCTTGCGAGCTCTGCTGACCAGAGGCGTATCTAGGTCAGAAGGATTGAGGGTGTCAGGTTTGGAGTTTTTCTTACAGGTCTTGGGCTGTTGGGACAGTTCTCGGCACCGGTCCTTGTAAGTCCTGGTTTGCCCGAGATATAGGCGACCCCTTCCAGTAGCCACAATGCCACCAACAGTGAGAAGCCTAAGCAGCCATTGCCTTCCCGAAGGAGTCCCAAGAGGAAAAAACCCCAATGGGAAAACCTCTGATGACGAGGAGACTCAAGAAATGAAGGTGAAAAAAAGGAGCCAGGAAACACAGAAAAACCAGAAGCCCAGAATGGAGCAGGAGGTTTACCGGTACCCAAACTGGAGCAGGAGGCGCAAAGGAAAAGAGCGTCAATGGAAGGAAAGGAACACCAAAAACTGGAACAGGAAACCAACAGGAGCAAGGACACACCAACAGGAACAAGGAGTGTTGGAACGCAAGGAAGCAAAATGTTCTGCCCCTTTAATACCCAAGAACAGGAAGTTACAAACCCGAACAGGAAGTGACAATACAGGAACAGGAAGCGACAAAACAGGAACTAGACCGTTGCCATCTTGGATAGGGAAAGGAGAAAAGCGCAGAATAGGAAGGCTGCCATGTTAGAAAGGCAGAACAACCTTCCCCCAAGGCCCTCTGGGAGCATGACTGTAAAGGAGAGAATGAAAACAGGCAACAAGATTGCCCCAAAGGAGATGACCCACAGGATTCTACCGCGCCAAAGGTGAGTGCAAATGCCCCCAAATATTTAGCATAGGAAACTACAGTCCTCATCTGGGACTTGCTGTATTCCTAAGATGTTATAGGAAATATCCAACGGGCCGAAGGAGAAATTATATATATATATATATATATATATATATATATATATATATATATATATATATATATATGTATATATATATATATATATATATATATATATATATATATATATATATATATACACACACACACTATATACACGCACATACGTATATATATATAGAGTGAGTGTGTGTGTGTGTGTATGTGGTATGTGTGTGTGTTTTTGTCTGTGGTTGTATTTAAAAATCCAAGTGAAATGCAACAGAGACTGTACCTAACTATTCTCTACAGAATGCATTTATTAGGGAGTTTAACACCCCAAAAACCCTCCTTGAAGCTACTGCTGACTGCAGGAGCGTAGATAGGATTCTGTGAGTAGTGTGACAGTGGTTATCTGGGAGGGTATTTCTGAAAAAAGAGAGGGAGTTTCAGCAATAAGGTGTATGTGAGAGAGAATTTCCATATGACCAAGAAAGAAAGTCAGTATGCGAGGGAGGCCTGTGGAAAATGGGGCAAGTTTAGTGACAGGAGGTATCTGAAAGAGAGTAGTTTTGTGACACAGAGGACAGTTGGTAAGAGAGGAAGTGTGAGAGGCAGGATATCCATGAAAGAGGTGCCTTTTGAGAGTTTCTTATGGTAATGAAGGGGCTGTGTGTACGGCTGTATACGTGAAGGAGTGTCTGTCTGTATACATGGACATAAGAAAAAGAAGAACAGAAAGCAAAGTGACCCTAACATTTCCATACTTCCCCTCGTGGGCACGACCATAAAGCTCACATGATTCCTCCAGCTCTGTCGTTTCCTGTTTTAGGGGAATTAGTAAAAGAGGTAACAGCAGGCTACTACAAAGATCAGCATAGTGGATTACATTATTCTTCCCCAACCCTATCTACAAGCAGGGAGCAGCTCCAGATTACAGCTACTATTTTAAAAGCAGATATCACAGAATTCCCAATGGACAACCTGAACATCAACTGGTTTGAACCAGAAGTCAAACAGTGGATCTTACCCTAAAAGGCTTGCTTCATCTGTGAAGTGGCCATTAGGCAACAGTCTATCTTTTTGTAAGACAAGCAAAAACAAGTAAACATTTCTCTTCATTCTAGACTTGATTTGTGCAATTTTAAAATGTTAGTGTCAAAGTAGCACATTGTAGAGCATTTTCTATCGCTGCTACTTGTTGCGAACATAACTCTTTGTTCCATCATAGGTACTGTCTCACTGACAGCGCCTAAAACCTACATTCTGATAATTGCTCCGCTTGACATAGGCGTCGTAAACAGGGCCAATATTCTTGGACAACCAAGAGACCTTCCAAGAAAAAATACCAGCATTGTTAAGGAAGTCCAGATAAGTATTAGAGGTACAAGTGCAGCCTGCACAAATATGATGCAGGTGTATTTCCCATGATATTGCATCATTGAAATTGTTCTGTTCTGCTGGTCACTCCATCTTGTATCCAGGAGTGAGCAAACTGTGAGTGGCACACACACACTAGGAGTTAGGGTTGTAGCACTGTGATGCGCACTGTAGCAGTGGTGCATTTTGCCTCAGCTGCTCTCCTTCTTTCATCCCCACTTCTGCCATACCTTACCTTAAGCTCTCAGCATAGCACTCAGTTCTCAGCGCGTGCCCCTTACCGACAAGCTTCAGTTGCGTTCTATCCTGATTGAGGTCTAAAAACCCTCTTGTAACTCTACCAGAACCTGAGAAGTGAGGTGGAAGATGTCATCAGTAATAAAAAGTGAAACTGAAAGTTCCAGAGGAGAGGAAAGCTCTGACACCGTTGGAGAAGGGTCCTGCCCAGTGGGACAAGTCCCTGCTGGCCTCAGTTGTGCCACGCAGTGCTGAAACAAGGTTCTTGGATCTAGAAGTGACAGTGAGGTGGTACCAAACTGCCAGAAACTCCCTTACCTTTACCGATAATTCCCACCGCCATAAAGAATCTTAATGTGTAGCAGAAAGGATGCCCTAATAGGCTAAGTAAGAAATTCATATGTGAACAAACCAATTAGTCAGTTATGGAAGTCACTGAAGAAACCCCATAAAGATCCAGCAGTCTTGTGCTTTCTTCAACATGTATGAGTGAGTGGGCAGGCTCTAGAAGACCAATCCACAATCTGCACTTACAGCAATGCGCAGTGTACATTACGCCACAAATAATAGTACCCAGACTGCTCTGCAACAAACTTGTATCTCGATCACTCTCAGACAAAGGCTAGAGGACAGATCAGAGCAGCTACCAACATTGCAGAGAAAGTGAGAACCCGATGTAGAACCACAACTGAGATATAGTACTACCCAGGCCAACAAAAATGCACAACTAAGGATTACAGAGCACATATCAATAAAGGAAGATCTTGGAACAACCAACTTACAATACAAGGAGAGAGCTATGAAAAAAAAAAAAATTACCTCACAGCAAAGGCAAATCTTTTATTTCTTAAAGAATGTGCCTAAGATCCCCGCTGTAACAGATTTGGATGGCAGCAAAGCACATATTAGAGCACCCACTACACTAATCATAGGAAGAGGCGAATTACAAAGAGGCTTGTGAAGGCTAAGGAAGGTCCACTAAAACAAATCTACTACAACACATAGCCATCCTCCCCAGTGTACACGACAAATCCAAATCGGAGTACTCTATGATCAGAGTTCCAAGAGACAGTCTGATAAGCAAGGCTCGTCAACTAAAAATACGTCTAAGAATATTCTGAAAAACAAAATCTATGCTTGGGTGTTGCACGTCTCGGGTTATATCTCCAGTGGGGACTTCTGATTTGCCGAATTATGAAAAGTTTCTGAATGGTCCACATCCAAAGACTTCCTCCTTGTTATTCATGTTAGCAGATGAAGTCATCTTGCAAACTCATTTATGGAAACCCAAGTAATTTTGTTTGCCAGAATGTTAACAATGCCCGAAGGTCCAAATTGGTCAAGCCACACCCAGGCAAATCCAACCATAAAAAAAGGTTGTCAACAACGAGCCCCTCAAACAAACACAAATAATTAACAGTTTGCCTACAGAAACCCCCCAAAAGAATGCATATGTCGCCTAAAAAGTCACCTCTGGCAACTCTGCCTCACAATAAACAAGATGATAGAAGCCAGGCACATGGGTGCCATACCATTCTTAACTGAGGGGCAGAATTATGAGGGGTGTGTGTTGCCCTTGAATCATTCAGGGCAATGCAAGGCAAAACAATTACTTAAATGGGATTTACTAAGCCACGCAAAGGTAAAATCGGTCAGATCATGGCTATTTCATTGTACAAATAGTTTCCTTTTTTCTCTACTAAAAAAGAATAAAAATCGCGTTGCCTAAATCTCTATGAAAGATTTGGGTTTGCCATGTGTCTTACACACATACCGAAGTCGCCTTGAACATTAACTTTAGATGCATAATTTGGGTGTGGAAATGTTTGGGAACATTTGCCAATGCCCACAAAGTTACTGTTTTGCGTGTGCTCATCACTTTTCAAATAGCCATTTGCACATCCCTCCCTTCCTACAACCAACAAATGCTCTGTAATACTGCAGGATTTCTACCATACCATTGAAATGTGTGCCATAGGAAGTGAAATTTGAAGGTGTAGAAACTAATAAGTACCCATCCTGTGAATCAGGATTTATTTGTAAATTGTATCCTGTAGTCTAACTGGTTGCACATCAAGTTCAAGTATTATTTTTAAGTTTGGATCTCACAAGAGGTCCACATAACATAATAAAATGTATATGTACCATTTAATAAAAATTCAGAAAGCTTATAAAACAAGTAAATATTTAAAAATAGTACATTTTATTTGCTGGAAAGAATAACAATTGTCGCACTTCATCAGCAAAGCATACATTGGATCTTAAGAAAAGGGGGCTTTTAAAAACGACGACGAGGATAGTGCACCACAGGACATATACAAATGATGTGGTTTAGATATTAAATACCATTATTGCACAAATCTCAAATTCTTTCGTCAACAGGGAGATTCTCCCAAGCCCAGGTTACACATTTAAATACTAAAATATTCAATCTTATTAAAAAAAAAAATGAAGGTATCTTATGCTCAATATTCCTTGTTAAGAGATGTTGTGGCTGTTTCAAGATATAAGATTAATTTATACTTTTCCATTTTTGAACATAAGGCAATATCAAGGTTTGCACTAATGCTGCAAATCTGCTCTTTGAATAAACATTTTAATTGTAGTATAGACATACACTCTATATTGTCCTACTTCATTTGGAAAACCCTCAATCATGAAGAACATTTCTATAAAATATTTACTTTTCTCTTTTACTGAAGAAGATTTTACAACACAATAACTTTCTTAATGTAGTCTTCACTCCTAGTCAGTAAATGGCTCCAGCATAACACTGCTCCTAGCTTCTGTACAAAGGTGCCAGTCAAACCCAATTACAGTCTAAGCACCATGCCAGCTGCAAAAGTAGTCAAACCGCAGAGGTTTCAGAGGATTTGGCGTTCTGCAGTATCCACGAAGGTCCACTTTTTCACATCAATTATTTTCAAGGCATATAAAAGGGTTGAGGGAACATTTAGGTGACAAATATTAAATAAACAAAGTGGCGATTACCTAAGGCATTATAAAAAGTTCTTAGACCATTGCAGTGGGAAAGTGCCTTACTGGCCATGTGTTGGGTGTGATCCTTCTCATTCAAATTAGTAGAGGAAATTGTTTGAAGTACAGATAAGACTTCACTACTTCTAAAATGTCATTACCTACTTTCCATTGAAATGTATTGTCCTTCCCATGGCCTTACCCTTTCAATATAAAAACTTTACCTTTTGACATGTTATTTTTTTTAAAGTGACCATGGGCATACTGTTGGAGGCACATCAGGCATTTTTTTAAACTCATAGGTGTAGGATCCAAATTATCAATATAGTCTAAATACAATAAACAGGGAATCATATGATCTCCTATTTTTGGCCATCACTCGTACAATCTAAATTGAACTTAAATGTACAACAAACATTGAGGCCATTTACCAGGTGTATTCATGAGCACATGAAATAGTACTTCTCTAGTACTTCTTAATTCACTCTAAAACACCTTTTGTGAATTTGTCCCAAAACATCTAAAATGGAAATAAAATGGGACTAGTCAGGCAACATTTATATACAATTGGTGCAAATAGAAAGCACTGGCCCTCTTTGCTCTTTTACTAATTGGTACCTGGACACTTCAGGGTCAATTCACAAAGTTGTTTATGAGTTTGTGAAACTGTAGTCCTGCTGTACTCCTGTTGTTCACATATGTGAAGTAGTGTTGCTTTAATACTCCTGAAGCATTTCAAGTGCTCGTAAATACCTTTGTGAATAGGTCAGTAATTCTTGCTGGATGGACAAATGCTGCTACAGTTACCATAAAGTAGGAATAAAAAAGGCTTAAAGTGAATATTCTTTTATACATAGCATAATGATTAAATATACACTCCACTTCAAACATACAATTTGCTTCAATAGTAATTTCACATTGATTGATTTCACACTATTGATAAAATAATATCAACATTTTCCCCCAGAACTAGTGATTACAGTAGGTATTGTGAAATACAATAGCATTCACAGTAATATGGATGGCATTTTGCTATTAACACCCTGAATTGGTTCATTTATATTGGGTTTTATTAAATAATAAATAAAATTGTAAGCAATACACAGTAGTATGCTTCTATAAGTTCGTTCAAACAAATAAGGGTATGATTCTTCTAAAGTACATCTTGTGGTGTAACGTTAAATAAGAAGGCTGATATACTTAACATTGCAGGTAAAAGTGGGGTTTCTGTCAAACGCTCTATCACTATTTACTATCCTAGACACATGAGAAGTATTGGATGCAATGCAGTGTCTAGGGTCAAATCACCAGTTGACATGCAGTAGAGCAAGGCCATTTGTGTGATAATGGGTTGGATCCAAAGAGCACAGCAAAGCCCTTAAAGGTAGGTACATTTGTTGTTCATTTTTTAAAATAGTAAATTTGTATTACCTTTATTAAAATGTGATCCTTTCTCCATTGGAGTCTAAGTATGAAATGTTGGTTCTACATTCATTCTTTTGTTTATTTTGCTGCAGTGTATTATTTACAAAATCTATTTTGTCACTGCAAGAAGGACAGTTCCTATTTTGATTTCAGAAAATAGAGTGTGTATGGTCAAAATAATAAGTTAATAACTGCACACCCATGCTTGCAGTAATTTATGAACATATTTAGGGATGCTAGGAATAATGTATAGGAGCAGCAACCCTAAAACGACTTCCAAAATTCCATAGAATAATGAGACTCAAGTAAAAAAATAACCAGGAAAGTAGCAAATGAACAAAAGAAGAAGACATGTATAGTAATTTTTAAGAAGGAGTAATTGAAGCAGGCACGTAGGTTATCAGTGACTGCTAGAGCAACATTTGAAATTAGAATATGAGATAAAACATCAAATACAAAATATGCTGTCTGTGGTTAATGTAAATGTCAATTTCTATACAAGGATTAGTATTAATGGTATTCATGCTACTAAGAGCAACCATATCCAGCATCATTTGCCCATAAATCCATACGCAGGCAAGCTAGGGACCTTGGACTTTAAACTCAGGTTTCCCATTTACACAGCTGATGACTTCACCAATTGACTGTACCTCCAAACAAGATATGTCCAAATGTATGCCTCATCTAGTAAATGTTTTTTAAGTAAAAAATGTTTACCTCTGTTCATTTGTACACTGATTATATGTGAGCCTCTGGTCCAGCACCATCTATTTCTCTCTCTTTGAAGTAACACTGTATTCTTGATTGTTGTGTGACCAAATCTCCTATAAAGCCATGTTATAAAGTAGCCTTAATCCAGTGAATGAAGTGTCAAGATCCTGATGTTGCAGCTTTATCTGTTGAACATAATGTTCTCTATGGTGTTGGTCGATCATGAAGAATCCATCACAGTTGCACTCTTTTCTACTACACTGTCACGGATGAGATGCAAAGTCACATTTGTAAGGATGATGAAGAACTGAACAGAAGATTGTTATCCTTTAAGACTCAAGACCTAAAGAATTTGCACATTGTTAGGAAATGTTAGAGAGAGAAAAATTAATTTGCAGTATCTGCGAGTGCAGCTCCTACGTACTAACGTGTATGTACTGTACTGGGTTTATTTTGAACTAATTGTCTTTATAAAGTATATTTATGTTGGCTTTGTCTTAGGCCATGTATTGTTTGGGGCCTCCCACTCCCTGGGAAGATATACAATAAGTATAAATTTGTTTTATTTCGCCATGTCAGCAGTTTTTTCTGGGGCATATATTTTTAACATCAACACACCATTCTTTTTGGTAACCATAAGTTAGTTATCCATTTTCTGTTTTAATAAAATGTCCAGTTGTTTCTGTAAGAATTAAATCTGTGTCTTCTATATGCATGTAGTGGTATGAAACTGTGATCAATGTGTGGCATTGAGATGCTGTACTGTCTTGTAAATGACATCCAGATGTCTAAGGGTTTTAAAAGCAATGGTCCTCTACTGCAGACTGTGGAAACAATTAAAGGTATGGAAAATGTAAGTCATTGTCGTCATTGTTTTATTTACATATTGTAAAATGGTTTTACTATTATTCATGTGGAGCGTAAACATTTATATGGGCATTGGTATTTATGTAGAAACCGCTATCCAGGGAGCAAGAGAGAATTTTGTATCAATGCAGGATTTGAAGACAATTTGAGGTCCAGCGCATAAAATGCTTTATGGCCATAGAAGGTTTGATAATTTTTTAGAAGATTCTATGGGTCTTGTTCAGATCGCCACAAAGAAAGGCTGTAGGAATAACGGTTAGTCCAGAAATCAGGAACATAACGGCTCTATTATTGAACCACCATTAAGCTAAGTTTGTTTCATATTGTATTATTTCATAGAAGGTTTTAACCAGAAGAACAAATGTCACTATTATGAGGTAGAGCAGAGGTTTTATGAACTGACCTCTCCACATAGCAAATCAGAAAATAATGATAAACAATTTTAGGAAGTGACGATCCCGTGGCGATAGGAGCTTGTACATATGCCCCTGAATATGGTGCCACTTGACATCGATGATCTCTCACAATAGAAGCATATAGGCATGCAAGCAATGCAGTGCAAAAATGGTGCAGCTAGCATGCTGTACATCAGGTTTCAGGTGTTTAGGAATCTAGGGGGCCCAATAAAATGACATAATGTGGGAGTTTAAAAGGGCCACAATGCACCATCCTTTTGGAAGGAATAAACGCCCCCATAAACTGCATTATTTTAAAGGGTGTAGGAGAATGGCTGCAAACTAAGGTCAGGCATTGGTTTAGTCAGCAATATTTATACATAAGAAATGTATAAGCCAGTAATAACTATGCAACCAAGAGAGAGCCCAGAGAAAGTGTCAAGGGAAGTGAACACATGATAGAGAGCATGTAGGAGAGAGCGAAAGATAGTAAAAGGTGTTTGTGATAGGAGAGATCGAATAAATCTAGGTAAAATACAGTAGGACTGATTATAACAGCCTCTCATAAGCACCACTGCCAATGGATAGAACACTACATTCACATTCCGCAATATATTTTTTTTAAATTAAATATGCATAATGTAACAGGAACTGTAATAAAAGAAAAATGTCTAGAAAACATTACAAAAAAAACAAAAAATGGGTGGATGTTTTCGAAGTGGCTGCTGTATATACACTAATAATTCTGAAAAGTTAGGAAAACACACAAAATACATCAGGGAAATCCAAAACAAACAAACAGTAAAAAGACGAAACCCTATCTTTAGATATTACAGAAGTAAAATTGCTCGTCGGGCTAATTTCTAATTCTTAGAGAGCCAAAACAAGTATGACATTTGCTTACCAAGAATTTAGAGTCAGCAAACTGTGTTTTAGACTTTTGCATTATATGTTCCAGTTCAAATATTCTGGACAGAGGACAAAGCTCTGATTTAGAGGTACAGTGTAAGAGAAAATCCTCTGATTTCTAGAAGAAATGATAAATCCGGAGAAGAAACTACCTGTGTAATTTCCTAAAACCTAACATGCTGAACATTCCTAATAACTTTAGTCATCAAAATCTAACATATGCAACAGTCTTTTTGAAGGTATACCTTTTAATGCATAACTAATGATGCACATAACTCAATGTGGCCAGCACTTACATCTATGAAAATAAATGTGTACCTTGAATTTCTTTTTAGAATTCCTTTCCTAAAGGAAACTATTCTTTGACATCATGGGTGCTTTTTTACCCCAATGCATAAGATTTTTAATCAAGGCATGATTATTTGAAACTAAATGTATTATTAGAAGTATAAATATAACCTTTAATTACTTTTCACAACATGGGTAACTATTTTCATGTCTTCACTTGTCGATTTTTTAGCCTAATACAATAAAGGAGGGTGCCACTATTGGGGGCATGGAGACCCCCCTAAAATTGTAGACCCTAAAATATTACCACAACAGCACACATATAGGTTGATGAATTGGAGACAGTGTTAAACCTCAGTTTTATTAGCCAATGTGTTCCTGAGAAAAGGTACCTCACAATATATCAAAATATAGTCCATTAAATAAGGACGGATTCAATAATTGAGCTCTAGAGCAGGAACAGAAATTTTAGGGATTTATTGTATAGATTCCAAAGGGGTGGTACAGACATTGTAAATGCAAATGCAACAAGTCATTGCTATGATGACTCAGTAAATAGGACAAGGCAGAATAGGGTGCAAAATCAGTACATTAAAAAACCCAAGTGAGCATCAAAATCAATAAGAAAATGGACAGCATCTGTAGTAGAAAGCTCTGACTAGCCCCCTAAATCAAGGGTTTATATACAATTTTCTTGTATAGAAAGTCATCAGCTTCTGCTAAGTCATCATGGTGTGAGCAAAAGAATTATGCTCTCAGCAAATCAGAGCATAGTTTCATACAACGTCATATTGCCGTAGACTCTAAGCATTATCCCACTCCATGAATATTCATTCTGCCCACTCTATGTTAATATCATCCAGAGCTGCCAGGACAAGCTAGTTACAAGAATAACATCAAACTATTGTAAATTAAAGTACCGTGAAAGGGCCTTGAGAAAAGCAGCATTACTTTGTCATTGTTGGAAAGTACTCTTCAAGAACAGCAAACGACATCAAATAAAAAAACACGATCCTGCTTGACTACGTGCTGTAGAATAAGGAACAGTCAACATGCAGGGGAAGGACATCCATTTGAAACAAGAAGGTGTTGAGGGCTAACTGAAGAATGGTTAACATAAGCCTGGAAAACATGATTTAGTGCATCATAGCAAAATCGTTTTGTATGTAATAACATCATGTCAGTGTATACATGTAAATTTGACAGTGAATCCATGTTCTGCACCTTGTCTCATTGTTAATAGTGCACATAAATATAAACTGCACAAAAACTCCAACAAACTCCCTTCTCTGATTATTCTATAACTACTAAAAACCCACGATCAGTCTAACAGTTACAATACAGTCTGCATCACTTTCTGCTTTTTGCGATCCGATTTTTCTAATCTTAAGTTGATTATGCACTAGCTCTCTGGCATCCTCCATCGATGTTATATCTAATTTTCTCTTAGATGATCCTCTTTTCTCTTCCCACCCACAGTTTAGAAACACCGCCTCAGAGAAACAGGACAATAGCACAAACCAAGACCATAGTTACATGGGTCAACAGCATCCTAAACATACCACCTCCCAAGCTATCGATCCATTCACCTACCTTACTAAACCCCTTCCTATCTTACTAACCCAGGAACCTATTTCCCATAAACCACTCTCTTCTAAAGTTTGGACTTCATGAGAAATATTAGTGATAGTATTATCATAGGCATTAATAACCCTACTGTCAACAGGAATGAAGGTAGAACACTCTCTTACCTTCAAAACCTAGCAAACATTGCCTTCCTTCACAAGACATATATCTAGTGCTAAGTGGTTTTGCATTATCATTACACGCATAGCAATAAGCTCAGAATTTATCTAAGTTAAATCTTGGCAGTGTTAGAAGTGAACCAATCAACAAACGCAGATAATCTTTTAATTTCACAGCATTCATAGGCACTTCTATTGCAGCAATCATAGCTCCTAATATATCTAATACTATCTTCCCAAAACCAACTTCACTCTCTTCCTACCAGCAGCACCATTCATTCCATTCACATGATGGACTCTAGGAAATACTGAAGCCAAATAGCAAGAACTCGCCCAATAACGAGGTAGGTTGAAATAAGCAATCTTACCACACACATAATAAATTCCTCTCAGTATTGGTTCTTAACCAACCCGAAAATCAGCACTTACAATGTAATTTATCCCACACTCGCCCTTGACTGAACTCCAATAGGTTCATGGGACACCATACAAAATTTACCCTTTCTCTCGTGCTCCATTCTCAATCTTGGATGCAATTTAGAAAACCTAGATTCTTCCTCAGCCTTAATCTATTCTCTGATTCTCATCTCATTTTTCCATTCTCGCAAAATATTCACTCTCCTCACAATATATTCTTTAAGCAATTCATTCTCTTCTTTACTCAAACTACACACATACTCACATTCCATCTGTTTAGTCTCATGGTTAGTTTGTGCAACTGTATTTGAATATTTACCATGACATATCCTATTCCTAGCACCTTCAGAAAGGGAGAAAAATACACACCATGCAATTCTGCACTCTCATTGTTTCAAAAGAATCACCACACATTTTTATAAACATTATAATTAAACCCACTAACTAAACTTTTCCTATGTATTATGTGTAAGAATTGACTCTATTATGTACCATAGGGAGTTCAATCTCTATGGAGACATATCCTACTGAAGAAATAAGGCATAACAGTAGACCAACTAATGCTATTAGCATCATTACCCATGAGGCCATGCTAGTTTTATGGCATATGCTGTATGTCTTTGCTATTGATCTCAAAAACAAAAATCATAAGAAAATTTAGGATTCCAAAATTAGTCTTTGGAAACTCCTTTTATTTAAAAAAAATG
Source organism: Lissotriton helveticus (assembly GCF_964261635.1). Classification (NCBI taxonomy): domain Eukaryota; kingdom Metazoa; phylum Chordata; class Amphibia; order Caudata; family Salamandridae; genus Lissotriton; species Lissotriton helveticus. The sequence goes on from NC_136068.1 coordinate 164,093,738, forward strand.
TTTTCTTCTTTTTTTTGTTTAAATTCTAAAAAATGTATTTCTTCAGCTGGATTGTTTGCAAAATCTCAGAACTTATTTTTGTAAAAATTCAAGGTGGCTCTTCTTTTTCTATCTCGTTTTCAAAAATGAATTGACAACAGTTTATTGGGCAGTAGATCTCTGTATCTCGCTCATTTTCATTAGACACAAGATATGCCCATCCAGGTGAAGCATACTTTCTGTTTAGAATTCTCTTTCTTAATGGTCTTTTAGCAACAGCCGATGTATCTACGCTGTTCTTTGAATGGAGTTTAACTACTTCTGATTCTTTCTTGATCAATTCTAATCTTTCATTTTCCCTGTGCTTACCCTTCCTTGTTCTTTTCACTGTCTTGGGTATTACAACTCCTGCATCTCACTGTGACTACTGCTGAGGCTTCTCAATTTACTGATGAATTTGCGTTTCAATCTACATCAGCAACTCAACCCACTGTTAACTCCTTTCTCTCTCTGGTGCTTCTCAAGACTCACATTTTGACCTGTAGCCTTTCACTGGTCAGGTCAGAGACCATTTCTTCTTTGTGCCACTCGTGACTTTGCAACAGCTCTTCACTATGATCCTTGATTTGAAACTGCCCACTAGTACATTCATCAAAATCTCCACCTTTATCAGTAACTGTACCATTTTCCAAATATTTTCTTACCAACCCAATGAATCCATGCTGCAAACTTGACTCTGCTAATCTGTGGTTGTTGTCACCACATCTTAAGAGCATCTGGCTACTTCAGACTAGTGGATGCACACACTTTAGTCAGCTTGTTATTGATAGTTCCATTCACCTTTTCCCCTACACCAGATAATTTAGGGCAATAACTACAATGGAACATTCGATTAATCTGCAGAGCTGTACAAATCAATTTAAGAATCTCACATTTAAAATGAGATCCATGATCTGTCCCAATAAAGAGCCAAATTGTGGCATCAATTCTCTCAACAAAAGCTCGGCAACTGTCATACTGTCAGATCTCTGGGTAGAATAGATCTCTACCTATTTGGAGAATAGGCAGAAAAGCATGAGAATATATTTAAAACCATTGTAAAGTGGCATCTCTATGAAGTCTGCCTGGAGTCTCATAAATTGGCACTCTGATTTGCCAATGTGACTCATCACCACTGCAGTCCAATTACCCTGATTATTTGTCTGACACATTACACACCTCTGAAACAAATTTCCTGCACCATTTCTGAATTTTTAATTGAACATTCTAGTCAGTGAATCCCTTCCCACATTAGTCTACCCATGAAAATAGTGGAATACAGCATACTGTCAAGAAGAAAATGTTTAGCAACCTTCCTGTTCTCACCTCTGTTTCTCATCTTATGCTTCTTTAATTCAATAAAGGAAGTCTGTGTTGTGTTCAACAAGAAGCAACTTTAATTTTCATTATGTACCTCTAATCAGTGTATGCCTGGGTGTGTCAGTGTGTACACCAGTGTCCAGTGTGGGCCTGGCTGTGTTATTGGATGCATTAGAGTTTGAATAGGTGTATCTGTGTCTGCATTGCTGTATGCCTGAGTGTGTCAGTGTCATGCACTGGTGTGTCCCTGGGTGTGTCAGTGTATGTGTTATTGTGTGCCTCTGTGTGTCAGTGTATGCACAAGTGTGTGCCTGGCTATGTCAGTGTTTGCATCAGTTTTGGCGTTGATATGTCAGTGTATGCATCAGTGGCTGCCTGGGTCTGTGAGCATATGCATTAGTGTGTGACTGAGTGTGTTAATCTATGGATGTCTACCTGGCTATATGCATTAGTGTGTGCATGGGTGTATCATTGGATGCATTCATTTTTGGCTGGGTGTGTCAGTGTCTGCTTTGGTGTATGCCTGGGTTTGTCAGTGTATGCATCAATGTGTGCCTGTGTTAGAATGGTCGAACCACTCACCTGAAATCCAGGCAGTCGACAGGGGTGATGACTATGCCCCAACCCGTCCAGACTATTTCCCAGCCTCACTGATTTGTAACAGTGGTTCTGGCAAATACTCAGAAAGGGAAGGGGATTGGGAAGAGAAACAAACAACACAGTCAAGAGAAGAGACACTGCATCTCTGCTACCTGGACCAGCCTGGTTCTTAAATACAGAGTAGTCTACTTCTATATTTTCTAAAATAAAGGACAAATCATCATTGAAAACCAAATGATATCTTTGATCGAATCTGACTAATATAGTGTGCTAAAAATGTTAGCCACCTTTGTTATTAAGGCACAAGAGTTACACATGGCTGGTGCTATGTACTCTGGAGTCTCTTGTCCCAATAAATATCAACATAAAATCAGCACCTTTGTACAAACTAGGAGAATCAAAAGACAAACAAATGTGATAAGTAAATTGGATCTGCTTGTTGGCTTCTGAGGTTTCTACTGAAAGATATGTATGTATAAATATACCTCACCTTAGTGCTACCTGTATGGTGCCTATTCCGGGTTTCCTCTAAATGACTTCTTTGTAATGCAGTATTAATAACACAAATATCCATAGTAGCATTCCGTAATATGCAGCATGATCCTTTTACAATGTTTGACCCACATTATTATTTCAACATTCGCAATATGCACCAAATAAGCATAGGTAATTAAAATACAGATCCCATTAACAAGTTCCCAAGACAGGAATCAGAAGATTAACCAGATGTCGATCTTTTGTCAACAGGAACATACAGAATAATCACTTGTAACGTGAATCGCTAACACAAGACAATGAAATGTGCAACAAGGGTCTTCTAAAATAAAGTCAAGAATGTCTGGTAAAACGAGTCTTTCAAAATAAATACTAGAATGTCTGGTTCAAGCAGAAGAATGCCAAAAGCATTCACAAGACCTAGCTTCCTTTATGTTCTTTGTCCTGTTTTGGAGCCAACTGTTGAAGTTCCGAAGCCTCATTGCTAAGCGACAGCACACTCCAGTCCTTAGCTGCAGGAAAAACAAAGTCAAGCAAGGATTGCCTTTTCTTGCGGCTGTTTATAGCTGTACTAGGGCGTTGTCGAACACGCTACCAAGCGCGTGTCAACAAGCGCGTGTCACAGTGAAAAGACGAGTTTTCACTGCCGGATGGCTGGTTACCAGCAACCTTGGGAAGCGTTCGGATGCACGTTTTAGCCAGCGCGTGAACAGTGACAATAAGATCTCACGGAGGAACAATGCCTTTTTAAATGAAACGATGCATGCACCTCAAAGCGCAATTAGCAACACTGTCAAAGCGCATTGTAGAGGGCAAAAAAGAAAACAAGGACTGACAAATAAACAGGGCACCAAGTAAGCAAACAAGTATTCAGATTAAACACATGTGTTAATATCTTGGGGAATGCAAACATGATTTATGTATTTATTCTGTGCAGACCTACACATAATATAATTTGGAAATCCTGCTGCTGCTGCTGCTGCTGCTGCTGCTGTTGCTGCTGTGTGTTGATTCCTGACTGCCTGGGTGTATTATTGGATACATTAGTGTTTGCCTGGCTGTGTTAGTGTCTGTATTAGTGTGTGGTTGGGTGTGTAACTGGCTCTATCAGTGTGTATATGGATGTTTGAAATGCTGTATCATGTTTGGCTCAATATCTAAGCCACTGTATAAACATCTGACTGGGAGTGTCATTGCCTATATGAGTATGTGCCTGGGTGTGTCAGTTTCTGTAACGGAGTGTGGCTGGTTGTATCACTAGTTGTATCAGGCCTGTAAGAGGTTGTATCAGTTTGAGCCCGGATCTGTCAGTGACTGTATCGTTTAGTGTCTGGGTGTGTTAGTGACTGCATTGGTCTGTGCATGAATGTATCAGTCTCTGTGTACTTTTATCAGTGTATGAGTGGGTTTGAGAGTTGCTATATTGGTGTATACATTTAGGGATGCGAGTGGGTGTATTATTGTATAACTAGGTGTATCAATCAATGTATTGGTGTGTGGCTTGCTGTGTGAGTTACTGTATGAATCTGTGAGTCTGTGTGTGAATGCCTGTATGGGTGTACAAGTCTATCTAAGTAGAAGTTTTCATGTGTAAATGGGTATGTGACTGACTATGGGATTTTGAGTGGTTGTATGAGTGTATATGTGGTTATACTATGTGAAATAAACAAGGACCCCCTGATTTGGATCAATTTCCTGGGTCAGGGCAAGAATTTATGTGAGTAAAATACCCAGGCAAATCCTCAATAGAGACACTAGCACATGAACAGTGGCATTAGCCCAAACATGGTATAGAAAAAAATATAATCAAAAAACGTTTTTGCACATATTTGTGTATTTTAATTTCTGTTATAAAACATGATTAAATGATAAAAAATATTGAGTACATTAATATTTATACATGATAAAATATTCCAGCATTATAGCATATGCATGGATCTAGACATACATCAGGTACATATATGTTATACAATAAAAAGATGGTTTCCTGTCTACGCGTTTCGACACAACTGTCTTCCTCAGGACTGTACCATCATATTTCTGTAAAAAATATACATAAAAGTCTGTATTAGCAGTGCAGAAAACGTTTATATTATAGATTTTAACATTTCATAAACAGGGCTAGTGTTTCTAAGATTCCTAGATCTGATGATACCGCATTGGCATATATACACGAGGAGCATCATTTATATACATATATACAAATCTATATACATATCTAGAGATACATATTTACATCATTGCTGCAGAAAAATACTACGCAGACACATCTATGGTACAGAATAGAAAACCATCTGTGTGTTTCAAGGGAAAGGTAAAAGCGGTAAAGAACATGTGAGAGCCTACCTATTTCAGTACTCATCAAGGCTTAACAGGTCCTACAATATCCCTATTGATATTACATGGTAACTGCTTTATGGGATAATCCTATAGTATTAGCAGCATCCTACATAGGACCCTATCTCGCCATGTATACTGGCTATACATTTTATTGTATCATATTATCCGCTTACCTATAAATACCAACACGTGGTGCCGGGATTAAAGCCAATGTGGAAGCAGATACACACAGTAAAAGGTCCCAGGGTAAAAAGAGAAATAGGTAGGTTCTGCAGAGAAAGGGGGTCGGGATCAGAGTGCATATCAACAACCCTAACGCACAGGTAGCATTTCTATTTTAGGCCTATAATATCCTTCATCTCTTTTATTTTATTAAAGTCTACAAATCTCACTAAACCAAACGCCTGATGTGACGAACTAAGGCTACGTTAGTAGATGGTAAATCTAATTTAATTTAATACAGCACATCCTAAATATGACCTTATTTAATATCACTGGTAAAAAGTAATAGGAACAGGCTATATTGTTTTCATGCTCGATTGGCCGATTGTTAACATATTCGGTTCAAAGTTAACACATAAAGAAGAAGAACCTTTGTTATAAGTGATCTCGTCATTTTGGGGAATGGATTCTAAGACTGCCTTGCCGATAGTATCAAGGATAGTTGTTCATTTTTACCTCTAATGTTAATGTCCTGAAACCATCAGCTTTTGTACGTATTGGCAGCAAGATTTACCGCCTGCATGGACAAGAGAGAGGGGCAGAAACAAGAATATCGTCATGGTGAGGACGGATAAGCCACACTGATTAATCACCTCTTCGTTTGCAACAACAAAGTTTACCTGTTTTTATGATAAAATGTGCGTGCCGGCTGCATGAGGTTCCCGGCGTCTTTAATTCTGTGAGGGAAGCAGGGACATGACTATTATTGTTTTCGCTGCTGGCAACACGTTAATACCTTTCGGATTACCGAATAACAGTTATTTTGCAAGAAGCGTTTTAGCGGAGGCCGGCAAAGGCAAGACTCATATTATTTTAATGGATGGGCAGAGATCACTACTCGCTAGCTACCTCGTAGACAGTTACTTCACAAGACGCTATAACAGAGGGCGGCTTACCGGGATATACACCCTTTCACTCGGTCAAAATAGTGTGGCCCGGCTTTTGAGGTAAAATGACGTAGCCTGACTGCACGCGGTTTACAGCGTCTCTTGTGCTCCAAAAGGGAACACGTACAGTTTTAATAGTCTGTTAGCTGATGTTAAAAACGAATCCTAGCTGATAGATATTAACGCATTTGCCTACAGGCTTACCGTGAAATAAGGAGCTGGACGCGGACCGGTGGCAAATGGATCCCGGCGATTTTTCGTACTTCAGCAAGAATCTAAACTAGGCGCATGCATTGGCTATATATAGCGGCTGCGTTCATTGGTTAGATTAGGGTCATGTGCTGCTTAAAGGGAAAGGCTAACATTTTTACACTTTATTTTGACGTTCCAACTCAACGTTATTGTGGGACTGTTTCCAGTAGACTTAATCATGAAACCTATATTTCCATGCATAGGGGATTTAAGTGCTTAATAGTTTCCATATGGAAACCAGTTGCAGAGTAACCACTATATCCCATTAGATTTTTATATTATTGCATTGATCCATGGCAGATCGTTATTTAACCCATGAGAGAACGTATTCAAAGAAAAAATCCAGTATACCTCTCTCTTCTTTCTAATTTTGTCTCCGCCATTACTATTGGGTGTATGGATCTTTTCTAAAATCCTCCATCGGATCTGCGAAGGTGCATGATGAAACTCAGAAAAATGTAGGGCCAAGGGAGCTGCCATTTTGCGTGTTTTTATGGCAGATCTATGTTCAGTGAGACGAAGTTTCATAGTTCTTGACGTCTCACCGACATAGCCCAAATTGCACGGGCATAGTAGGAGATAGAAAACATTACTGGTATTGCACGTCCATAGCTCCTGGGCTTGGATTCTAATCTGATTAAATGTGAAGATCTCACCTGAGATGATGCCCTCACATGACTGGCATGAACCGCATCGCGAAGTTCCCTTGATAGCATTTCCACCTTCAAAAGATTTCTGGATGTATGGGGTCTTCATACCCGAGCCCTCGAAACGTGATCTTACCACTAGATCTTTTAAGTTTTTGTTTCGACGGTGCGCAAACAGGGGCTTTGATAATTTAGGATGGGTTGAGTCTACATTTAGCAGATGCCAATTCGAATTCATAATTTGTTTGACTGTGGCATTTAATGGAGAGTGTTTAGTAATACACACTAGCTTTTGTTCTTTTTGTTGTCTGTTGGAATTAAATAACCAATCACGATCAAAGTAGCGTGCTCGCTTATATGCCTCACGTACTAATCTGTGAGGGTAGCCACGTGCAATAAATTTCTTCTTCATCTGCTCAGACTGGACGTCATAGTCCTTAATGTTAGTGCAGTTTCTGCGCACCCTAAGGAATTGGGAGAAAGGTATACCATCCTTTTGGTTCCTTGGGTGGTAGCTGCTGAAGTGAAGCAACGTATTTCTTGCCGTTGGCTTCACGTGTAGATCAACTTCCAGTTGGTTTGACACATTTTTAATGTGTATATCAAGGAACTCCACTTTAGTTGAGTTGATATGTGCAGTAAAATGGAGATTTCCATCTGCCAGGTTCAACCAGTCCAGGAACTCTAGGAGAGTCTGTTCCCCATTGGTCCAAATGAAAAAAATATCATCTATGAATCGGTACCAATGGGAAACAGACTCATAAAATGGTGCCATCTCATTATATATATTATGAGATTCAAATTTCGCCATATATATATTGGCTATCGATGGAGCCATTGCTGCCCCCATGCTGACACCTTTCGTCTGTTGGTACATGTGTTCACCGAATTGAAACACATTTTCTTTAAGTACCACTGATAGACATTGTAAAATAAATGGTTTATTGCATGGTATCTGGTATAGGTCGATAAACCAACTGGTGGCCTCCATAGCTTGGTTTTGCGGGATATTGCTATAAAGAGCTTCAACATCTAGTGTTACTAAAAGGTCTTTATTCACATTGAAAGGTAAATGTTCTACTTTAGCAATGATGGCCCCCATATCTTTAATATATGAGGGAGTAAATTGAATATATGGTCTTAGGATGTTATCAAGGTATTTAGATAAAGCTTCAGTTGGGGTGCCTATCGTGGAGACAATAGGGCGATAGGGGGGGTTTTGTTCATTTTTGTGCATCTTAGGTGTGCCATAAATGCAGGCTATTTTATTCTGAGACTTATTTAGATATTCATATTCCTTCTTTGTAATAATGTCCTTATTGAATGCTTGAGTAGTTATTTCATGAATTAGTTTAATAACTCTCTCTGTTGGATTTTTGGTGATTTTCTTATAAAAAGTTGAATCATTAAGCATAGAAAGAATATTTTCTTCATATGCAGCTGAATCAATTAAAACGATGCCTCCACCTTTATCACTACTCTTTATCACGAGTGATTTGTTGTTTTTTAAGTTTTGTAGAGCAGTGTGTTCCTCTTTTGAGGTGTTATATTTCGGTTTGGGAACATACCGAAGGGCTGTTGTTAGTTTAGTGGTGACTACTTTTTCAAAGATAGCCATCTCTGGGCCTAATTGGTCTAGGGTAGGAGTGAAGGTTGACGGTAGAGATATGATGTTATTAGTGTCACCCTCCATCTGTAAATTTTCTCTATTCATAAAGAACTTCTGTAGCCTTATCTTTCTGAAGAAGGAATGTATATCTTGGTGGAGTTCAAAAAGATTAGTATTTGAGTGAGGTACGAATGATGGGCCTTTAGTTAAGATAGAAACAGCAGACTCTGACAGGACATGTTTAGAGAGGTTAAAGATAGGTATTGTATCTACTACCGTTGATATTGCTTGTTCCGGGTTTCCAGATATTGTTGTGGCTCTTTCGGATATTGATGGGATTGGTAGTGGCCTCTCGGTTGTGCCTGAAAGCGAACTCGTTGTCGGCCCCGTCTCGTTCCGCGATGCCCTAAAAAAGGTTGGCGCTGATTTCTGCGACCATTGTTAGGATTATATGGGCCCTCATCATGATACAAAGAGTCTCCATCAGAATCTGGGTCTGAGGTGTCAGAAAAGGTGTTAATTTTAGGTGGATTATAGGTAGCTCCTCCTTGTTGATAATCTGTTTTATAAAAAGTTTCCCCCAGATACGGGTAAGTACGCTCAATTGTATAAAATCTTTTATCCTTCACAAATTTATAATTTTTCCTTTTTGAGAGATATTCGGAGAAAGATACAATGTCCTTTTTTAGAATTTCCAATTGTTTTTCCGCCTCCTCTAATGTAGTGGATTTTTTTATTTTGTCTTCTAAATCTTCTATCTCTTTTACAATTTCTGCGGCTAAATCTTTAGATGTCGCGATGATCAAGATCATAAGATCTCGCGAACACCTGCTCGCTATCATACTCCATTTATGGAGAAATGCTTTTACATCTACGAATAACCCTGGAATATTCCTAATCCTTAGGCCTAGTGGGATAATGCCTGCTTTAAGATAATTCAGCATGAACTCACCATGAGCCTCTATCCTTATTAGTTTTTTACGTAAGTTAGATAGTTTCTCTAGATCACTATTATTCTGAAAAATGGGAGCCACACTTTGATTTTGAGGTACAGGTATACCCACTAGTGTGGCAAAATCTTCGTCTGAGAAACCGAAGGTTTCCATCTGAGCCATGCTGCTTAGGGACAGTAGGGAAAGAAAGAGGAATGAGATAGAAGAAAGATAGAACTGTTGTATACACCTATAATGGAATAGTCTCATACACTACAATTTAATTCCAAAGACAAATATGACATTCCAGTTTTAGCCAAGCGGTATATGAAGAATAGAAGGTAGTTAAAGTCCCACACGGAACGTCCGTGGGTAATACTATGTGAAATAAACAAGGACCCCCTGATTTGGATCAATTTCCTGGGTCAGGGCAAGAATTTATGTGAGTAAAATACCCAGGCAAATCCTCAATAGAGACACTAGCACATGAACAGTGGCATTAGCCCAAACATGGTATAGAAAAAAATATAATCAAAAAACGTTTTTGCACATATTTGTGTATTTTAATTTCTGTTATAAAACATGATTAAATGATAAAAAATATTGAGTACATTAATATTTATACATGATAAAATATTCCAGCATTATAGCATATGCATGGATCTAGACATACATCATGTACATATATGTTATACAATAAAAAGATGGTTTCCTGTCTACGCGTTTCGACACAACTGTGTCTTCCTCAGGACTGTACCATCATATTTCTGTAAAAAATATACATAAAAGTCTGTATTAGCAGTGCAGAAAACGTTTATATTATAGATTTTAACATTTCATAAACAGGGCTAGTGTTTCTAAGATTCCTAGATCTGATGATACCGCATTGGCATATATACACGAGGAGCATCATTTATATACATATATACAAATCTATATACATATCTAGAGATACATATTTACATCATTGCTGCAGAAAAATACTACGCAGACACATCTATGGTACAGAATAGAAAACCATCTGTGTGTTTCAAGGGAAAGGTAAAAGCGGTAAAGAACATGTGAGAGCCTACCTATTTCAGTACTCATCAAGGCTTAACAGGTCCTACAATATCCCTATTGATATTACATGGTAACTGCTTTATGGGATAATCCTATAGTATTAGCAGCATCCTACATAGGACCCTATCTCGCCATGTATACTGGCTATACATTTTATTGTATCATATTATCCGCTTACCTATAAATACCAACACGTGGTGCCGGGATTAAAGCCAATGTGGAAGCAGATACACACAGTAAAAGGTCCCAGGGTAAAAAGAGAAATAGGTAGGTTCTGCAGAGAAAGGGGGTAGGGATCAGAGTGCATATCAACAACCCTAACGCACAGGTAGCATTTCTATTTTAGGCCTATAATATCCTTCATCTCTTTTATTTTATTAAAGTCTACAAATCTCATTAAACCAAACGCCTGATGTGACGAACTAAGGCTACGTTAGTAGATGGTAAATCTAATTTAATTTAATACAGCACATCCTAAATATGACCTTATTTAATATCACTGGTAAAAAGTAATAGGAACAGGCTATATTGTTTTCATGCTCGATTGGCCGATTGTTAACATATTCGGTTCAAAGTTAACACATAAAGAAGAAGAACCTTTGTTATAAGTGATCTCGTCATTTTGGGGAATGGATTCTAAGACTGCCTTGCCGATAGTATCAAGGATAGTTGTTCATTTTTACCTCTAATGTTAATGTCCTGAAACCATCAGCTTTTGTACGTATTGGCAGCAAGATTTACCGCCTGCATGGACAAGAGAGAGGGGCAGAAACAAGAATATCGTCATGGTGAGGACGGATAAGCCACACTGATTAATCACCTCTTCGTATATGTATATATGTCAGTACCTGGTTATGTCAGTACCTGTGTAATGACTCCATAGATGTGCGAGTTCATGCATGAGTACCTGTGTGGGACTGTTTCTGACCTATAACTAAAATTACTAATATACATTTTTATAACTTTACAAATACATTTTATTAACACATTACAAAACAATTTAAATCAAACAATCAATAAATAAACATAAAATAACTTATTTAACTTTTACTGATACACTTTTGTTCACAAGTTCTTCAGAAAGCACTGAACAGAGTGATGGTATGAAGCATCTTACACTACCGTCAAGGGAAAAAAAGGTTACAGAGAAATATCTGTTCTGCAATACTTGAAGCAGGCAGGACCACTACAAAGAATTATTAGCATGGGCAAACTGCCATGTGAAGGCACCTAAAAACAATTCCAGAAAGGGGCTACAACTAAATAATGCGAGACAAGTAAGTGCAGCAGGACAGTCCAGCTGTAGAATACCCTCGGGAGAACGACCAACGGTGGCAGTCATTATAATATCACCTGCCTTCAAAAATGTAAGTGAGATTCTTATTCATTGTTCAAAATACCACATGCTTCTCACTGTATAAATGTCTTCTGTGGATACATTTCCCTAGTTTACTGTTTTCAGGTTCTATACTCATACATCAAAAGTGATGTACTGTTGGAAGTATGTTCAGTGAACTGTGTGATAAATCAATTAAAGACTGCACAACAAAAAAATAAAACCTGGGTCTTAACTGGGAGCTGTTCATATTATATATGGGATACTTACATAACCTTTTCACACAAACACATTGTAACATTAAAGACACAAAATTTAAGACACCAGGAGAACTTTGCTCTTTGGATCCAGCAAAATGTTTGCAGGTACTTTAAGTACAAATTGATTTTAAAGTATGCTGTACTTCATCTGCACAAACAAAATCCACTTATTGGAGAAATTACTGTAAAAAAAAAAGTCTAAAAGGTTTATTGCATAATTAATTAAAATTATTACAATTTTCACATGAAAGATAATAATACAAAATGTAAATATGTTTACTAAAATTAAGTCTCCTACTTTGTTAAAAAAATAATGTGGAGCAATGTTTTAAAACTTTCTTCCAGAGATACTCCCGCTGTCTTGGAATATCAAAATGTTTTTGCTTGTTTGTACGAATTTTACCAATCTTTAAAATAAAGGCAGCCTTGTTGTCCTGCTTCTTAACCTTCTCATTGTTCTACTTGGCTCAAACATTTTTTCACTTCTGCCAAGAATTTGTTCCCCGGCAAGCCATAATGATAGAACTCCCTCCCAACCAGCAAGTTACTGCTTGTCTGCAGGTGCGGATATTTAGCTCATTGCAAATACCTTTTAACAGTCGTTGCCGTTGTGCCATAAGTGCCGGACAGACACACAAAAAATGGGCTAGTGATTCTGTTTTGTAACCGCATAGTCTGCATTGCTCATATGGCCGGGATGCCCGCCACCCCCTCCCAACACACATCCCCAAGGATGGGAAGTCGGACAATAGTTGAACTTTTGGAAGACGGGAGGGAGTCACCCTCCCGGCTGTATTTATTAAAATATGAAACAAAATTTAAAACATTAAATAAAAGTTTCATCATTATGCATTATGTACAATTTGACATTTATTACATTTCGATGCAGTCATGTACTTTTGGCTAACATCCTGAAAATGCATACACTCTAATTCAAATTGTACATCCTAGCATTAAGGGCCAACGGCAAGGTCTTAACCGGTGTCAGATCCCTACTACCAAACTCCCGCCCTCACCGTGTGAGCGGCACATGCGCAGAGGGCTCTACCCTCATTGCCAACTGTAACTTCCCTTGTCGTGGTGGGGGCCCCCTTTCTACTCGACGCCATCTTAAGGGTCGTCCGAGTTCCCGTAAGAGGTCTCTGTAGAGGACAGCGTGGACTCTCCCCCCCAACCCCACACTCTCTATCCGCCGTCGCGGATATCCGGCCCCCGGGAAATTAGTCAGGAGGGGCATTTAACTGCCTCCCCCCCTGGGAGGGGCCCATGGCCATCTCCCCCTAGGCGCCCCATCCTTAGTGGGTGCCGCCTCCCCGTGGAAGGGGCCAATGGCCGTCTTCCCCCGGGCGCTCCCATCCATTGTGGGTGGCGCCCCACTCTAGGGACCTTTAAATTCCTGCTCACCAATCATGACCTTACCGCCCGACAAATAAATACGACAGTTGTTTACCTACTAAAAAGAAAAATTCCACATCATCTTACTGTTATTACTGATCGTTCCTGCAAGAAGAAATTTCTCCAATGCAAACCATATTTACATTTCTCAATATTCCTTTATTCACTCTACCAAGGAAAAGGAAAGGCCTCTACTTTCATCACTCAGAAAACTTTATTTTCTCCAAACATTTGCTATCAGGGGCTGGTGGGTGGGTCAAAATTGCTGCTTGTTCCGTCGAGGGCTCACGAGCAACGAGTGGGTGCAGCCTTCCGATCCGAGGAACAAGAGGACGATCTTCTGGATTCCCGCTCCTTTATCCTTCTGCGGGAGGGCGTGTACCCGTCCCCGATACGCCTACTGGGCGTGGTCTTCCTTCAAGGTGTCTAGGACAACCCCTCTCGGGCGGGGGAAGGCGCGCCCCGGCTACGCCGCTTTGGGCATACCAGCCGGGCCACGCCCACCCCACCCAAAATTGGCTTCCCGGGAGGTTCGGGCCCCCATCCATACGTTCGGGGGGACCGAGCGGTCGCCCCTTTCCATATGGCCGGGATGCCCGCCACCCCCTCCCAACACACATCCCCAAGGATGGGAAGTCGGACAATAGTTGAACTTTTGGAAGACAGGAGGGAGTCACCCTCCCGGCCGTATTTATTAAAATATGAAACAAAATTTAAAACATTAAATAAAAGTTTCATCATTATGCATTATGTACAATTTGACATTTATTACATTTCGATGCAGTCATGTACTTTTGGCTAACATCCTGAAAATGCATACACTCTAATTCAAATTGTACATCCTAGCATTAAGGGCCAACGGCAAGGTCTTAACCGGTGTCAGATCCCTACTACCAAACTCCCGCCCTCACCGTGTGAGCGGCGCATGCGCAGAGGGCTCTACCCTCATTGCCAACTGTAACTTCCCTTGTCGTGGTGGGGGCCCCCTTTCTACTCGACGCCATCTTAAGGGTCGTCCGAGTTCCCGTATGAGGTCTCTGTAGGAAGGACAGCGTGGACTCTCCCCCCCAACCCCACACTCTCTATCCGCCGTCGCTGATATCCGGCCCCCGGGAAATTAGTCAGGAGGGGCATTTAACCGCCTCCCCCCCTGGGAGGGGCCCATGGCCATCTCCCCCTAGGCGCCCCATCCTTAGTGGGTGCCGCCTCCCCGTGGAAGGGGCCAATGGCCGTCTTCCCCCGGGTGCTCCCATCCATTGTGGGTGGCGCCCCACTCTATGGACCTTTAAATTCCTGCTCACCGATCATGACCTTACCGCCACAGACCGGATAGTTGACCGACTATCCGGTCCCCCCAACTCCTCCTATAGGTCATGCTTCCTCAAACTTCTCAGCCATGCAACAAAATCTCCTATTAGTAAATCATTCCCCTCCCTGGACAGGTGAACCCCATCGTTCAGATACATATGATCACCCCGGATACACCCATGAGGAATGACATGCAACTGTGCAGAACGGAACAGTCTATTAATCTTATTGTTGACCCGTTTAACTGAATGGTTCAGAGCTGACACCGAAAGCCCCCCCTGCCACTTCCTTCTAGGAATCATGTGGGACCAGGCAATCGTGCACCCCGGGACTCTTTTAGCCAACCAGCTAATAGCCGACAAGATTCGTTCTAGCAACACTCGTCTACCCAGTGTCACCAAATCGTTGCCACCCAGGTGTACTATGACTATAGATGGCGGTGACCTATGCCGCCCTAAAAGTCCCTCGAAAAATGACTCAAATTTGTCAAAAACGAGCCCACCTTTCCCATGGAAAGCCACTCTGAACCCGTATTCCCCAGGTGCGTGAATCGCGTCACCTTCCATGAATACGTCACCGGCGCGCCTCACGTATGAGTGGCCCACGACCCATACCATCCTCTCCCCAGTCGGTGATCTCTGACCGCTGGTCTCCTGATGTAGGGTCGACCTCCAATTCCGCCCTGCATGGCAGGCCCGCGAAACTGCAAAGTAAACAAAAGACAGAAAACGTGAGTGCATGTCAATTGATCACTTACAACATGTGCAATCGCACATACCTCTTGAAGCAATTCGAGGACCAACGGCCCAATTGTTTCACTTCCTCGGCACTCTGACCCCTGGCTGTAGCCTCTGTAGCAGCCCCTAACCTAAAGGAGTGGGTCCCAAAATCGCACGGGTCCATGCCCGCGTCAGCGATTGGCAGTGCCAGCACCCTCTGAAACTGAAATCTCGTCAGTGGGGTGCCATCCTTGTGTCTGAGCAAGCTCCCCCCCCAAGCGGCCGCTCTTAGCGCCAAATAGTCTTCCACACACTTCAACGGGCAGACGGGGGACCCACGCTTGCGCTGTACGACCACACTATCTCCCATAGCCCCCTGGTCGGTCTTGGACCTGGCTATCATGATTACCATCGAATCACCCCTTATCTGGATGTGATCCCTGCACAAACCTCCCTCCAACTCTCTCTTGTTCCTTGCGACAAGCTCGCTCACCCTCATGGCCCCATGAAATGCCAATGTGAACGCTGCCCGGAACAGAACTGCTTCGTAATGGGAGGAACACGTCTCGTCCAGCTTTGCCAAAAGCAGAGACAGTCTGTCTAAGCCAATCGGGTGCCTCGTATCTCTCTTGCAACCCTCAAGGCGCTGCCAGCCGCGAAGGGCTTTCTTCACCAAAAAAGAACCTGTAGGATCTTTTATGCCATGTACCTGGGCCATGAAGGAAATGGCCGCCCTATGCCTACCGGTCGTTGCCACTGATCGGCCCTCCCTGTGTAGTGCAACCAGGTACCCCAGGAAGGATTCCTCCTGACCCCAATGCAGACTCCCTACAGGACCCAAATATGTGCAATAGGAACGAAACGCTCCTTCGTATGCTTTCCTTGTCCTGGGGGCTAGACTCGCTGCCACGAGGTCTTGTAATCCGAGGCACCGATTAGCCACATTGCTTCTGGGAATGGTGCTGCCTCTAGGTCTGCTGTGGGCAGCTAACCCCTGAATGCCTGCATATGTGAACGAGAGAGTGCATCAGCCGCATGATTCAGTACACCTGGCACATGTTTCGCCCTGAACAGTACATTCAATCTCATGCACAGCAGCATAATCTCTTTCAACAATCTCAAAATCATTTTGCAGCGTGCTGCCTGTTGGTTAATGCAATCTACGACAGTCATATTGTCAGACCAAAACACCACTGAGCGGCCCCTGAAGTCATCAGCCCATGTCATCAGAGCAACCCAGATGGGGAATAACTCCAGGAACCCAATGTTACCTGTGAGGCCGTTGGAGTGCCGCAATGTAGAGGCCTGGTGTAAACCAGGTCTAAAACAGGGAGCTCTCCGCTTGTCCCTAAGGTTTCAAATGTGTTAATCTCTTTGAAGAAATTTATACAAAAAGTCTATACAATAAGATACCACAATCACTTTAATTCCTACTATTTGTAGCTTATTTCATAGCCAAAGTTTCTTAACATATCAGAAAGAATCATTTTGCAAACATGAAAAAATCATATCAATTGTTCAAAAGAGTTGTTATTCACATCCATAGTAATCATATCAACAAAAATTCTAGCATATCCCAATGCATTTCGAGTCAAACCGACTCTTCTTCATGTTGGCCATGTCTGTGCCGACCACCGATCACCTAAGATGGCGCCACAACCCACGCTCCCTGCCGAGTCGGTCCATAGACCTAATTCCTCCGAAGACTCTGGCGGGGAGCTCCAGACGACTCGACCGTTGAAGTCCGCCAGAAATGCCAACCAAATACGCATATCCTGGCGAACCTCTCCAGACAGTCTCGTACGGTGGTGAGCCTCTTTGAGACCACCCATAGCCTGCGCGATAGAGCGCGAAAACGGGCGGGCCATAGGAATCACTCTTAAGGCAAAATTAAGCTGACCCACTGTTTGTTGTAACTGGTGCAGGGTCACTTTCTTCACACCCAGGCATTGCATCAAGGAAGCCCGGAACTTGGTCACTTTGTCTACTGGTAGTCGGAAACACCCCTCCACAGAATCGAGCTCAATACCCAGATACTCCAGTGAAGTAGATGGTCCGACCGTCTTACCTGGTGCCAATGGGACACCGAATTCATTCATGAGGATGCAAAAATCATACAGCGCCTGTGCGCAATTCATATCACCGGCTGCCCCCAAAAAGAGAAAATCATCCAGATAATGCATAACATGTCTATGCCCTGTGGCCTCTGTAAATGCCCATTCCAAAAAACAGCTAAACATCTCAAAATATGCACATGAAATGGAACAACCCACGGGCATGCATTTATCCATGTAATAATTACCCTGAAATGCAAAACCTAGCAGGCGCTGATCCTGCGGGTGCACCGGAAGCAACCGGAATGCTGATTCGATATCACATTTCGCCATCAGCGCCCCAGGGCCTAGGTGGTTCAATATGGCCACGGCATCGTCGAACGATGCGTATCGTACCGAACAAACTTCTGGGTCTATGGCATCATTCACCGAGGAACCCCTGGGAGCAGAAAGGTTATGTATGAGTCTAAACTCCCCCGGATCTTTCTTCGGGACAACCCCTAACGGGGAACATATGAAATCGGCCACCGGCGGGCAGGAAAAGGGGCCAGCCACTCGTCCGAAACTGACTTCTTTTGCTATTTTCTTTTCTGCCACGCTTGGGTTGTGCCGTACCGATAACTGGTTTCTACAAAAGGAATTCCCCCGAACTTCCCCCACCGGGATGTGGAAGCCATGTAAGAATCCCTTCCTTAACACCCCAGCGGACACATGATCAGGGTATTTGTTTAACCACGGAATCATAACCATGAGATCAACGGGTGTTGGCAATCGGTTACAAAGGTCCACCTCACTCCTGCTTAGGTCCTCCTTTTCCACCCGTCCCGCCATTCTTTGATCTACATGCACTTTCCGGGTGTGAGGAATTCCCACAGCCGGCACACACATGCTTAAACTTGCATGTCCCCTGCGGTCTGTTACAATTGCCTCGATTGAAGCCCCAACAGACCCCTCCTTGTCCGCCCTTCCCGCCAACTCTAGGCTGATAGCCCCCACCTGTGCCTGCTCGAAAGGGCACCCCGGGCTTTTGCGGACAACTCCGGACCCGCTCCCGCCTGGCGAGGACGTACCTGTCGCCCCTGGCAGGAGTTGCTTGTGCCATGACACCGAGTCCAAACAATCCCAAGACAGAGAAGCATCATATTCCTTTGCTTTACGGAACTTCATGTCATAGCCTTTCCATTCTTCCCCCTCATACATTGAATAAAAATCCATAATGCGATTCTGATAGCAAACCAACTCAGTCATAACATCAGGTTTACGTTCCCCCATAACTGCGGTAAATATAGAGAAGGCCTTAACCCAGTTCGTCACCGTCTCTTCCACCCTGAACTCGGCCATCTTGGCGCGCCATACACTAGGGTGCCACAAATCTTTCTGCGTTTTAGCATACTCCATCTCACGATGGTCCGTTAACAAAGAAAACATGTTGACATACTTGTCTCCCCATATCAACTCTTTCGTGGCCAAGGGAACGTGCTGTGCAACCTTTTCCCGCCTTGAGGGTATCGAGCCCTCCCCCACCATTGGCAATGCAAGCTTACCCGGGTCGGCTATTGTTGCCGCCGCCTTCTCTTGACCAGCTGCTGGTACTCCTGGCGCCACCTGTGGGGGAACAAGAGGAACACTCGCCTTCGCGACATCTCTCGATTGCCGCAACTGCTTCATTAACACTCTGGCCTCTTCGGCCGGATCTCCCGGGGTCGCTGTGCCCCCCACCTTTGTTTTAAGCCATGCGGTCAACTGTGCGGCCAATTCTGGGGGCATATCATCATCCTCGGTCGAGGTGATCACCACTGGGATAAGCTGGCCTAAAACTGGTTCCTGAACCGGGTTACCAGCCGGTACTAGGGGGACGATGGTCGGCACCTCCGGTGCCGGGACCCCCCCCGAGACTGCCCTTTCTTTGACCCGCTTCCCTCTTAACCCGGGAACCACTCCCGGCAAGGCCGGGCCTATTACCTTTTTCGGCTGACCTGGGTCGTTCATTGCAGCCAATTGTTTCTTTACCTCCGCCAAACCTCTACCGAGCGATTGGACTTGACCGAGCTTTCGGTCCATACAAGCCATCCGGTTCGACAACAGGCGTAACACCTTCTCCATCTCGGAACCCTTTCCTGCTTGCTTGCTAGGCATGGTTTCGAGTCCTCCGCCTTTAGTCGATCCACGAGGTCCTGAAATCCGTGTTGAACTGAAAGAGAAAAAACAGGATTACCACGTTCAAAATTGCTGCTTGTTCCGTCGAGGGCTCACGAGCAACGAGTGGGTGCAGCCTTCCGATCCGAGGAACAAGAGGACGATCTTCTGGATTCCCGCTCCTTTATCCTTCTGCGGGAGGGCGTGTACCCGTCCCCGATACGCCTACTGGGCGTGGTCTTCCTTCGAGGTGTCTAGGACAACCCCTCTCGGGCGGGGGAAGGCGCGCCCCAGCTACGCCGCTTTGGGCATACCAGCCGGGCCACGCCCACCCCGCCCAAAATTGGCTTCCCGGGAGGTTCGGGCATCCATCCATACGTTCGGGGGGACCGAGCGGTCACCCCTTTCCAGTCTGGTGGTTACCTTTCCAGGATGGTAATAGATCCTTCGAGATGTGCATGCCCATCCTATAATCGGTAAATGCTCTTTTTAAGTGCATATTGAAGTGGGAGGTTAAGTAAGCGTGTGGTGATCCTGCTTTGAAGGAATTGATAATGGTCCAGCCATGCCGCCGTTTTAGTAGTGTCCTTTTGTCTTCTTGAAAAGATTTCTTCCTTGCTGCCATGTTGACCAATCTACTTATGCTTGCTTTATCCGTCGCGGATTCCCATGCGGCTTCCAACTCCAGCTCTTTTACGCAGATTTTCAGATAGTTTCCCCAGGAGCACGGGGTTCCGGTCTCCCCTTGATTTTTTATAACTTCCCAGTTTAGCCAGTCCATGAATTCCGGGTCTGCAGATCTAAGTTTATAGCACAGTTTTACGAAGCCGCTCATGCTCCTGTATTTCTGGTTTTGCAGACCAAAATCAAGCCTAACTTGCGAGGCTGAGGCACATCTTGGAAGATTAAAAACCGCTTTGTAGATTTTGGTTTGGAGATCATTTAGTAAGTCTGTTTCCTTGCCACACCAGGTGACTAGACCATAAGACAGAGAGGGTAAAATTTGTGCCGACATAACCTTCAGCAGGTGTTTGTGATTTGGACAGTCCATCTTTGTTTTTAATAGACGGTAAGCGAAAATTAGAGTTTGTGCTTTTGCACGTATTATAGTTTTAAGCTCCATTTGTTTAACGCCCTGAGATATTGTAATTCCGAGGTACTTGTACGACCCTTGCTCTTTCACCTTTGTCCCGTTCACCATCCATGTGTATCTTAGCTTTTTTGGGTCTACCAGACGGACCACTTTTGTTTTTTCTTTGCTTATGTCCAGACCCTCTTGCTTTAAGTATGCTGCTAGTATGTGTAGAGCTCTTTGTAGGTCAATTGGGGTTTTGCTCAGCAATACTATATCATCTGCATATTGCAGGCAAGGAATTCGGTGATTTGCCAATGATGGTGGGTGAACTTCGTCCGTCTGCAGCGATTTTGCGAGGTCGGAAAGGAAAAGATTAAAAAGGGTAGGTGCTAAAACGCAACCTTGTTTTAGGCCCTGTTGCGTTGGTATATTCCTCGTGGTATAAGCTCCGTTTCCCAATTTCACCTTTGCCCATGCATTTTGGTATGAAACTTTTATTGACTTTAATAGTTTGGTCGGCATCCCCCAGCACTGTAGTTTGCCCCATAAACGCTCTCGGTTGACTCTGTCAAAGGCCGATTTAATATCGATGAAGCAGGCTTACAACCATGCACCCTTTGCTGCCATTCTGTCAGTTAGTAATGACAGGCAAGTTAGGTTGGTGATTGTTCCCATTTTCCGCCTAAAGCCTGTCTGGAACCAAGGGATTCTGTTTGATTCTTCAATCCAGTCTTGCAGCTTTAAGAGGATGCAGGAGGCGTAAAGCTTTGCTTCTACATCCATCAAAGATATAAGCCTATAATTTGTTGGATTACGATGATCGCCATGTTTGAATATTGGGTGAATGACGCTACCCTTCCAAGACGCGGATACCTGGGCATCATTATAAATGAGATTGAAAAGTGGCATTAGGATGTCTGCCCAGAATTCCGGGTCGTGTTTGAAGATGGCGTTGGGCAGCCCGTTCGGGCCTGGTGCTCCTTCAGCTTTTAGTCTTGTGATGATTTTACAGAGTTCTCCTCTAGTGGTTAATTCCGGGAATACCGTCTCCTCTTTTGAACCCCCCTTCGTCCCTAGTTCTTCTGTACCTGTGTTGTTAATTCCCGTCAGATTATCCTCAATTAAATGTGTTGGCCGTATGTCATGCGAGAGGCCTGCTGTTGTCGTGCAATATAGGGATTGTACATGCTGGGACCAAGCGTCGGCTCCTACTCCTGATTCCTGATGGAGTTTTGATCCTTTATTTAGATCATTAATAATGCCCCAAAAGTCACGACTGTTAGGTTGTTTTCCTGCACTTAGGAGTTTATTCCATATCTTTTCCTTATAGGAGGTTTTTGCGATGCTCAGTGACTTTCTATAAGCGCTTCTGGCTTCAATCAAGTCTCCCTTGTTTGTTTGTAACCCCAGTCTTTTTTGTCGTGCTAGATCTCGGGCCTCTTTAGCTACCCTCCTTTTTTTTGTTCTTAGTTCCATGTTAAACCAGGGCTCCTTTTTGAGGGTAGACTTGCTCTGTATCCCTGATGTTGCTGGAAATTGGAGAAATTACTGGTTTCTTTATGGAAAAAGAGTACCAAGCAAAAGGTGTTCCTCGCATTCATATGCAGTTGTGAGTAAAACATGCACCTACATTTGGAACAGATACAGATGAGTCTCTACTTTCTTTTGTAGAACAGTATATTATATGTCCCATTCCAAAAAAAGTATAATGCAGGAAGTACAGCGTTTTCATTCACAAACATGTCCAAAGTACGGTCAGCAGAAATATTTAATTATTTTCTTAGCTGCCTGTTTTTCACAATCGGAAGACGATACTTTCTTCCCAGTTCTCTCTGAAAAAAGAGAAAAAGTATAAAGATGTTTGAAAAAGCTTACCAAAAAACAACAGTATGTTTTATAAACATTTCAAAAGTACCTCACAAAATCCTCCCAGGACTGGTGATACACTTTCTGACTACCCCTATATTTCAAACTACACTCCTCTGGGGTAAATTAATACTTACTGACAAAAACCTCCTTCATAATGGGATACCTCAACCTCTTCCCCTTCTCTAGGGCCTCTAGGGCGTCCCTTTCATCACCAGGAATATGGCTCTAAAGGCCAGCTTTCCAGTCCTCCTTAACGATCCTCTGTACCTCTAGAGCTATGTCATATACCTGAAGCAACCTGTCTATATCACACCTCTCCATAAAGTCAGGCAAAAGGTCTCTGAATATATGGACTCTTTGTTCTGCACTGGACACAGTAGTTTTGCTCCCACCATTTTTGCTAGCATCTAACAGCTATTTTGCTTTCAAGTCCACCTCCTTGACAGTCAGTTCATGAGCCAACAAGGCACTTTTCTCCTCCAAGGCTCTCTCACCCTCAGCATTTCTCTCTTCTGCAGCCACCTGGGCCAACTGCACCTGTCTGTCTTGAGCTCCTCAGGGGACTGGGTTTGGGAGGAGACACTACTTTCTGCAGCAAATCCAGTAGGGAACTTTCTCTCTGAAAGGGGTTCCCACCTCTCCTCTGGAACCTTTTCCCCAGTCATTTCTCTACTCCTTTCCCTCCTTCTCAGAGCCAGTACCCTTAGGGGCCCTGAATCTATGGTCAACTACAATCAGGGTTCTCCCTTCTCTAGTCCTCTTAAAATTCCTCAGGCCTTATTTATGAGGCCCTTACGCCACTGTTGTGTCGCTTTTTGTGATGCTTTCGGTGGCCTAAAAAATGCACCACACTGTGCCATATTTACAAAGTGATACATCTAGGAAGATGCATCACTTAGTAAACCCTTGCACTACATTATACCTGTGACAGGTATAATTATGCAGGGTTGGCGTTCAGGCACAGAAAAGGCTCATAGTAGTGAAATCTATGAGATTTCACTGCTCCATTTTTTATGCCCTCAATACATCAAATCCTTAAGTCTGCTTGAAGCAGGCGTAAGGAGTGACACATGCCTTTTCACATGAGGCTTGCCCCATGTGAAATTGCCAGAGTTGCATCTGTTTCCAGACACACTCCAGCAATGTGCCAATTTTGCGCCGACAGATACATCAGGATTCCGGAGGTATATGTCAATCCTTGCAACATGGAGCACCGTACAGTAAATACAGCGCACCCATGGTGTCGCACGGAGGGCGCACTGAAAAGTGTGGCATTGCTATTTTACCTCAGTGATGCAACACTTTTCATAAATGAGGCCCTGTATTTTTAGTTAATGTTCTTATCTAAACACTCTTCTAATTTCCCTTTTAGGGCCTCAATAACAATGAGGCTGTGCCACTGGAACATCTCATTTTGCGAAGGTGAGTGGAGCATGGTCCTTCTCCATATCTACCAGGCAGCACCAAGCCACTTTGCGTGACTTAATATGGCCTTGTAAATATAGTTCCCTTTAACTCAGTTTTCAATGTTAAAGGGGCGTGCAATGGGCATGTTGTGGGGGCATTCCCAGCAACACCCATGGCTTTTTTACGTTTCCCCAGATTTATGACGAATCGTAACTCTGAGGCAGCACCAAAAACTTGCACATCCCTAGGGAAAGAGTAAGGGAGGTGCAACAAAGAGAAATACTTTTATTTCTCCTCGTTTTTCCTTTTTCTATGTGTGCTGCAGAATGCAAGGGAAAAAGCCTCTTGTGATTGTTTTTGTGCAGGAAGGCTTGCCTTCCTGCACAAAACAACCATCCATGCAATGCAGGCACCCTTGCAGCATGGTGCAATGGTACCTGCGTTGGCGCATTGCAGCCCATTGTGAGCCAACATGGAGAAAAGGACAGGAATGTGCTGTATCTGATAGATACGGTGCATTCCTGCCCTGTTCTTTTGCCATAAGGCAGCGCTGAAGGAAGGCCTGCGGCGCTGCTCTATGGCAAAATCTTGTAAATAAGGCTCTTAGTATAGTATCTAGAAGTTACACATTTTCTTGCAGCTTACATACACTCTCTATTTTTTTAAAATTTACTTCTATATTCCACAACCTAATTAACATACCTTTAAAAGTTCTCCGCTGTCTCTCAGTTTTATTTCTCTTTCTGGTAATATCTTTTTTCAAGTGAAATCTCCTGTAAACCACCTCCTCGCTCAGTAGAAAAGCAGGACAATGGCTACCCCCCACTATGTTCTCTTAATTATGGTGCTCTAGTTAACAAATCAGAGGCTTCCTTTCATCCTTCTTTTTAGTTATCACACTTCTAAATGGTCAGTATTTCTTTAACTTTTTCCATATTTCCTGTGAAGAAGCCCAATTTGGTTGATTTTTTTCCACAAATCTGCGTATCCTCCGCAACGCTCAGCACGGCCCCGTGTAACTTCGCAGTGGATTAGGAAATCTATGTGGGAGTACATTAAACCATTCAAGGTTATAGTACTAAAAGTTTGCACCTACATTTAACTTTATAAGATAGTACTGGTTTAGAAAATAACTCCTCCATAATATGTTCAAACCACTCTAATTGTACGTTTGGAAGTATAGTCTCTTTAAAACCCTTCATCCCACACTGCCTTCACTCAGTTTCCATAGTAAATACCTTTGAAACACTCTCTTGAACCAGAAGCTCAAAAGTTCACAACACTTGAATGAATTCTAGCTTTAAATTCAATTATCCAAAAATGTGAAACATGCAGATAATTGTTAAAGAATTCATCGATTTTATAAACTGATAAATGTATTCAATACATGGGCTCCAAAATTGATGGTGGTTGAATTAGAATATTATTGCATACAATTACTGCTAGGAGTAAGTGTAAAGTAGAGTGCCCATGATTAGGTAAGGAAAATGAGAAAAGATAAAAGGACTCAACAGTTTTTACAGTATTTACAATTTATCACATGTAAAACCTGTCTGCAACATTTTATGCAATTAGAAACTCCACAAGATACAGATGCAAAAAATGGGCAATTGTTTGCACACAAGTTGATGAATGTATCAGTACAGGTTGAGGATATAGGAAGTGTCGACATTTCGACCCCACATAAGTGAGAAGGGCCAATTATCCCTCAGAACGGGTCTTCATCATGACAGGGGAACGGTAGCAAAGTATCGTTGCTGTCGAGCAACATTGTCAAATGGGCATGATTAAACAAATTACGGAGTGAAGGTGGAATATTTTCATGATATTGTCAGCTGTAAAGTGTATGTATGTTATATGATTTGTGTAAAACCAACAATTGATGGACAGAATGCAGAACAATGTCATACATTCACCCCAGTACAGAGATCTGGGCCTAAATCCGGATCACTGAAATTATATCGACCACAAAAATATCGAGATACAATAATATCGAGGATAAAATATCAAGGGACAAAATATCCACTGGCTATCTTCAAACAGGTAAGTACTAAAATATCGACTCTAAAATATCGAGTTACAAAAATATAGACTGACAAAATATCGTTTTTTTAAATGTCTTTAAATTAAGTTAAAACTAATATAATAATAAATATATTTAATATAAACTTAGTTAAAATTATTAAATAAATGTAATATTAATAAATAATTAATGTAAATTTAAAAAAATATAACAAAAATAATACATATATATATAAAATCATATTATTAAATAAACATATATAATATTTTTACCGTAGCATAGCAAAATGGTTAAAATTTATTGTAACAACTTTAGTGAGTTCAACAGTAGCAAAAGCGTTGGATAGCGTAGGGGAAAAATGTACTATTCCCACTCCAGTGGGTGCAACAGTAGGGAAAGCGTTGGATAGCGTAGGTGTAAAAATTACTATTCCCACTCCAGTGGGTGCAACAGTAGAGAAAGCGCTGGATAGCGTAGGGGTTAAAATTACTATTCCCACTCCAGTGGGTGCAACAGTAGGGAAAGCGCTGGATAGCGTAGGGGTTAAAATTACTATTCCCACTCCAGTGGGTGCAACAGTAGGGAAAGCGCTGGATAGCTTAGGGGTTAAAATTACTATTCCCACTCCAGTGGGTGCAACAGTAGGGAAAGCGCTGGATAGCGTAGGGGTAAAGATTACTATTCCCACTCCAGTGGGTGCAACAGTAGGGAAAGCGTTGGATAGCGTAGGGGTTAAAATTACTATTCCCACTCCAGTGGGTGTAACAGTAGGGAAAGCGCTGGATAGCGTAGGGGTTAAAATTACTATTCCCACTCCAGTGGGTGCAACAGTAGGGAAAGCGCTGGATAGCGTAGGGGTTAAAATTACTATTCCCACTCCAGTGGGTGTAACAGTAGGGAAAGCGCTGGATAGCATAGGGGTTAAGATTACTATTCCCACTCCAGTGGGTGCAACAGTAGGGAAAGCGCTGGATAGCGTAGGGGTAAAGATTACTATTCCCACTCCAGTGGGTGCAACAGTAGGGAAAGCGTTGGATAGCGTAGGGGTTAAAATTACTATTCCCACTCCAGTGGGTGCAACAGTAGGGAAAACATTGGATAGCGTAGGGGTAAAAATTACTATTCCCACTCCAAAGAGTGCAACAGTAGAGAAAGCGCTGAATAGCGTAGGGGTTAAAATTACTATTCCCACTCCAGTGGGTGCAACAGTAGGGAAAGGGCTGGATAGCGTAGGGGTTAAAATTACTATTCCCACTCCAGTGGGTGCAACAGTAGGGAAAGAGCTGGATAGCGTAGGGGTTAAAATTACTATTCCCACTCCAGTGGGTGCAACAGTAGGGAAAGCGCTGGATAGCGTAGGGGTTAAAATTACTATTCCCACTCCAGTGGGTGCAACATTAGGGAAAGCGCTGGATAGCGTAGGGGTAAAATTTACTATTCCCACTCCAGTGGGTGCAACAGTAGGGAAAGCGCTGGATAGCGTAGGGGTAAAGATTACTATTCCCATTCCAGTGGGTGCAACAGTAGGGAAAGCATTGGATAGCGTAGGGGTTAAAATTACCATTCCCACTCCAGTGGGTGCAACAGTAGGGAAAGCGTTGGATAGCGTAGGGGTAAAAATTACTATTCCCACTCCAGTGAGTGCAACAGTAGAGAAAGTAAAAACTTCATAAATAAATATAATTAATAGAAATATTATTACCAAGTAAATTTAATTTCCTATACCAATTACTTTTATTTACCAATAAAATTGTAATATTAATGGACAATTATTAATTAATTAACAATTATTATTAATTTACATGATTAATTAATTATAATTAAATTACTTCCCACCCTATTCCCCTATAAACCCACAACCCACTACATAAAATAATTTACTAAAAATTAATTATTTATCAATTAATCAATTATTATTAATTACCAATGATATTTTAATTATTTACCAATTAATTATTATTAAAAAATTATTATTAATTTACATAATTAATTAATTATAATTAAATTACTTCCCACCCTATTCCCCTATAAACCCACAACCCGCTACAGAAAATATTTTACTAAAAAATAATTATTTATCAATTAATCAATTATTATTAATGACCAATTATATTGTAATTAATTACCAATTAATAATTAATTAACAATTCTTATTAATTTACATAATTAATTAATTATATTTAAATTACTCCCCACCCTATTCCCCTATAAACCCACAACCCGCTACAGAAAATAATTTACTAGAAATTAATTATTCATCAATTAATCAATTATTATTAATTACCAATTATATGTTAATTAATTACCAATTAATAATTAATTAACAATTATTATTAATTTACATAATTAATTAATTATATGTAAATTACTTCTCACCCTATTCCCCTATAAACCCACAACCCGCTACAGATATATTACACAATTATTACAAATTATTAAAAACTTACCTTATTTTCGATTTTTTTTTGGTCTATATTCTATCTAGTCGATATTATGTCTAGTCTATATTTTTGATTCGATATTTTGGCTATTAATATCGATATAACTCGATATTTTTGTAGTCTATATTATGTCTGGTCGATATTTTGTCTAGTCTATATTTTTACCTCAATAATATGTCCAGTCGATATTTTGGAATCGATATTATGTCTGTTTACCCCTAAATCCATCGTTTTTTTGCACTCCACACCACCCCAGTTCAGACATGGCCATATGCAAATCAGCCCTGACCCTGTGCCTCCTGGGAACAGTCCAGCCCGAACTGCCAAGCCATGTCTTCCCTGGACCGGAATCAAGCATCCTAGGACTGGTTTCTGGCTATCAGCCGTCTTCAGCCAGTATAGCTTGACTCCAGTGGTGTGGAGAGCATGGGACTCACGTCTGAGCATACCCGTCCCACTCGGGGCGACAAATACAAAACCAACAATTGATGGACAGAATGCAGAACAATGTCATACATTCACCCCAGTACAGAGATCTGGGCCTAAATCCATCGTTTCTTTGCACTCCACACCACCCCAGTTCAGACATGGCCATATGCAAATCAGCCCTGACCCTGTGCCTCATGGGAACAGTCCAGCCCGAACTGCCAAGCCATGTCTTCCCTGGACCGGAATCAAGCATCCTAGGACCGGTTTCTGGCTATCAGCTGTCTTCAGCCAGGATAGCTTGACTCCAGTGGTGTGGATAGCATGGGACTCACGTCTGAGCATGCCCATCTATATGAGAGTGTGAGAGTGTTTTTATGGGTATCATAGTGAGTGTGAGAATCTGGATGTGTGAGTAAGTGTGAGAGTGTTTGTATGGGTGTTAGAGTGTATGTGGGAGTGTCTATCTAGGTGTCACAGTGACGGTAAAAGTGTCTGTCTGGGTGTGTGACTGGGTGTGAGAGTGTCTGTGTGTGTGAATGGTTATGACACTGTACGAGCATCAGAGTGGGTGTGAGAGTGTCTGTCTAGGTGTGTCACTGGTTGTGAGAATGTTTGTATATGCATCAGAGTGAGTGTGAGAGTGGCTGTGTGGATGTGTGAGTGTGAGAGTGCCTTTATGTGGGTGTGAGTGGCTATATGGGTATCAGAGTGGGTGTGTGAGTCTATATATATATATATATATATATATATATATATATATATATATATATATATGTGTGTATATATATATATATATATATATATATATATGTATATATATTCATTGAAAAAAACATAGGATTCAGCCACGTTATAGTTAGGAATTAGCATTTAAAAAACCTTAGAAATTCACTGAAAAAACCATAGGTTTCACCCATGTTATAGTTAGCTGGACATTTCTCTCATACAAAACCATTGAAATTCCCCCGTTATAGTTAGTTCAGCTAACTATAACTCGAGCGCCCGCAATGCACTGCTGATGACGTCACATATTACATCACTCATCACATGGTCAGTGCCATCATCACTGATGACACCACTGATGACATCATCCACTGAATGTGTGTCTTTCTGAAAAATAAATGTTTTTATATATGTATATCTAAAAGTCGATGGAAGAATAAATAGCTAAATTAGTGTTTAAATGGATGGTTTTTGTGTAAATTTCATTGTATAACTGACTTATTAAGTGTATGTTAGTGAATACATTTATTAGCGAGTAATGTTTAAATATGTAAATATCTGTATCAGTGTCTCACTTTGTGTATAAGTGGCTGCATGGGTTGGTGAGTAGCTACACGACTATCTATATGGGTTATTAGTTGGTTTTTTGAGTATCAGAATGAGTGTCTGTATGGTTTGGTAGCGGTTATTACTTAGGGCACAGATGCATGAATGACTGACTCACTGTTTGTATGTGTTTTGAAGACAGCATGTGTGCAGGACTGTACGGGTGGATGAATGTGTGTATGGGTGTGCTAGTGAGTGATTGACTGCCTCAATAGTGGTCTTCATGAGTAAGTACATATGTTTTAATCTAGTGTATGTGAGTATTGATGTATATAAGTAAGGATATATGACAGTGACAGATTGAAAAAGTTCCTGTATAAATAAGTATGTCTTTCTATAACTGATTGTTTAAGAGAGTAAGTATATGTACGTTTCTGTAAAAGTAAGTGTACTGGTGTGTGTATACCTCTATATGAAAACAAATGGATGTTTGATAGTTTATTTGCATGTGTGAGTATATGAGAGTAACTGTATGGATGAGTATTGGTGTGTAACAGGATGTATAGGTGTATGAGTACATATAAAGAGTGAGTACATGTTTAAGTGACTATATAGAACTGTTAGTGGATCAGTGGATGTGTATGTAGATGTTGGAATTACTGAATAGGTTGTTGTAACTGGTATTGGTATCTCCATTTTTTTTTTAAATTGTAGTATCTATTTTTTAATGTGTGTATTATAGGTTATATTAGGGTGAGAGGAGGTCTGCCACTCTTTCACATGGACGATTTCATCAGTGATGTCATCAGTGATGTCATTTGAGAGGTCATCAGTGATGTCATCAGTGATGTCATTTGAGATGTCATCAGTGATGTCATCAGTGATGTCACTGACCATGTGATGAGTAATATGTGACGTCATCAGCAGTGCATTGCGGGCACGCGAGTTATAGTTAGCTGATTTAACTATAACGGGGGAATTTCAATGGTTTTGTATGAGAGAAATGTCCAGCTAACTATAACATGGGTGAAACCTATGTTTTTTCAGTGAATTTCTAAGGTTTTTTAAATGCTAATTCCTAACTATAACGTGGCTGAAACCTATGGTTTTTTCAGTGAATTTCTAAGGTTTTTTAAATGCTAATTCTTAACTATAACGTGCCTGAAACCTATGTTTTTTTCAGTGAATATATATATGCACTGGAAAACTATCACCCACTTCCTTTACAAAGAAATGGAAAGTTTGCATCTCTGCAACCTCTCTAATTTTTCACCTTAGTCATCTTCCACTCAATGAACACAACAACCACAAATACACACACCTACTTGCTACCATTCTTGCCTAAGCTTATCAATTATTCTTCTTTAATTCAAATTCAAAGTGCAGGCCCTTTATTCAGCCTTCTTGGTAACTACTACCCGTGAATAGCAGTGGGTAATTTGCACACTTCTGTCCTTTCTTGCGTCTTTTCTACCACACACTGCAACAGGTTTACAAGTCTCTTGCGCCACTTTTGCATCATTTTTCCGACGACCTTGTAAATCTGCCCAACTGTGTGTACTTTATGCACTAGCTTTCTTCCTTAGTTGTTGTACTAGTTTCTCTTGCTCCCACTGTGGAATCCAACACCCTATCTGTGTAATGACCTGGAAATCCAAAGATCCACTTCACTGACAATGCAGTGGGTAGTTTGCGTCTCTCCAACCTTTGTTATTTTTCACGTTTTTCACTGAATATACACATCATCCACACATACACACATCTAATTGCTGCATTCCTTAGCTGTGATTATCAACTATTCCGATATTTTATATTCATATTCAAAGTGCAAGCCCGTTATCGAGCCTTTTTGTTGTAACTACTGTTCCAGGAATTCTGCTCATACACAGAACTGTGCATAAAGACTTAGGACCTCAGTGAATTACGGTGTTCCAAAACCCACCTTACTACACAAATCCCTTACCAAACCAGCAATCAGTGACTCATTGGTTCTTCGCCCTAGAGCAAAAACACCAATAACTAGTCAACCCAGAACATGCGACTTAGATTACATGAAGTAAAGTGGATAACAAAAACACTCTTTCAATATAGTCTTACACCAGTCCAAAACAAGATGTAAATAAAGACATGTGCAACTTTGAAATGTTTATTTCTAACGCCATACTCTCATGCACAGTACCTTAGATAATATAACCAAACATATTATCAGAAACAAGGTTGTCAGCATTGTTACTATTCTATGAAATACAAACGGAAAAAGCATCCTATAATGCTAAAGGTAAAAAAAATTAAAATATACCTACATTTCACCCTCCCTGCCTAGCAGATTAGTTTATAACTACAGAAAGTCTCATAGGATTACATGGGCAGACCCATACTTCTGGTACTCAGCAGTAGTGGATCACATTCAGTGCTCCACAAACTGTCAAGATACGAATGCTCTCCAACTGTGTGTAACTTTGCCTCCACAATGGATTATGAAACGTGCAAGTATCAGAGGTGGCCACAGCTTCTTATGTATTATGGCTCGAACGTGCGAGGATCATTCTGAAGAACAGACACAGTATTCAAGATAACCTTGGTGTTCCATGCTCTCACTATACACACAAAACTAGCGAGGCAGTTTACAAATCTAGCATACCAAATTATTCTCATACAAAGCAAAATACTCAGCCTTCTCTAAACAATATCACAAGTATGTGTTGTGTGCAAAGCAGAGCAGGAAAGCAAAAATAGCGTATAAACATCTAATATGCTAACTTAACAGGGTGTGAGTGCAACGCTCAGCCCCACGGCACCCTTTCTTGATCAAAGCACGTGATATAAATGTGGGTGAATTAAAAAAGCAGAGTCCAAGCCTAAAAAGCAAGTCAAGTTCATATTTCCCAAAAAAAGTTATTCGCTCTTTGATAGAAATCAGTAGCTAAATAATAAAGAATACGTAGAAAAATTAAAGAGTCTTAATCCAACAGCGCGTAAACACAGTATGTAGCACCAGCCTCCAACAGGAAGTCATTTTTCTCATCTGAAAACATTTCAGCCATCCAATTCAAAAGTGGGAATGAACATACATGTTCATCAACGACCGGAGCCTCTATCACCATCGGAGGAAAACTCGGGTCATCTTCAATGTAACTGCGTGCCAAGAACTCAAGCGCCGCTGCAAAAACATTCCAACGTCCCATTATTCTATGTGTCGCTGCTAAGGCCATAATCCCGCCACCAGAACAGAGCACGTCATGAACCAGTAAGGGGCTCATCAGCCGGTCATAATCTGCGTTGGGAGACACCGTACTGCAGAGACACAAATCCAGGGCCCAGTCGAAATCACAGCTCAGGTAATGGAAGCCAGGTTGAACGCATGTGAAAAAGGAGAATCAAAACGATAATCCATAAACTGCACTCAACGTTGCAAGAGGCAGCGCTCCATAGTCACTATTCATTTGGTTGCGAAGCAGAAACAGCCGGGACATATTATCGTCTGCTGCAGGATGTGCATCCATATTTATGTAAACAAATTAATAAAAGCACACCGGCAACTAATGCGAGTATTAAGCGCAAACCACCAAAGATGCTGCAAAAAATCGAATGAAAAAATCCCGAAAAGACACCAAATATACTTTCTACAGAAGTCACAAGGCCACTGCTTCTAACTTGAAAAAATTAAGGTAACCCCGTAGTCAAGAACACATTAAAGATATTCTAAATTAACTCCCCAAAATTCAAGAGCACGTCTGTATTTAATAA
Source organism: Lissotriton helveticus (assembly GCF_964261635.1). NCBI lineage: Eukaryota > Metazoa > Chordata > Amphibia > Caudata > Salamandridae > Lissotriton > Lissotriton helveticus. Next base: position 164,127,590 of record NC_136068.1, read on the forward strand.
AGCATGCACTTCTGCGCGGGTGTTTGCTACATGAAGGACAAATGTTTCTGTACCAGATATAAGAGCAACCTCTTTTTGAGACAATAGCGCTCTTATACAACTCATTTGGTTGACTCTGCTTTCAAGGTCGAAATCGACAGCCAGATGGAAACATCCAGCTTCCCATACAGAGGAGTTAACACAACTTTTTTTTTATCAAACCACACGCTCAGTTACCGTAATCTTGTAAGCGATGCCTGCTAACATTGCACAACAATCTCCATTATTTCAAAGTAAATAACTCCCGTTTCCAGTAAAGTGAACGTTGTTATGATAGCAGGTGTCGGACTACCTTTCAAAACTCAGTCCAAATTAGGCGCATCTTGTATACAAGAGCCATGCAATTGTATGTGTCTACAAATTAAGTAATGATCTGGTACTATTGTGCAATCCTCGCCATTCACATAGACTTCTTTTCCCTTCCTTAGACACCTATATGTAAATGGTAATAACCAAACTTCATGCAGATAAGCGCTCCCTAAACATCCATATCTGCCTATAGCATAGTATTTCATGCAAACCCCAAACTTAACCAGGTTAAAAAATAACGTTATGATACTCTGGATAAGCCACACACCTGAATTGGATCTCCAATGAGTCAGCACTTCTAACCATTCCCATAGCGCGCCCTGTGCTCTGATTTAACAGTGAGAGAGTGATCGCACCATAGTTTGTACTGCTAATCATTCTCAGCATACGCTACGAATACCCTTTGACGTTACACGTCGCATCAAAGCTTCCGTGTGACGTCATGTACGGCTCCCCGTACAAAAAAGACGCAAATGTTTTTCATTGTTTAAAAACATATATTCATGTATTTAATTAACTTACTAACAGAAGACTTAATATAGGATAATTATGGAATAATTTTTTTTTAAGTTTTAAAAATCCTATATTACCTCTATATTTTATGAGTGCAGCTGCGTGCCCCTTCGCCTGGTACCCTAGACTCCAACACGCCCAAACCCTGTTCATAAGCACGCGTGATCGTCACCACAAAACCATTAGCACGCATATCGCTTTTCCACACATGCTTTTACAACTGGTATGCATTTACCACACATGATAAAGGCATAATCTTAATAATGTTTTTTTGTTGACCAACAAGTGTTGTAATGCCTGTGCCTTACGTCCTTCAAATTAGTTTCTAGCTATACGTGTGACCAAGTCTGATAAGATCGTAGACCAAGGACAAACACCGTGGTATCTGTGGCACGAAATCTCATCCATCACAGAGAAAATATGCACAGGGTAAAATGAAAGTAACAGATATAAATAAAAATAACGGAGAAAAACGACTAAAATGGCGGTTGGACGGAGTATGTAATCAACGTTTGGCGCCTCGACATTACATTTAAAATAAATATACATACAATATGTTTATTAATATATTACAAAAGTATAGCACCGGATGACACACATGACCCGGGAAAAGAAAGCGGCAAATTTAATACCTAAAATCAGGAGAGGTTTGCTTGGCGAACTTGAAGAAAAAGAACAAAAAGTGCACCTGCAAACAAGGCTGCGCATGCGTAGAGAGTACAACTGATGCAGGAAAAAAAACCTGAAAGTTTTACATACTGTCATAGAAATATAGCTCTAAAAATTGCCCCCGTAATTTGCCCCCCCCCCCGGGACCTAATAAACAAAACGGACTTCTAGTTTTTTTTCACCTTTTCCACCGCGTACAAGTACTGCACGAGTACCCCGCCATTTTTATTTTATTTAAAATAAAAATTGAGCCTAAAGATCCATGTACCATCCCCCTGACCAAGACTATAGGGTCAGAATGTTTCTACCCTGCCCCCTTTCCTTATTTCTCAACTTTCTTTTACTGTTTTCTTGTGACTCGGCTCTCACGACATTCAAGATGGCTGCCAACATTTCCTGTTTTGGAGTATTAAAAAACAATCAGCATAAAGCCTAAACATCCATGTATGACCCCCTGATTAAGCCTAGAGGGTCAGAATGTTTGTAGCCTACCCCCTTCCCTTATTTCTCAACTTTGCTTTCCTGTTTTCTTCTGACTCGGTTCTAGCGAGACACAAGATGGCCACCAACACTTCCTGGTTTCGAGTGTTGACAGACAGTTCACAGCCAATCAGCATGCAGCTCGCGCTCGTAATTGAACAGATTTCTGTACGCGTGCTGAACTCCGTCTCTCGCTATAGCTATGATTTTACTTCCAATTTTCTCAGAAACTACTGAACTGATTTACACCATTTAACAAAAAGCACAATCTGCGAACAGAACTCTACCTCTCTGCCAAATTTCGTGTAATTCCGTTGAGCCGTTCGGGCTGTAGTCCTGGCTAAAGGTCCCTATGGAAAATTGCATGGGGAAAAAACGTTTTGGGACCCCCTTTTTTCTCGGCCCCCACTAGACGAATAACCTCCAAACATTCAGGGAAGGAGCAGAACTGAGCAGTCCATTTTCTTGGAGAAATTCACGAAGATTCGTTCACCGGCGCCAAAGTTATTCCAAATAGAATGTTGTGGATTTCCTATGGAAAGTAGGTCCTAACTATAACTACCTACTGGCGACCACCAGTAGGTAATATATATATATAAATATACTATTGACTATTTTGGGGCATTATGGGTATGGTAGTCCCGAGGGGTTTCACAGCACGCGCTTGTAATTTGACTTTGTGTTACAACATTACTCTCAGTCATGTACTTGGCCCCCCGGTGAAACTTCCAGTTTTCCGTTCCCGGTGCCTCAGGATGTTTGAAGATAATGACGTTGCTATCAGTAACATGGAAGAAATGTGATATATTTTTCAAAAGGTCACACTGTGGCGGATGTGTCATCAGCTCGGGTGAGCTAAAACCGGGATTTTGGCAGTCTCCAAAGTTCGCTATAATTAGTGACAACTGGGAGCATTAATTTTAAAAGTACGTTTTATTTAATTTTGTAAATTGGCAACACAGGATGAAGTTTGGCAGTGCATATGTTAAAAGCCAGTTTCCCAATGTGACGGATGCTTTTATAATTCACATGTATATTTTGTTCCCTAAAATGTTAGCTACACGATATTTCCAGCTAAACTTATATTTGTATTATGCAATGCATTTAATCTGTTTATATTTTACTTAACAGGCTGGTTTTAGCTGTAGAAAACTATGTTTGGTAGCATTCTGGGTCATACGCTGTTCGCATACACGAGAGTATGCTTTCTATGTTTACTCAATGGTCTTATGGGAAGGGCTATTTATTTTGCGTGTATTCTGGCGCCAAACCAGATTGACAAAGGCTTCTTGAAAGCCGAAACGCGTCTCTCCTGACCTCTGGGATTGAGGGCGACCTGGCAGAATAAAATAATGCTGAATCTTAAAACACCTCGAGTCCGTGCCATTCTTCCATGGAGTTCCTGTGGGAGCTGGATTTTTTTGTTCATATATATATATATATATATATATATATATATATATATATATATATATATATATATATATATATATATATATATATATATATATAAAGACAGCTAAGGAAACTATTGAATATGAAACTGACTGTGACAGAAATAGACTTCTATCCTCAGATGTCTCAACTTTACTAACCTTGAACAATCTCAATGAAGCCACAGGGTCCCAACCATCTGGACCTGACTCTGATTTAGCAACACAAGTGAGACTTAGCAAAATCAATTTGAGCCAAAAAAGTTCCAGACTACGTCCGTTTAAAGCTAAACCCTGTTTTATGCCACTAATGCCAAAGGACTCAGTGGATATTTTTCACGACTGTGTAATCAGTGATATCAAGAAATTGTATCAACATACTAAAGGCAAGAAAAGAAAGAAAATCCAACATACTAAATAAAAGTATGCCAACCTTATGAAGAAACTAGGTGACACAAAGGAAATCGTGATAAAAAATTCTGATAAATGCGGCAACCTAGTTATTTGGCCCAAGAAGGAATACATAAAAGAGGCCAATAGACAATTAAGTGACAGCAACTGCTATGAGAAAACTACCCACAAGGAATATACTAAAGCTAAAGAGACACTCCACAAACAGTTGGCACATTGTCGTAGGGAAGGACTAAATTCATCTGAGGAATTCAAATTTATGAATATTGAGTTTCCAGTTCTCCCTACCTAATATCTAATACCGAAAGTCCATAAAGAAGTAACTCCAATACCTGGCAGACCAATCATATCAGCAATTAAAAGTGTGGGTGAACAAGGAGGCCAATATATTGATTTCTTTTTACAAGATATGGTCAAAAACTTACCCAGTTATTTGAGGGATACCAGTGACTTCTTGGACAAAATTAATGATCAAAGTTGGAAGGATGATATGTTGCTTATGACATTAGACGTGGAGTCTCTTTATACAAGCATTAACCATGTACAGGGAATAGCTGCTGTAAAACATTTCTTAGCCAACAGATCATAACAAAGTGATTGTGAATCTCATTGAGTGGTGTTTGAACAACAATTTCTTTTTGTTTGGAAAGGAGTTGTATAAACAACTTAGAGGAGTGGCGATGGGATCCTGTTTCTCCCCCAGCTACACGTGTTTATACGTAGGCTGGTGGGAGGAACAGGTCCTAAAATTTGAGCATAAGTCAACGAAAAAATAATCTGTTATCTAAGATACATAGATGACATTTTTTATCTTGTGGCAAGGGGATGAACAGGAGGCCCTTAGTTTTGTAGAAGCCATCAACCACAACTCCCTCAATCTGCACTATACATCGCACATCAATAAGATTAAAGTAGAATTTTTAGATGTGCAAGTGTGCATTAAAAATGAGAGGATTGAAACTATCCTACATAGAAAACCCACCGCCGGAAATGCAACGCTTCATGCTACTAGTATGCATACCAAGCATTTAATATCTAGCATTCCATACGGCGAAATATTGAGATTAAAACGCATTTGCAGCTCCACTATGGATTTTGATCAATGCCTTTATTATATGCTTTTACGGTTAAAGGCACGAGGGTACACTGACAAAACATTACAACAGGCGATTGACAAGGCCAAATTGGGATCTAGAGAGAGCCTTTTCAAGTCTAAGGAACCCATTGATTCTGGTGCAGAAGTACAGGTGGCCACAGAAGAGGCAATCACTACAAATAAATGCCCCACATTGATAACTACATTCAGTAGTGAGGTAAGAAAGATTAGGGCCATTGTAAAGAAAAATTGGCCCATTCTGCTAACACATACAATGCTTAATCGTAGGCTACCTGACACTCCTATTATCACATTTAGAAGAGCCAAAAATATGGGTGCAGTCTTAGATAAAAATAGCCCAGGAACGAGACAGAACACTACATGGCTTCAACCCGCACATGGATTCCGCAAATACGTTAGCTGCAGAGCCTGCAAGTTTGGTATAAATACGACCCATTATTCAACTACTTTTAGCACACGTGAGGTGGCAATCTCAGTCAATTTTAACTGCAAAACAGAATTTGCCCTGTATGTCCTGACATGCACCTGCAGCTTGAACTACATTGGAAGTACTAAGCTGCAGGTGCATGTCAGGATTCTGCAGCATCTAAGGGCTATTTTGCATAGTGATCCCACTTACCCAGTGGCACAGCATTTTAAAAGTACTCATAACAATGACGTGGCCTGACTAAAATACTTTGTGGTAGGGGCAGTACCCAAAATGCGTAGGGGTGGAAACCGTGAGCGCCAGCTTTAGAGTTTGACAGCAAATGGCCGAATGGGTTAAATAATACTGAAGAGATGCATAATTTTTTTTAATTCTCTTGACTCCCCATATACAATCTAAATCATCCTATATGGCCAATGAAAAAACATATATATATATATATATATATATGTGTGTCACTCTTCCAGTGTTGTTGTGGAATTAGAATTTGTTAGGTTGTTTTCATGATGCTATCTTAATATATAGGTTCCCTAATATTAAGTATAAAATGAAATTCATCTCTTGCCTGAAAGCAACATATATAACTCTATTAATGTGCCTGATGAAAATAATCTATATCTTTTTTTAACCTCTTTTTGCACTATTTTTACCGATATGATGGACTTTTAAATGTTATTTATATGATCTTAACAATATTATCCTAATTGGTGTATTTTATTGTTATTAATATTGATACATTTCGTGAATCATACGGTCTGCACTTTATAGCTGCTGCTTTACTCTTTGCACTGTTACAACCATTTAGAAGTTAATAGATTTTGTAATATTTATGCAGACATCAGAGTTATAGGAAGTGGAGTTCTAATATGAAGAAATAACAATGTTTTGTGTATTGATACAGACATAATAAGGACAATAATGTTAAAGTATGATACATTTTGGCCGTCATTTTGAGTGCAGATGCTGACATTTATTTAAACCGTCATATTTATATACATCTATGTATTTATATTTATAATCAATTTTATAAATATGAATTGTCTATAACGTTATACATTTCCCATATATATAATAATATATGACTGCATGATGAAGTTTCAATACACTGCAGAGATTCAACTCGTGATAAATGCTTTAAATAGTACCAGATGCTTGATACAAAATCCCAAGTATTTTTTCACTCTCTATGGTCACATGTCTAAACACGTATTGCTAGTGGGTGTGCGCCTTACAGCATTTATAAAGAAACTATGTTGCGTAAACAAGGGCTCCCAGGGTCGAAACGCGTCGCTGCTGTAACTTGGGCTGAAATAAAGAACATCTTTTCTGATCTTCGTGGTCCGTCTCCTTCTTCGCCAGCTTTGCAGTTCCTGTCTGCTGGAGGTTGTTGGGAGTGCTTTGTTTGATATATATATTCACAGAAAAAACATAGGTTTCAGGCACGTTATAGTTACAAATTAGCATTTAAAAAACCTTAGAAATTCACTGAAAAAAAACATAGGTTTCTGGGACGTTATAGTTAGTTGGACATTTCACTCGTACAAAACCAGAGAAAGTCCGCCGTTACAGTTAGGTCAGCCAACTATATTTCGCTCCCCCGCCATGCACTGCTGATGATGTCACATATTACATCATTCATTACATGGTCAGTGACATCACTAATGACATCTCAAATTACATCACTGATGACATCATGCAGTGACTGTGTGTTTCTATAAAGTTTAAATATGTTTTATATATATCCCAAGGTGTATTGAAGAATGAGTGGGTGCATAAGTGTCTGGATGGAGGATTTAGTAGGTGCATGACTGACTGTATAAGTGAGTTATTAAATGTGTCTTACTGAATGCATGGGTTAGTGACTAAACTGTGTGAATGTCTATATCAGTCTGTCTGTTGTGTAAGCTGCTGCATAGGTTGGCGAGTAGCTACGAGTGTCTATATGGGTTATTGACTGGTTGCCTGAGTTTTGCATGGGTGCCTGAGTGTGTGTAGGTGACTCTGTGCATAGATGTGTGAGTGGTTGATTCATTGGGTGTATGGGTTCAAGAGTGCATGTGGAAACAGTTGTATGGGTGTGTGAGTATGTGTATGGGTGTGTTGGTGAGTGGATGGATGTCTCAGTGGTACATGTACAAGTAACTACATCTGTAAAAGGTAGTGAATGTGAGAGTTGGAGTATATAAATGACTATACGTGAGAGTCAGTGATTGTGAGAGTGGCTGTATGGATGAGTGTGTACTTGTATCAGTGATTGTATAAGATAGTAAGTATGCGTTAGTATCTGTATGAATAAGTGAGGTAGTGTGTGTATAACTGACTAAATGGAAGTGTGATTAATCCTTTGCATGACTGACTAGGTGTGTGAGTAACTCTGGATGAGTGGTGGTGTGTGAGTGTGTGTATAGGTGTATGAGTGCATATGATAGTGTTGTATTGATGAGTGACTGCATGTATGAATGACTGTATATGTGAATGAGTAGATGTGTGTGTAGACCTAGGAATCAGTGAGTGCGTATCTAGTAACTGGTATTGGTGGGTCTATGGTTTCGAAGATGATAGTCTGTATTTTAGAGTGGGTGTATTAAAAGGGTCCCCACGTGGGCCAGGTCCTGGGGGCATTTTATAAAGAAAGGAGGGGGGTTCATGGGACCCCGTCCATTGGTTCCATAAGCCCCGGGGGCCACCAACTCCCTGGGGCTATTGAAACATTGATGGGAGCCGCATGGGAACCCGGAGCCCCGGGGAGTACCACGTCCCCAGGGCTAAAAAAACAATGGTGGGGCCACTTGGGCCCACATGGGACCACCACCTCCCTGGGGCCAAATACTTTAAAAACAATGGGAGAGGAGCTGCTCTCAGCTGCTCTCAGCCGCAGAGACCACCACGAAAGGCGGTTGAAAATCGAAGGAGGGGGGCCACGTGGCCCGCCTCCTGAAGCCAATAATGGCCCTGGGGACTGCTACTTCCCAGGGTGTCTCCTGCAATTTCCCGGAGGGCAACCCCAGGACATAGCTATTTGCTTTAGCTTGGCCGGAGCGCACAGCTTCCACCAAGCTAAAGCAAACACTCTGCTGCAAGCGGGTGGAAGCTGTCAAAGTGTTCCCACCCGCTTCAAGCCGAGGTTTCATCTTTGTCGCAGACATGAGGGCAGGGAAAGAGATTAAACAATTGCTCCTGCTCCTTTGTAGCAGCTTCCCCCATTCAGAAACAATGCCGGCTCCCACAAGAGGCGGGAGATGGTTGGGACCGTGGGGACATTGAGGCTTCCCTCGCTGTGCCAGGGTGAGGGGACAGAAACAAAATAAAGATAAGAGGTAGAATACTTTTTAAAAATGAGGATGAAGTGGCAGAATGAAGATCATCAAATACCATAAAGATGCAAAATTAAGGTCAACAATATGCAGAAAGAGGCAAAATAGAGGTCAGAAACAAGCAGAAAGAGACAAAATAAAGGTTAGACATGAGCGGACGAGGCAAAATAAAGGTGACAAACGAGCAGAAAGAGGCAGAATAAAGATGCGAAACGTGCAGAAAGAGGTAGCACAAAGGTAAAAACAAGCAGAAACAGGCAAAATAAAGGCCAGCAGGGAGCAGAAAAAGGCTAAAAAAGGAGAGAAACTAGTAGAAAGAGGCAAAATAAAGGTGAGAAATGAGAAGAAAGAGGCAAAATAATGATCAGAAGGGAGCAGAAAGAGGCAGAATAAAGGTCAGAAATGAGCAGTAAGAGGAAGAATAAAGGTCAGAAACATGCAGAAAGAGGCCAAATAAAGGTGAGAAACAAGCATAAACAGGCAAAATAAAGGCCAGCAATGAGCAGAAAGATGCAAAATAAAGGTGAGAAATGAGCAAAAAGAGGCAGAATAAAGGTTAGAAATGAGCAGAAACAGGACATGTAAAGGTCAGCAACGAGCAGAAACAGCCAAATAAAGGTGAGAAACAAGAAGAAAGAGGCGGAATAATGATCAGAAGAGAGCCAAAAGAGGCAGAATAAAGCTCGGAAATGAGCTCAAAGAGGAATAATAAAGGTCAGAAACCTGCAAAAAGAGGCAAAATAAAGGTCAGAAACAAGCAAAAAGAGGCAAAATATATGTCAGCAATGAGCAGAAAGAGGCAAAATAAAGGTCAGAAATGAGCACAAAGAGGCAGAATAAAGGTGAGTAACAAGCAGCAACAGTCACAATAAAGGAAATAAACAAACATTAAGATGAAAAATAAAGGTGAGAAACAAGCAGAGACAGGCAATATAGAAATCAGCAATGAGCAAGAGAGGCAAAATAGAGGTCAGAAACGAGCAGCAAAAAGCTGAAAAAGGTCCGAAATTATTATAAAGAGAGAAAATAAAGGTGAGAATAAAGATGTGAAAGCAGAAAGAGGCAGAAAAAAGGTCAGAAATGAGCAGAAAGAGAAAGAATAAGCATCAAAAATGTTCCGGAAGAGGCAAAATAAAGGTGAGAAATAAAAAGAAAGAGTCAAAATAAAGGACAGCAATGAGCAGAAAGAAGCAAAATTAAGGTGATAAATAAGCAGAAAGAGGCAGAATAAAGGTCAAAAACCAGCGGAAAGAGGGAGAATAGAGGTAAGAAATGAGCAGAAAGAGGGACAGTAATGGTGAGAAACGAGCAGGAAGAGGCAGAACAAAGGTGAGAAACATGCAGAAAGAGGCAAAATAAAGGTGAGAAATAAGGAGAAAGAGACATAATAGAGCTCACCAATGAGCATAAAGATGCAAAATAAAGGTGAGAAATGAGCATCAAAAGGCAGAATAAAGGTCATAAACAAGCAGCAAGAGGTAAAATAAAGGTGTGCAACAAGCAAAAAGAGGCAAAATAAAGGTGAGACACCAGCGGAAAGAGGGAAAATAAAGGTCAGCAATCAGCAGAAAGATACACAGTAAAGGTGAGAGACAAGCATAAAGAGACAGAATGAAGGTCTGCAAAAAGCACAAAGAGTCAAACTAAAGGTCTGCAACAAGCAGAAAGCGTCAAAAAAAGGCCAGAAACATGCAAAAAGAGGCAGAATAAAGGTAAGAAATGAGCAGTAAGAAGCAGAAAAAAGGTCTGAAACTAGCAGAAAGGTGGAGAATAAAGGAGAGAAACGAGCAGAGAAAGGCAAAACAGAGTTCAGCAATGAGCATGAAGGGGAAAAATAGAGGTCAGAAATTAGCAGAAAGATGCTAAATAGTGGTAAGAAACAAGCGGTGAAAGGCAGAATAAAGGTCAGCAACGAGCAGAAAGATGCAAAATAAAGGTGAGAATCAAGCAGAAAAAGGTAAAATAATGATCAGAAGAGAGCAGAAAAAGCAGACTAAAGGTCAGAACCGTGCAAAAAGAGGCAAAATAAAGGTAAGCAATGAGCAGAAACAGACAAAATAAAGGTGAGAAACGAGCAGAAGAGGGAAAATAAAGGTGAGAAACGACTAGACAAAGGCAAAAAAGAGGTCATCAATGAGCAGAAAAGGCTAATAGAGTGCAGGAATGAGAACAAAGAGGTGAAATAGAGGTCATAAACGAGCAGTAGGAGGCAGAATAATGGTCAGCAATGAGCAGAAAGAAGTAAATAAAGGTGAGAAATGAGCAGAACAAGTTAATATAAAGGTCAGCAATGAGCAGAAAGAGGAAAAATAGAGGTCCGACACGAACAGAAAGAGGCAAAATAAAATTTAGAAGTGAGCAGAAAGAGGCAGAATAAAGGTCAGCATTGAGCTGAAGAAACAAGCAGAAAGAGGCAGAATAAAGGTGAAAACGATCAGAAAGAGGCAGAATAAAGGTCAGTAATGAGCAGATACAGGCAAAAAAGTGAGCAAGAATCAGAAGGAGGTAAAAGAATGATCAGAGGAGAGCAGAAAGAGGCAGAATAAAGGTCAGACACGAGTAGAAAGAGGAAGAATAAAGGTCATAAACATGCAAAAAAAGAGGCAAAATAAAGGTGAGAAACGAGCATAGAGGCAAAATAAAGATCAGCAATGAGCAGAAAGATGCAAAATAAAGGTGAGAAACAAGTAGAAAGAGGCAGAAAAAATGTCAGAAACAAGCAGAAAGTGCAAGAATAAAGGTGAGAAATGAGCAGAAAAAGCAAAATAAATATGAGAAACGAGCTGAAAGAAGAAAAATAAAGGTAAGAAATGAACAGAAAGAGGCAAAATAGAGGTCTGAAACAAGCAGAAAGGCAAAGTAGAGGTTAGAAATGAGCAGAAAGAGGCAGAATAAAGGTAAGAAACAAGCAGAAAGAGGCAAAATAAAAGTAAAAACAGAGCAGTTGGAGGCAGAATAGAGGCCAGCAGTAAGCTGAAAAAGGCAAAATAGAGGTCAGAAACTTGCAGAAAGTGACAACATAGAGGTCAGAAATGAATAGCAAAAGGCAGAATAAGGGTCAGCAACGAGCAGAAAGAGGTAGAGTAAAGGTCAGAAATTAGCACAAAGGGATAAAATAAATAGAGCTCAGAAACGAATAGCAAAATGCAGAATAAGGGTCAGCGACAAGCCAAAAAAGGCAACATTATTATGAGAAACAAGCAGAAAGAGTCCAAATAAGGTAGAGAATTAGCAGAAAGAGGCAAAATAATGATCAGAAGAGAAGTGAAAGAATCAGAATAAAGTCAGAAAAGAGCAGAAAGAGGAAGAATAAATGCCAGAAACGTGCAGAAAGAGGCACAATAAAGGGGAGACACAAGCAGACAGAGGCAACATAAAGGTCAGCAGTGAGCAAAAAGATTCAAAATAAAGGTGAGAAACGAGCAGAAAGAGGCAGAATAAAGGTCAGAAATGAGTGGAAAGAGGTAGAATAAAGGTGAGAAACAAGCAGAAAGGGAAAATAAAGGTGAGGAAAGAGGAGGCAAAATAAAGGTCAGCAATGAGCAGAAAGAGCAAAATAGAGGTCAGAGCAGAAAGAGACAAAACAGAGGTCAGAAATGAGCTGCAAGAAGCAAAAAAAAGTCAGAAAGAGGCAGAATTAAGGACAGCAAAGAGCAAAAAGGGGCAAAATAGAATTGAGAACCGAGCAGAAAGAAGCAGAATAAAGGTCAGAAACAAGCCAAAAGAGGCAAAATACATGTCAGCATTGAGCAGAAAGAGGCACAATAGAGGTCAGAAATTAGCAGAAAGAGGCAAAATAAATGTTAGAGGTGAGCAAGAAAATGGCAGAAACAAGGAGGAAAACAGCAGAACCCACTCAGGCAACAGTTGAGGTTCATGCCCCCCAATGACCTACAGAAGCTAAGGGGACTTCATCCCAAACCAGTAGTGCGCCAGGAAGCCCCTTTGTAGTGTGGTTATGAAAGAGGGCGGGGTCTCCCGTGAGGTCTCAGCAATCCCACTGTGGGGTACTTACTTCTGGTAGCAATAGGGGTTCTTGGCCCCCAAAGACACTCAGCGGCCAAGGGGAGTTCATCCCCCAACCATTAGTGTGCCAGAAGGAGCATTTGCAGAACTCCAACGAGGTCTCTGCAATCCTATAGTGGGAGACTTACTGGTGTTAACAGGAGGGGTTCTTGGCCCCTAACTACTCACAGCATCTAAGGGGACTTGATTAGGGGTGGCAGAAAATTTGGCTCTGCCCAGGTCCAGCAGAAAAAGGAAAAATAAAGGTCAGCTACTAACACAAAGAGGCAGAATAAAGGTCATAAGTGAGCAGAAAAAGGCAGCAAAAGGAGCAGAGCCCATGCAGGCACTCATGCACCCACTCACAGAACAGCTCAGATACTCACACATCTACTCACACACCCAGTGAGATACTCACGCGCTCATTCACACACCCATAGAGACACTCATGCACTTACCCATACGCTCACTCTCAAATGTTACAGGTTACAGTTAGGAAATAACATTAAATAAACATACAAAGCCACTGAAAAAGCTAAAGGTTACAGGGACATTATAGTTAGGAAACAGAATTTTAAAAAAACTTGGAAATTCATTGAAAAAAGACAAAAAGTTACAGGGAGGTTATAGTTAGGAAATATAATTTAAAGCACCTTAAATAAATCACTGAAAAAAACAAAGGTTACAGGGCTGTTATAGTTGAGTTCAGATTTCCCTCATACAAATCCATAGAAATTCAGCAGTTATACTTGCCTAAGCTAACAATAACTTAAGCCCCCGCAATGCACACTTATAACGTACACATATTACATCACTCATGACATGGTCAGTGACATCACAGATGACATCTCAAATGATATCACTGATGACATCATCCACAGAACCACACACATACCTACTCACACCCCCTTGCAACATTTCATACACACCTGTGGGAGCCATTTATCTGTGTAACGCCATAGAAGAGTTGACACACACACAGGGACACTAACAGGGAGATTGAGGAGGTAATGAAGCAGCAGCACATTTTCGAGCTGCACAGACCACAACATAACCAACAGACTGTGAACACCTGAGCAGGGGAAGCGGTGTGCGTAGTCCAAGGATGGGACTATCTTCTTCACACTTTTCGGTGAGTACCCGTCTCTGCTGAGTATGAGTATGAGTTTGAGGATTTCTAGACATGTGTGGCATTAATCAGCCGTAAGCTGTACTGTGGATACCGTTGGGATGTGAAATCAACGAATCTTTAACGGCAGCCATACATTTTGAATCCAACAGAGCTGACATTGGACTGTAAACGCTGAGCGGTATTATTATCTCTGAACTGCACCAATACACTTAATGCAGCATATCCTGTCTTGAGAGTTTTCCCTGTGGCATAAGGGAAGGTGCTTTACATGTGGCCTTTCTGAACAGATTGGCCTTTTACCCATTTACATCCTGCATGCTATCCTATGGCATAGCTCTTCTCACAAGTGAGACTTTGCCCAGGCAGTGTAACAGCAGTACACAATTGTGCATTCAATCTCTCAGTGTGGGCAGTACACGAGCCCCAACCAACATCCAACTGTATTATAAGTTAGAAAAACCTCTAAAAAAGGAGACCTCTAAATGCTAGGAGGCTGCCACCATTAAGAAGTCTCTCGATTGTGGCAGAATACCCAGAGACCTCAGAATCCTTACTGTTCCATCATATGAGCATCCAAACCCAGAGCTGTTGAAGGAGTGGGCAATACATCTATGTGAATGCTCCAACAGGATGATGAAGACTCTAGTCAAATTTGCATGACTAGAACAAGAACAAATGTTGAAAGTAGTTGAATCTATCAAGCAGGTTTTGCATCACAAAGAAGGCACAGAGGTGTTTGAGAAAACAATGGAAGACATTGGACAAAGAATCAGTAAACATGAAGATGAAATACAATTGAAGTTCCTTTGGGACCAGAAGGAATATAAGGATAGTAGGATGTCGACCTTCAGCCGAAAGTATGATGACATCAAAAGAAACTGGAAAACATCACAGAATCTGGCCACCCTGGATTGTGACAAGTATGAAGAAACAAAAGGTTCAACCAGCAACTTTAGTGAGAGTGATGTTTCTGATGTTGGTTCCAATGCTCAACAGGATGTGCCCACAGCCAAACCTGAAAATTCCTGGGAGGATCTCCACATGCTGCAACAGGAATGGAACCAGCAAAACTGAACAGAAGGACTGAGGGAGAGGATGGGGAAGAGAAAGAGGAGGCAGAGTCAGATGAACAAAATGACAAGAAGAGGAGGTTACAACGCAAACTCCCATGGGAATGACAATGAGTGTACAAAAGATAGAACAATGAAGAACACACCCAACAATGTGGTAAATCTCCTGAATTGCTCTTTATCTCCTACAGAAGTCAAAGTCTTAAAGTTATGGCTTTTCTTTAGCCCAGTCAATGAGTTTGATTATTCTCAAAGCAAGGTGGAGCTGTTCAACTTTACTAGGAGATTGAAATTTAATGGTTTTGCTCTCAAAGGTAACAGCCCACAGGTTAAGCCTGACAGCAGATCCACTTTGAGCAGTTTCGATATTGGTGATTTTAACCTACTCTCCACTCTATGAGTACCACTTGTGGTGACAACTACTTATATCTGGAGGGTCTTTGGATTGATTTTGATCTGAATGATCCCAGCACGTTTAAAACTGAGGCTATGTTTAACCCAACCCTCCCCCATGATGCCATTGTCACTTTTGAGGACTTTGTGAGCCGAGACATCAAGACTCTAGCCAAACACCAGAGATGGCATTATGATAATTTGAGTAAAGAAGAAAGAGTGGCTGAGAGGAGCCTCCAGGAGGACCACAGCATTGTCATCCACCAATCTGATAAAGGCAGGAATGTTGTGGCTCTCTCCAGAGCATCATACTTGAAGGAGAATGTTAACCAGATGAACAATGTTGACTGCTATGTATTAGTTTCCAAAAATGATGTTAAGGATTCTAATTCAAAATTCTATGAATTACTTATAGATTGGACGGAGCGTGACCTGATTGAGAGGGAGGAATATCAGTTTCTTTTAAACAAATTTCCCAAGATACCTATCCCCTATTTTCAACCAACAATTCACAAAACCTCCAAACGCCCCAGGTAGATCTATTGTTTCTTCCTGTGGATCCCTTCTTGAGAATACTTCTAGATATATTAATGTTTTATCTCCGCCCCTTTGGCACTTACCTTCAATTCTATATACAGGATAGTAAGGATTTCCTGAGGAGAATCTATGACATTCCTTGGGAAGAGGAGTATCTTCTCATCACCCTGAATGTATGTAGTCTTTATGCAAGCATTAAACATGGTGATGGCATCAGGGCATGCAAACATTTTCTCAGGGCAAGATCCCTTTCCTTTCTTTTCCATACAGAGATAATTCTTACCATGGTTCCGTTCTGTCTGGAGAACAACTTTCCTGGCTTAACAACTTATACCGCCAGACACAAGGTATGGCTATGGGCACCTGTTTTGCTCCCAACTATGCCAACCTTCTTATGGGTTGGTAGGAGCAGCAGGTGGCCAGTACCAACATTGCATCTTCAATACACATGTCATTTTCTGAATCAGGTATTTTGTCTGCATGTTCCTTGTTTGGAAGGGGAGCAAGGAAAAGGCAGCAGAATGTATCATCAAGCTTAGGAGAATAACATTAATCTCAGATTTGAGGGGACCATGAGCAATACCAGTATAGGCATTTTGGATGCCAGAGTGACGGTGGAAGACAACAACATGACATCCAAAGGCCCATAATGCTAACAGAGAAACACTCTTAGCAGAGAACTTAGGGCCACAAGTTTACTGTACAAACTGTGTGACAAAAATTACGATATTAACATCCAAGATTATGTAGAATTTAACCATTTAGTCATGGCCGCCAGAGATATGAAATTGAAATCAAGACAATGGTAGACCTTTCTTGTTGTTCATTAACATCTCTCCAATAGGAGCACATCAACTGCTGTGTTGCGATATTTGCTGCAAGTGTCATAATCAGTGCATGGTGAAGGCGCAAGTTACAGTTTCTTCAGTTAACCATAACTGGTGTATTTCAGTGCTTTTTAGATTAAAATGTTACATTTTAACTTACATGTTCAGCTAACTATACCGACATATTCAGCTGTTATTGTTATTGTTATTTTAATTTTATATCGCGCCTAATCACCTGCAGGTCTCTAAGCGCTAGGAAAGATGATACAAAACAATAACACAACGGGATAGGAGCAGAGAGGAGACTGAATTATGCTATGCTCAAGCTTCTCCTGAACAATAAAGTTTTTAAGCTCTTTCTAAATCTTAGAAGATTTCCTTCCTCACGCAGCGCTCCAGGCAAGCTGTTCCACAGCTGGGGGACTAACACTGAAAAGGCTCTCCCTCCCTTCGTCGCTAGCCTATAGCGAGGACAAGTCAGAAGCTGCAAGTCCGAAGACCGAAGTGTTCTCACGGGCAGTACAGCTGCAGGCGATCTTTAATGTAGGCTGGGGCCTTACCATAGATTGCCTTGTGGGCTGTACACAAACTCTTAAATTCCACTCTTTCTTTAATTGGAAGCCAATGTAGGCTTTGTAATAAAGGAGTGGCTTTAGACCTCCTCGGGAGTCTAAAGATCAACCGGGCAGCATCATTCATTAAAACCTGAATCCTACTAGTAAGGGTTTTGGGTAGGCCAAGGTAGAGAGCATTCCCATAATCGATTCTGGAAATGATAGTGGCAGCCACTATTGATCGCATCATAGGCTGTGAGAGGATAGGGGATAGCTTCCGCAGTTGCCGAATGATATTTGTACAGCTGCCCACAACCGACGAGATCTGAGGAGCCATCGACAGATCACCGTCCAACTTAATCCCCAAGCTTTTTACAAACGGGCTTGGTTTTGGGGCAGGGCCTAACTCCATAGGCCAGTAGAGATCGCTCCAAGGTGAGGTAGTGGATGGGATAACTAGGACCTCGGTTTTATCAGGGTTGACTTTTAAAAGGTTATCCGTCATCCATTGCACCGTGAACCTCAAGATGTTCTGGGATTGGAGTTGTGCAGCCGTGGTATCGTTTATACTTAACAGCAACTGCGTATCATCCGCGTAGTTAAAGACTTTACAGCCCATAGTGGCCAGCAAAGCAATCAGTGGTTGCAGGTACAGGTTGAATAGAAGCGGGGACAGGGCAGACCCCTGCGGTACCCCACACTCTAAAATCCCCATCTCAGATGTTTCATCCCCCAGTTGTATCTTTTGGGTCCTTCCCGTAAGGAAGGATTTCAACCATTGGAAAGCTAAGCCCTTGATCCCAAAGTCCCTTAATCTATCTAAGAGCAAGGTATGACTGACAGTATCGAACGCCGCTGATAGATCTAACAAAATCAGGGCGCTCGATTTCTTACAGTCAGCCCTGCCTCTTAGTTCGTCCAGCACCGAGAGCATCACCAACTCGGTGCTGTGATGGGCTCGAAAACCTGCCTGTCGATCATGGAGTAGATGGTGAGATTCCAGATAAAGAGACAGGGATTGTAGGACATGCTGCTCAAGGATTTTTGAGAGAAAGGGCAGCTGGGAGATAGGTCTGTAGTTCTTTAACACCGCAGGATCCGACCCCGGTTTTTTCAATAAGGGTCTTACCCGTGCCTCCTTAAGTTCAGCCGGCAGATATCCCGTATCTAGCGATCTATTGAGGAGAGAGATGATACAATCCTCTAATAGAGGGCGCGCAACACGAAAGATCTCATGTGGACATGGGTCAGCTGGGGAGCCAGATTTAATTTTGCCCATCAGCTGTTCCAGGATTAGTGCATCCATCTCCGGGAACACTTCAAGAGAGCAATCAAACACGCTTTTAGATGTTAGAGCGGTGAAAGTCCCTGTTGCCGCCCCGTTCTCTATCTCCTGGATAATGATCTTCACCTTCTCCAGGAAATAGGCCTGGAAGGTGTTACAATCGAAAGGGGCCTTAGCGTTGTCAGGTTTTTTACTCAGTTCGGCCAATACTTTAAAGGTTTCTTTCTGGATGTTCGCTGCCTTGCTTAGACGGGACTCAAGGTAATCCGCTTTCGCTTGAATCATAAGTTTTTTATATTGATGAAGGGAGGCCTTATAGATATTCCTATCCGTGTCCTGCTTGGATTTCCTCCACGTTCTTTCTAGCTTTCTTAGCTTTGTTTTAGTTTCCCTTAAGAGTGGCGTGAACCAGAGAGCTTTCCCCGCTCCCTTTATTTGCTGTACTCTCACTGGCGCTATTTGATCAATAGCCCGAGTCATACTTCTCGTTAAATCAGAGTATTCTCGGTCCAGGTTGCGATCCAACTCTATAACCTGGGGAGATTCCAGAAGTGCCTTGGTCAAAGACATAAGATTGACTTCAGCCCATTTCCGGGTTTTTCTAAAGCCATGTGAGTTACGAGCAACCCCGCTATTGAGGGGGACCTCACAGGAGACCAGGCAGTGATCGGACCAGACACAAGGCGCTACCTCACTAAGGGTTAAAGTGGTATCTGTGGTCCACATAAGGTCGAGAGTGTGGCCTTTTACATGTGTTGGGGCGTCCACAATCTGTTTAAAACCCAGTGCAGACATTAATGTGTCTAACTGGCGCGTGGGTAGGTCCCATTTGGGCATATCCCAATGTAAGTTAAAATCACCTGTTACCAGGATTTTCGTATATCTTGAACTAAGGTCAGATATAATAGGGCAGAATAGGTCAAAGAAGAGTGGAGTTGACTTAAGCGGGCGATAGACGGACAGAATCACCCAACACACATTGTGTACAGTGACCTTCACCCCAAGCAGATCAGTCAGATCAACCGTCTCTGTTAGTACCTTTTCAACTGTCATAGTCTTCCTATAAAGGATAGCTACCCCACCCCCCCGTGAGCCCCCTGGGCGGTTGTGCCACATAACATCATATCCGCTTGGAACGGCGGCAATGATATCAGGCATCGAGTTCTCATCCGTCCAGGTCTCCGAGAGAGTCAGGACATCGATGTCACTGTCCTGAAGCATATTATATACCTCCAAATGATGGCAATGGAGCGAGCGAGTGTTGAGGCTAGCTATTTTTAGAGTAGGATGTTTACCCAGGAAAGGTGTAACCCTAACAGGGCGGGATATGCCGTGGTTTTTAAGCAGCAGCAAGACCGCCTGGTCGACCATGGGCTCACCTCTATTCAAGGATTTAAGCTCCTCCGGGGAGTATATGCGACGCTGACCAGTCGTCCCCGCCCCTGCGCCCGTTCGTGCGCGGACGGGCGCAGACGGGCTGGACTCTGGCGTGACTCCGGCGCTGCTCCGGCGAGCCCGCAGCGCGTGACCGCTGCGCGTCAGCATGGCCAGTTTAAATAGATACCGGTCTAGCGTCCTTATGACAACTAGACCGTGCAAGCTACTCGGCGCTTCACCCCCAACCCAAGATGTCCGCCGTGATGCTGCCTAAAGGGGAAGGGACCCGCGCTAACACAGTGGAGAACAATTATTGTGCAGGTGAGTGGGCGTTTTAAAAACAAGGTATAATAAACAATAATATTTTAAACAGAGATGAAAAAACGGGAAGCTTTAAAATCGCGAGTTGTTTTCTCCTGAGAGCGCAGCGCTCTGTGCAGCGCTCTGCCTTACTCCTTGTCGTGTAGGTTTCCAAATGACAGGCCGCCTAATTTGCCCAGTTAAATAGATACCGGTCTAGCGTCCTTATGACAACTAGACCGTGCAAGCTACTCGGTGCTTCACCCCCAACCCAAGATGTCCGCCGTGATGCTGCCTAAAGGGGAAGGGACCCGCGCTAACACGGTGGAGAACAATTATTGTGCAGGTGAGTGGGCGTTTTAAAAACAAGGTATAATAAACAATAATATTTTAAACAGAGATGAAAAAACGGGAAGCTTTAAAATCGCGAGTTGTTTTCTCCTGAGAGCGCAGCGCTCTGTGCAGCGCTCTGCCTTACTCCTTGTCGTGTAGGTTTCCAAAAAACTATACCGTCAGTTTAACATTTTGTTTTTTTCAGGGAATTTCTGAGATTTTTTTAAATATAAAGTAATATAGTGTTACCATACCTATTATAACCTCACTTAACCTTTGTGTTTTCAGTGAACTTCTAGTTTTTTTTTAACGTAATGTAAAATTTTATTTTCAGACCCAACATTGCCAACCTGCTTAGCACACAGCTATGATCGGTGAGTGGGTGGCCTGGGGCAGACCAAACCTTGCATTCAGCCCCCCCCCCCCTGGCGGCCAACCCCAGCTGGTCGCAGGGCCTCGCCATCAAAATACAAGGGGGCATCATTATAAATAAGGCGAACTACTGGCTTTGTGAAAGAGTCATGTTGGTTATTGGGTTACTGGTTGAAGGGGCTGAAATGCTACTGAAGCAGCAACTACAATCTCTGTCAGGGTGAAACGCAAGCAAACCCCAAGTTAACCTGGGTTCAAAACTCTGGTAGCTTGGCACAACCACTCAGGCTTAACTTAGAGGCAAAATGTAAAGTATTAATGCAGCATTTCAAACAGTAGTAAAGTGACCACGCCACACAAGAAAAAATCTCTGACAGTATATAATAATAGAGTATAATGTAATAAATGATTTGGCACAAAAATGACAAACTTCCAATCAGTAGAACCTGGGATATGCCATTTTAAACATTTAAGTAAAAATTGTGCACTAAAGCACAAGGCGCCAACATTGGTTATGTGGTCATGCTGTAACAGAAAAAGTCACAAGGTCAGGCCGACAGTGATGGAGCAAGGGCTTGATACAGGGACCAAGTTAGGCCCTCTGAACAAGAGTACCTGAAATCCTGGTTGTGAAACGTTGCGAGATCCATCAACTAGGATGCATCTCACAGCAAAGGCGATGGAAAGTCTGGGTGTGGGGATGCGTCATGCAGCAGCTGTTCAGGGAAGCTGCAAGACTGCTACGCGAAGTCCTGCATCATCATCGAGGATCCTGTTGAGGTGGGGCTTGCATTGCAAAGTCCTGTGCCGAAGATGGGTTGTTGACTTGCATGTCCTGAATAACTTGTGGGACTTTGGTTGCAGGGTCCTGCGTCATCGTCGAGGATGCTGTCAACGAGGGACTTGCGATGCGAAGACCTGTGTCAAAGGATGTGTCGCACATCGATGGTTCCGATGAGCTGCGGGGCATACCCAGTTTTTTCTAATTAGGAGTACGGTCATAGGAGGGAGAGGTCACGAGGTTAGGGTGAATCATCGAATCAGTAAGAGTGATTGGGTACACGTGGGAGAGAACATCTCATTATAACAGCAGAGGTGGAGAACATTTGATTGACGAATTGCAAGTTTAGTGTATAGGGAAGCTAAGACTGCTGGTTATGGCGGTTAAGAGGTAAAGTGTAGATACTTGTAATTTAGGAGTGGGATACAGGCGAAGGCGGGTTGGAAAGGGACGTGGGGTGACGGTATTGAGGTAACATGTAAAATAGTGAGTGGGTGTGGAGTCACATCAGTAAATGGTAAGTTTAGTAGGGATTGGTGATATCAGAACTAGCACTTTCTTACACACAGAAATAGTTTTATGTTAGGATGGGGGCGTCTACTGTAGGATGGGCAAGTTGTTTTAGTTTGAACACTAGCATGTTGGTTACGATGAGGTTGGGGTAGGGAATGATGGTGAGGGTGGAGGCAATGGGTGAGTAAGTGGTTAGTTGAATGTAACATGATAGCAATAATGCAGCCATTTGAGTCGTGTTTCTATTTGTTTTAATGAACCTCTGAAGAAAAGCTGCATGGCTCGAAATGCATTGGGTAGTTGAATGAGTTCATTTTATGGAAGCGTGCTGTGAAAAGCCTGGAATGGCAGCAGGAGGCATTTGAAATTGGTGAAAAAAAGAAATCAAAGGAAACATTGCTGTCTCTGTGATCCTTTATTATTTAAGAAGAGCAAAGAAACAATTGATTGATAGAAAGAGGAACTTGAAAATAAGTGAAAAATGGATTACGTTTGGTTTACTTAACCACATGGGTGCTGCTGACGAGCTCAGCTCGTCATGAGGCGCAGCGGAGCTGCATTCATGACGAGCTGAGCTCGTCACGGCCGATGGAACATTCGCACATGGGGCTAATTTCCCCGCTGTGCTGAACGTTCTAAAAACGGGAGTGGCCGTGACGAGCTGAGCTCGTCACCAGCACGGCGGCGCAGTGCGCGCCCCCCCTCCCCCCGCACAGCGGGGGGGAAACACCCCGCAGCAAAGGGGTTAAAGGATTAATTTCCAACATTCTAAAAGTGGTATTTTCAGAATTGTGACATACAATCCATTTTTACCATTAAATAGGGCTTTGTATTACAATTCACTAGAAACCAAAAGCAATATTCGCACCTAGGCCTCATATAGTAAAACAACAATTTAAGAGTTTTTCAGTACCAAGACATGTAAAACAATAAAGTATATACCCATTTTTTAAATACACTGCACCCTGCCCTATGGGCTATTTAGGACCTACCCTAGGGATGACTTTTATGAAGGAAGGTTTGGACCTGGCAAGAGGTTTATCTTGCTACATTGAAATGGCATTTTAAAACTGCACTCACAGGCTGCAATGGCAGGCCTGAGACATGTTTAAGTGAGTGCTACAGTCCCCCTATTAGCATTTTATTTATAGGCCCTTGGCACATGTAGTATCACTTTACTAGGGACTTAGAAGTAAATTAAATATGCCAATTGGGTGTAAGCCAATGCTACCATGTTTAAAGGAGAGGGCACAGACACATTAGCACTGGTTAGCAGTGGTAAAGTGTGGAGAATCCAAAACCAGCAAAAACAAGAGTCTAGAATACAAAAACATGGGGAAAAAACATGTGAAGGATATCAGGTCCAACATGTGTCCTGCCCAGCTGAAAACAAGGAGAACTACCCACCCTCACTGGAGTTCTCATCGATAAGGTGGAAGAACCTGCAGAAACCATCAGCATTGGCGTGGTCAGTTTCTGCGTGGTGCTCCACAATAAAGTTCATTCCTTGTAGGAAGATAGACCACCTTGGAAGTATGGCATTCTCACCCCTCATCTGCATTAGCCATCTGAGGGATATGTGGTCTGTCTGAACCCGGAAGTGAGCCACATACAGGTATGGTCTTCACTGCCCTGGCCATTGCTCTATTGTGCTACACCTCTGTTCCCTGGAAAGTAACCTTCTGCTAATAAAGGCTACTGGTTGATCTAGGCCATCTTTGTTTAGGTGTGAGAGCATGGCCCTATGCATGCTCTGAGGCATCTGTCTGCACGATTAACTCCTGGGAAATTAGGGGCCTTGAGCACGGGAGCCATGCCCATGGCCTTCTTCAGCGTGTGGCACACTTCCCTCAAGCTCACATGTATGGGCTGCTACTTTGAATTCAGCTCTGTCAAGAGACCAACAATGGTGCCATACCTCTTAACAAATCTCTTGTAGAACACAGTGATGCCCAGGAAGGCCTCACCCCAGTCTGCGTCTTGGGGTGGTTAGCAAACCAGAATGGTCTGAACTTTGGCCTTGAGCAGCTGCACCTTGCCTCCTCCCATTTGTTGACCTAAGTAGACCACTGAACCCTGCCCTATCTGGCAATAACTGGCCTTGGTAGTCAGGCCTGCTCTCTGCAAAGTCTGAGGCACTTCTTTGGGGTGTCACAGGTGCCCCCCCATCTGGAACTGACAACCATAATGTCATCTAAGTAAGCAGCACTGAAGTTCTCCAGTCCGGCCAGGATCTGATTGGCCAACATCTGGAAGGTGGCAGGTGGGTTCTTCAACCTGAATGGAATCACTAAGAACTGGAAGTGGCCTTTCGGGTAGAAAAGCAGACCTCTCTTTGGCCCCCTCCGTTAAGGTGATTTGCCAGTATCCAGACATGGGATGCTGGCTGAGAAACTTAGCAGCCCTTACCCAATCAATGAGCACATCAGATCAGTTGATGGGGTGCATGTCATTCTTAGTGACTGCACTGAGCCACCAGTAACCCGCGCAGAACCTGAGCCTTGGTGACCTTGGGGACCAGCACCACTGGACTGGACCAACAGCTGCTTGAGGGCTTAAATAGCCCTTGCTCCAGTATTGTGGAGATTTCCTCAATTATGTTGGCTCTCACTTTGTCAGACAGCCTGTAGATCGTATTCTTCAAAGGCATACTGTCCTGTGTCAGTATCGTGGGTACTCCATGTAGTGAGCCCTGAGGTTAGGGTAAAGAGAGAGGCAAAGTGTTGCAACTCTGTTGCTCCAGGGTCATGGTAGGGGAGAGGTTGAAACCCTCCACTGACCCATCCTGCTCCTTGAAAGAAAGGAGGTCGGGGAGAGGTTCACTTTCCTCCTCCACTCCATCATCTGTGATCAGGAGCATGGTATCCTTGGACATCTCAAAGTGGGGTTTGAGTCGATTGACATGAGCACCTGTAGAGGGTTCCTGGGGGTCTTGAGGACCATCAAGTAGGGGGAATCCCTCTTGCGCTCCTTCACCTCCTAGGGCCTACAAAATAGGTCTTGAAGGGCCTTGGACTCCACAGGCTCCATCACCCACACTTTCTGGCTATGCTAAAACTCGAACAGTGTAGCCTTCAGGTCATACCACTGCTTTTTAACCTCCTGGCTGAATTCCAGATTCTACTTTGCCTTCTTCCAGAAGCACTGGATGGATCTGGGTGTGAAGGGCCAGCATGAAACTGACCACGTCCTGAAAGGCTTTCTTGGGAGCTTGCTCCCAACCCTCCTTCATCATGTTGAGAGTAGGCCTGGTCGTAGTTGGCATAGTTTTGCTACGCGGAACTCCGCGAAGTTACAAAAAACCTACGCAAAGTTCCGCGAGTGGCAGAGTGCAGTGCGAACTGCAGTTTGTGCCGGTTCTCCTGCTGCTTGGGTAGAAATTCTACCAGAGCGGCAGTTCGCGCTCGTGAACTTAAGGTTTGTGATCGCGAGCGGGGAAAAAACTCCGCTGTACATTTCATAGCTGAGTTTTCTGAACTCCGCGATCTCCGCGAAGTGCGGAGAGCAGAAAACGCCGCAAACGGAATGAAGTTCACCGCCCAGGCCTAGTGGAGAGGCCCGCTGACAGGGTGCCCATACAAAAGTTCAAAGGGGCTGAATCTAATGCCCTTCTGCAGTAGCTCCCTGTACACAAACAAAAGGCATGGTAAGAGGACATCCCACTTTCACCTCAAGGGCTCTGACAGGTACATGATCATGCCTTTAAGGGCCTTGTTGAATCTCTCAGCAAGCCCATTGGTATGGGGATGGTAGGATGTGGAGAACGTGTATGTTGCCCAACACTCGCTCCACATGGACTTCATGTACGCTGATATGAAGTTGGTACCCCGGTCAGATACTTCCTCCTTGAGGACCCTACATGGGCAGTAGTGTAACACTAAATGACAACCCCCTGCAGAATGTGATGAGGGGCATCTGAGTCTCAAAGGTATCACAGATACAAGTACAAATTACATACATACATATTCAATAGGCTTTGTCTGAATGTGGCACCTTTGCAGGGTTGGGCCCCTAAAGGATTGGGGTTCCCGCTGTACTACAGGGCTGCAGGGGTGGATGTTACCCCTCTGCATATGGGTAAATATCCAAATCAGTGTCCTGCCCATTGCTGGTGCAGTCACCTTTCTCAGAAGTATAGCCTCTGGGCATGGTCCACCAAGATAGGTTAAACCTGTTGCCCATGGTTGTCTTGGGTTCAGATGCCCAACAAGGTCAATGCTCACCCTTTCAAAGGGGGTGCCAATGGCTGGAAGTCAAACCAAAGGAGCCTTGTGTTTCCCTCCTAACTTCCCAATGGTCTGACAGGTGGGACATGACCTGCAGCATCATCTGTGGCCATCTTCATCCTGGGCCAGTAAAACTCAGTCATAAGACTGCCAAACGTCTTAACTTGTCCTAGATGCCCGTTCCGGAGGAATATCACGAGTCAACTTCAGTAGGAAAGCCCTGTAACACTGGGGGACCACCCACACATGGATTGCCCCGCCTCAGGAACCTTAGGCTCGCTATAGAGGTGATCACCAGAGGTGTTGCCAGCTCCTGAGTAGGGCACTCCTTCTACACTCTACAGAGCTCCTCCCTGAGGTACTTCCTTGTTTCTGGCAATTGGTCACTTCAGGTAAGTCTCCCAAGGAGGCAATGTCCTCCCTTGTAAGTTCCAGGGCTTTGCCCACGGACTCCGCCTCCTCCCAGATTGTTGGAGCTTCAGGAGCGGGTTTTATGAGCTTCTTACCCTTTCTCTTCTTTGCAGCTACCTGGGCCATTCTTCAATGCTCCAGGTCCTCTTGACGAGGCTCACGGGTGGCCAGGCACACCCACTTACGAAAAAGTGACATCTCCAGGTTGGACCGAGCTCCACATCTTACCAGATGGTGTGCTCCAGGTCAGTGCTAAGCAGACAATCAATAGGTCTGGATTGACTCACAACTACCCTCAATGAACCTGAGACACCCCAATCAAAGGACACCAGAGTCACTGGATAGTGACTCTCATGGTTGTCAGCAACAACAACCTGATGGACTCCATTAGGGACTACCTGTTCTGAGGACACCAGATTACACCTGATGTTTGTCATGCTGGCTTCTGCATCTCTCACAGTGTCCACACTCTGCCCATTGATGGTGACCCACTACCTGCACTTTTTAGTGCTGCTAGGCATGATTGGTCATTGGCATCATCTCTCCATCATTAGGCACTCTAGGATAAGCTCTGCACTACCCCCCATACTAACTGGGGCAATCTCCTCCCCAAGCGCTACACTAGTAAGCCCCAGTTTCTGTCCACCAGTTGGGGGCAATGCCTGTTTGGGACTCTTGGTATCCCCCTTGAAAAACCAAACCTGTTGGCAGTCACAGCACTTTGGGTATGCCTTCCTACTGACTTGTCAGTGAACCATTTCTTCATCTCAGGCAGGGTCAAGGTTGAAGTGAGAGCACAATGCGTGTTGAGTACAACAACTGAAGGTCATTTGTAGGGAGATGTTCGCACAGAGGGGGTTGGGAGGAAGGTTTGGTCAAAGGCCATGCAGAGTAGGACTGTCTGCATGTGAAGAGATGGCCATTGGTTCTATTTAGAATGCAATTAAATATCCCACAATTCAATGAAAAAACAAGTTTAAAATTATTTTACTGTGATGATAGGTTCTAAGACCTTAATTTACATTAAAAATACAAAACTTCTCTGGAAAAACAAAGGTTTAAATGACAATATATTTTGGTGCTAAAAGTAGATATGAGCTTACATTTAAAAAATATTAAAAAATATGCAAATTATAGTTTAGACAACTATACATTCCATCCCCATCATTTCAAGAAAGGAGGCTGCGTTTAAAAAAAAAAAGTTGACTTTATTTAAAATGCAATCATAGATGGTTTGGTCTGCTGACCCCTGCAGGCCACCATCTTTTTTTAATGGGATCCAATCATAGTGAGTTGTAATTTATAACCTACCTGATAAATATTGATGCGGTTGGTCGGATTGCAACTTACGACTATTCACAATTTAGTCAACGGTTCCATTAGTACACAGGTCAGTCCACAAAATTCTTTCCAAATCGAAAAAATTTCAGTGCACACTTTTGGCCTCATTTATGAAAAGTGTTGCATCGCTGGGGGCAAGACACCAATGCGACACTTATCATAGTGCCATCCTTGCGACACCATGGATTAGCCGTATTTACTGTACGGAGCTCTATTTCGCAAGGATTTACAGATATGTCAATTTTCCTGACGTATTTCTAGGCGCAAAATTAATCCATTGCTGGAGTGTGTCTGACAAGAAACGCAACTCCAGCAATATGTCCTTTCACATGGGACAAGACCCATGTGAAAGGGCCTGCGTCAGTCTTACGCCTGCTGTGAGGCAGGCGCAAGGATTTGACACAGTGGCGTCCTAGAAGTGGCGTAGTGAAATCTGATAGATTTCACTGTGCCACTTCTAGGAGCCTTTTTTGGGGGGGGACGCCCACCCTGCATACATTATACCTGACTCAGGTATAATGTAGGGCAGGGGTTTACAAAATGAAGCATCTGCTTAGATGCGTCACTTTGTAAATATGTCGCAGTGTGGTGCATATTTTATGCCGTCGTTGCGTCACAAAAAGTGGCCCACAGGCGGCGCAAGGGGCTACTAGCTAAGCCCTTTTGTGATCACTTTTTGTAAATGGAAATTTCGTACATCAGGTCTTAGGGGCCATATGTATACATTTGAGAAATAGCAATTACCTAATTGGGATTTTCTGGGATTCACAATTAGGAAATTATTATTCCATGGGACCACTGCCTGCTCTTACAAAATATTTGTATCAAAATTCACAAAGAGGAAGATCTGTCCATTTGCGAATGGTTACCACCTCCTCTGAGGTGCTGCTACCCATGTTTGAAGTGGGGACCCACCTTTACACCTCCAATAAACTGGTCTAATGCTATGAGGTGTTGGTGAGTCAATGTGCAGAATTCTTTATCTCCCATATACACAGATTACATAGGAAGTGAAATCACAGTGCCACCACTGGTGGCAACACATATCACATCACCGTTTAGTGTGATATGTGAATCTACTGTCCCGATTATAACCTGAAGTGACAATACAAATCACAATAACTTTTCGAGAAGCGGGTGATTGCTCGCTTGATTTTCATGAGGAGATGAGTGAGAGGCAAATGATGTAAAATGTCAGTTTGGTCATCCTAACCTCAGAATCAGGTGTAAACCATGTATACATTAAAACGGTAATTAGACGGTGTGGAATTTGCACCTACGTTTGCGAAGGAGTCCTTATCAGGGTCTACATGGGCTAACCTACATAATGGAGCGCCTAAAAACCAATCATCTGGGTATTTAAAACCTGTTGCCTTGAGGTGGTAATGATAGAGGCTCCCCACCAAATTGTCTCATTGTGTTGTTTAGCTTCCAAGCTCCAACAGCACCAAGTGAGAGCTAACTAAACTTGATAACCACCTCCAATTTGATGGAGGTGGTTTAGGCTCTGCATCCCTGGGGACTGGGAAAGCACCTGAAGATGAAGGCCTCCTTGTGGAGTTATTTGACTTAAATATGATTTTTGGGTTCCTTGTTGCTCACGGCATGTAAGCAAGGACCCCAAATGCAGTACTTGTGATCTTATTCATGGGGTGCTAGGTGGCATCACAAATGTCACTAGTGACATGACATATTACCGGGAAACATCCTTTACAACGCAACTTTTACCACGCAGTGCCTTTACGACGCAACTTTTACAACGCAAACCATTACAACGCATTGCGCTAGGGGGCGCTCTAGGATAGGGAATAGGTTTAATTTACTATCCAACACCTTCCCTACTATCCACGGGGACTGGAGTTGGAGTAGTAAATTAAACTATTCACTATCCAGCGCCCCAAAGCACTATGCGTTGTAAAGGCATGCGTTGTAAAAACAGCGTTGTAAAGGCATGCGTGGTAAAAGCATGCGTTGTAATGTCATACATCCCATATTACCTTTACAGTGCCATTATTGATGACGTCACAATGGCAGCAGCGTCATTCCGTTTTGGGTATTTGTTCTTATTCAATGACATTGCTCTGTTAAGCCCTATTATTTATTGATATAAATACGGTAAGATCACTAACATTTCATTTGGGGTGTGAGTTGTGCTTTCAGTAAAGGTGTGGTCCAAACTATGGGCAAAGGGCGATACATTATCGCCGCTTTTATCAGCAGGAAACTGCCGCTAAAGCGGCGATAATGGGCTTGATAATATGCCCTTGTGAATTCCCATGGAAGCCCAGGTTAACTCCTGCCGATCAAAGCTGCGATAATGTATCGCCCTTCCTTGATAATATGGCCCGTTGTTCCCAAATTAGGAAAGCAGACCTTAAAACAGACAGGGACATTGGGTAAATACCCTGCAATCAGTGTTCAAATCTTTGTCCTTTACCCCAGTGTGCTGTAAGCCCTTGCAATGAATGCAAAGCATGGACGAAGGCCGCACCCCATTGCCCACAGAGCATGGTTATTGGACATGTTCTGGAGATACACACTGTATGGACACTAGGGAGTACCATGGCGTGTGTCATTGTCCTGCACTCAGTAACTGCAGGCCATTGTTAAAGGTCCTGAGAGCACTTATATGAGGCCCAGGACATACTTTAGGCCACGTAGTGCACCAGGTGCAAACGGGACATCCCATGCAAGTATTAAGGACATGCATAATAGGGGTAGGGGGTGGCATGGTCTATAGATTTTAAATCTGGAAATGTTTCATGTTAAATTCCCGGCATCAGGATATTTATGTAAGAATCCACTTAATTTTACTAGAATGATACATCATTTCTCAGTATCTACTCCTTACCCTTTTTAAATAAAGGATTATTTTATATATAATATCTGTCAAACTGAAACCACACTTTAACTTGCGAGCTTGATTAAAGTATGTAATGAACATATTCTGCTTTCTTGGCTTCTGGCTCAGCTATCATTTTCACTACGAACATTAATTTGTTTTACTAAAGCAGCAGGAAGTATTATACCAGCAAAACATTTTGCAAACCAGATTGAACATTTTTTAATGAAATCAGTGGAAAATGTCAAACCAGTATTATAATTCTTGCTTACTGTGCAGAGACCTTGATTTATATCCATCGTTATTCTCCTTATTTCATTTATCTATTTAGTAAGCTCTGTTTACAATAACAATATGTTTAGACAAAAAACAGAAGACTTGAAATGTAGACATAAAATGCAATGTCTCCTTTACTCGGTTCTTGCTTTAATTTACTGATGATGTCAATATGGATGTCACAGAACGTGCTTGCAATACAAACCATAAACCAGATTTTTCGCTGGGCTTGCGTCACAAAGTGACTCAAACCTGCAGAAAAAGGTATTTTTGGATTTACTTTCCAACGCAAAACTTGTTTTGTGCTGCAAATTGGTCTCAAAGTAAAGCAAAAAGTGCTGCAATGTGTTACTGTGCTTCAAGGGAGTGATCTAGCGGTGTACCAACAACAGATACTCCACTACCATATACTCACCTGGGCCCATAAACACACACGATTGAGTAAACTGCTGGAGTCAAAGTTTATATATATTTTCTATAATTTCCATAATAAATTAGGATTCGTTTTTTAGTACCTCTGTTCATCTCAAACTAACCCTTTCACTGATTAAGAAGTTCTTTCCTCTGGTCGATGGGCCTTTAGTTGAACTAGTTGATGGTGACAATGTACATAAGTCTAATCTCTTCTAATTCGGAATAAACTAATCACAAACTCAGAAAGGTTTAAAATATGTATCTAAATTACAAACGCATGTGAACCATCTCAAATACACAGTGCAATCACCATCATTCTTAGGAGAGAAAATTCAATTAAGTCATCGAACAAATATAACACGGATTTACTCAATTAGCAATGTCTAAGGAAAGGAGAGGATAGAGAGAAAAGAACATCTGCGAATAACGTGAAAAAATAGTTAATAAGATTGGTGTGAAAACCAACCCCTTGGCCAAAGGGCTGGTAAGGGTCCCCCAGGATAGGGCAGGAGACAAAGACTTCAGGAAAGGAATCAGGACAGGATAGATTACCTTTTCAGAATACCGACGGTTGCGCGCACCCCTCTCTGACACTCTCTTCCTCCTCGAGATTCTTACGCGATCTTCTTATCTATCCCAATTAAGTAGGATAAAAGGTTTTGCATTCGGTTCTTCATCATCTTCTGACAGCATCTCTGCATCGATGGCTCACAGCATCTGGACTTTTTTTTCTAACTAACTAAAGCTATCTCAATTATACCTTTCGTTCTTCATGTTCTACCCACTAAAGTTTCAATATCGTAAAAATTCGAAAACTAATTGGTCAGGCAAGGGGGGGAATATCATCACACTATGCTTACATGTCAACGAAATCAGTCCAACTATTGTTCGCAAACCCATCTCCTTAATTTTTATTCAAAATTTTAGTTCACACGCATTCACATTTTACTTGCAACAATTTTTATACAGTCTGAATGTGAGTCCACTTCGTTGAACTCTTCACCATCCGTTCCCAGGGTATAACACTTGTGACCTTGGCTCCCGTTCAACTTATTAAGTCATCATTCTGGGTTAACATTTCAGTGGACATGCTCAGTGTTCCCTTTATTCAGCTTACTTCAGTTATACATGAGAGGCTCAAATGTGCACTAGTAATAAAGTCAGAAAGACAAATATTAATTTTACAGACAAAATGGTTTCACTGTATACCACCCATCTCTACTTTATCCCCCTTTACTTATTAATACTTTCCCCGCATTAACATTAGTAAAATTGCTTGTTAGTATTCAACTAAATGGATGCCATGCATGCGAGTCTACAAGACTCCATTTTAGTGTCTTCTGCTCATGCACAAGAATTTCCCTCCAAGCGATAGCTCGTCATACTGCGTAGATGCAATTGACGCATGCGCAGATTAGATTTCCTGTTTAAAACGGTTATAGTCCTTCGTTCATGTTATTCACGTTAGTAAACACATAAGCAAGCTTCACTAACCCACATATTCATGTAGTGCGCATTAGTTTTACACAAAACATTTTTTACAATTTGTTAGTGAGTTAAAGGAGCGGATTGCTTCTGGGCAAGTCTCTTTTCCACGAGTCCTTGCTCCATAAGGAGTATTCCATACTTTTGTACATGGGCGTTCCCATGCAGCCACCCAAGGGTTTTGACCCAAAACCCGATCTACTAACAATGGCAGACTGGGGTTTGCACCCAAAAAAAATTCCACTTTGAAGCAGGCATAAAAAAGAGAAGTGTTTTTATTTCTCCTATATTTTCACACTTTGCATGTGTGTTGCACTGTACAGAACACATCTAAAGATGGAGAAGTACTAAAGTTAGCCTAACCATACTATTTTGTACTGAATAGGTACCCTTCAAATGCTAAGCATTTGCTAGACATGCTGCAGACACCTTTGCACTATGGTGGCGCTATGAAGACTGATTGAGCACCAGCGCTAGGAAGAGTGCAGGACAGTGCTGTATGTTAGTAGTAGATATGACGCTTTCCTTCTCTCTCCCTCTCGCAGTACATAGTGCAGCAACTTTTGTTTGCTGCTCTGCATTGTGTGACAGCTGCATAAATCTGGGCCCACGTGTTGATATAATGGAACTCTTTGTGCCCACTTGCATGCTTTTCTTAACCCTTTTAATAATGTACCATGCCGACCGTTGGTCAAGAAGCCAGTGGTGTGGGAATAACTTTTTATTGCTCGGCACCCCACCTCTCATCTATGCGGCATACAGTACCAGTTGAAGGTTTACATGGATTGTGCAAAGCACCTGATTTGGCGAAGAGCCTGGTAAAATGAGGAATGATCCTGCTCTTCTTCACAGGGATTGAGGTAATCCCAAGCAGATGGCAGCTGGGGGGCAGCCAAGAGGAGGATTTCATAGACAAAGAGACCACAACGAAAGGAGATCTAGAAAGGGCAGTCACTGAGATGAATATCAAAACAGCAGTAGGAGCGGCACCAATAACCATGGGAAGAAAGGGCATGAGTAAACAAGATGGCACATAGGTTCCAGCATAGTAGTTGGGCAGACCAGCATAATGAGACTAGAGAGATGAAGGGAGACACAGACTGGACTGATACAGACTCGTTAACTTTGAGGGGCTCTAGTTGGACGACTGAGACAAAAGACATCTGCGAATGGCATTTTCCCACTGTTAGAACTGAAACTGAGAGGTGAATAAAATTGAGCCATTACTCAGAGGAGTCATACTTGGCAGTATCTCAAGGGTCACGAGTGAGATGGTGCAATGTAGTGTATTGCTATGACCCAGTAACTAAGGTGAGCTGCAAAAGACCAGTCTAGAGTGGCATAACTGTCAGCTGTTTGGGTCAAATAAAAGCGGTGACACTAGATTAATGAAAGGAGAGAGGTGGTAGGGCAAAACAATATAAACATACCGCTATGCATGAGAAACTGGACACTCAGTAGATTAGTGGCAGATGGTGCTGCTAAACCGAGAAAGATGAAAAGTGACTTAGGCGGTATGCCCATAGCATAGGATTACAAGGGGTTCAAATGTGATGGAAAAGCCACCATTCACTCAGAGACAGCAATTGAAACCGGAACAAATCCCAAGATGATGGACCACTGCAAACCACAACAAAGAGCAAATGATGCATACCTTTGTTATCCTGTGCAAAAGGATCATCCTGAAGGACTGAACAGTGAACACAAAAATGTCAAAGTCAGGAGAAACTCTTAGCAAAGATAACCTGAAAACTGCTTGTCAGGACTCAAACTAGATTTTGAAAAGTCTCTCACTGACAACAGAGCAAAACCGAAAGCTGAAATCCCCAAAGACATAGTGGAGATCAAAAGTGACATGCAAAGACTCAAAAAAAAATTCAAGCTGAGGAAAATCAGGTCAGAGTATCTGCCAAATCACCACCACCTCTTTTTGTCATCTGGAATCACAAACCAAATGTGAGAACCTTGAGAACAGGTCCTGTCCTGATAATATATGCATCTGGAATTTCAGGGGAAAAACTGAACGCAACAGCATGACAGCCGGCGCGATGAAGCTCTTCTATAGCATCTTGAAAGAACCACCTGAATTTCAAGAAGGAAATTAACAAACACCTAAAGTGGGCAGAAGACAATAACAATTGTCCAAAAGATAAGGATGTCTAATTGTCCAGCCTCACCTGAAAGACCGGATCACTATGCAAGCTTAAGTACTGTAGATATACCTGTACGTATATATTCACTGTGAAAACAAAAGGTTACAAGTAGGTTAGAGTTAGGTTCCGATTTTACTCGTACAAAACTATTGAAAGCCAGCAGTTATAGTTTACTGAGCTAACTATAACTTATGCCCCCACAATGCACTGCTTATGACTTCACACATGATATCACTCATGACATGGTCAGTGATATCACTGATGGCATTACTGATGACATCTCAAATAACATCACTGATGACATCACCAATGGCATCTTCCAGTGAGTGTAAGATTTTTGTAAACATTTCTGAGACTTAAAGATATATTCTAAGCTAATTCATAACATAAATTACTAATCTTTCTGTACCACTAATGAGTGATACTATTTCTAACATATGTGAAATGAGTGGTTGTGTGAATATCTGTAGCCATGTGTGAGTGGCTGTATTGGGTGTGTGAGTGGGTATGTGAATAGCTGTATGGGTGTATAAGTGGGTTGTGAGTAGCTATGTGGGGGAGTGAGTGGCTGTATGAGGGGCTGTATTAGTGAGTTAGTGGTTGTGTCCGTGGCTGTATGGGTGAGTCAATGGCTGTGCGAGTGGCTGTATGGATAGGTGAGTAGGTGTGCGAGTGACTGTATGGGTGACTGAGTGGGTATCTGAATGGCTGTATGCGTGAGTGACTGGGTGTGTGAATGGATGTATGGGTGAGTGAGCAGATGTGGAAGTGCTTGTATGGATTTGTGAATTTGTATGTAAGTGGTTGTGTGGGTGTGTAAGTGAGTGTGTGAGTGCTTATATGGGTGAGTGAGTGGCCTGAGTGCTTGTATGGGTGAGTGGCTGTGTTGAGAGACTGTATGGGTGAATGAGTAGGTGTGTGGTTATATGTGTGAATAAGTATGTGTGTGTATATGAGTAGCTGTATGGGTGACTGTGGCTGTGCGAGTGCCTGTATGGGTGAGTGACTGCTTGCCTGAGTAGCTGTATGGGTGAGTGAGAGGTTGTATGAGTGGCTGTGTGAGTAAGTGGTTATGGGAGTGGCTCTATGGATGATGAGCAGTTGTGTGAGTACATGTATGGGTCTGTGAATGGGCATGTGAGTGGTTGTGTGCATGTGTGAGTGGGTCTATGAGAGGTTGTATATGGGTATGAGTGGATGTGTGAATGGTAATGTGGATTATGTGATCAGATATGTCATCAGTGATGTCGTTTGAGATGTCATCAGTGATGCCACTGACCATGTCATGAGTGATGCAATATGTGATGTCATAAGCAGAGCACGGCAGGGGCATAAGTTACAGTTAGCTCAGGCAACCATAACTGCTGAATTTCAATGGTTTTGTACTAGTGAAATCCAAGCATAACTATAACGTCCCTGCAACCTCTGGTTTTTACAGTGAATTTCCACAGTTTTGTAATGTTGTTCCCAAACTATAACATCCCTGTAACTTCTGTTTTGTAAGTGAATTTCTAAGATTTTTCAATTTTATTTCCTAACGGTAACCTTTGAGAGTAAATTTGTGAGTGGGTCTGGGAGTGGCTACATAAGTGTCTCACTGGGTATGTGAGTGGGTACATAAGTGTCTGAGTAGGTCTGGGAATTGGTGGCAGAGTGTCTGAGGGGATTTTCACGTGCCTCCATGAGTGTGAGTCAGTCTGTGAGTGAGTGCATACATGTCTGAGTAGGTCTGTGAGTGGCTGTGTGAGCGGGTGCCTGAGTGGATTTATGAGTTGGTGTGAGAATGTCTGTCTGCGTCTGTGAATGGGGGCATGAGTGTCTGAGTGGATCAATGAGTGCATGTGAGACTTTCTGATTAGGTCTGTAAATGGATCTGTGAGTGGGTATGTGAGTGGCTGTGTGAGTGGCTGACTGTGTGAGTGACTGGAACACAAAGGAACCACACCTGCCCCTTTCTCCAACAAGAGTCCACAGTTTTTGCACAAAATATCTACCCAAGTGGAGTACATTCTACTGGTTATTTACTAAGTGATATCTCCTTGGGTAAATGTCCAGCACATATTCCATACTACAGCTGCATTATGGAGTACGAAGAAAGAAAGTTGCAGACTCGGAGGAGCTCTCACCAGTGAACTTCTGTGTGTTTTGGCACTGTGATTGTTCCTGGCGTATCTCAATCCAGAAATATGTGATAACGTAAATCCTCCTATAGTGAAGACAACAACATTACAAAGATGTAAATCACCACCAAACAAGGGCCCTTCTTATTAACTACAAGAAGTAAGTGCTTCTTTGTTTGGTGGAGATGTTCTCATATTTCTCGACATCAACAACTGCTCCCAAATTTCCGCAGGAAAAACGCTGGGGCACCACTACTTAAGCTGTCCATCATTCTTGCAAAAGGCAGGAAGTCCTTTGCATACTACTAAGGTGGGTGAGGCCAAACAGCGAAGCTTCCAAGTGATTAGTACATTTAAATACTCATTGCAATTGAAAGAGAGAACCATGGACTCTGCTCTCACCAGGTAAGGACGTGAAAGAATGCACTGCACAGTCACCACAGACTGCACCCCAATAGATCAACAATGCATTCACCTGCACAAAGCATTCCAGATCATCTTTCAATGTGGAATTGCAGAGAAAATACACTAGCTTTGCCTTCTCTAAGCCCAGGAGTTAGGCTCGTTTGTCTTTTCTAGAAGTGGAGCTTCAGCTGGGGCTCCAGTTGTGTTTATATTTGTAAGTGCATTCTGTTGAGCTTCTGGGCAAGAACAACCCAGGGGAACCCATCTCCCTGGGCCCACCTCCGACTTAATGGGAGAGGGGGGACCTGCGAACCCTTCCCCGGGCTGATTCTAATCCCGTGGACCCTATTCCCTGGGCCTGCCAAAATTCAATCAGGGAGGGGGTCCGCGTGGCCTTGAACGAGTGAAATCTGAGCCTAGTTATAAGGTCCCCGCAACCTTTTGTTTTTTAGGTGAATTGCAAAATTTAAAAAAATTCTAATTTCTAATTATAATGTCCCTGTAACCTATGACTTTTTCAGTGAATTTCTAAGGCTTTTTAATTATAATTACCAACTATACCGTCCCTGTAACCTTTGTTTTTTTCAGTGAATTTCTAAGGTTTTTTAATTCTATTTCCCAACTATTTGAGAAGGTGGCCGAGGCCTCCCACAAACTCTCCGAAATCCCACTGTGTGGGACTTACTGGAGGTAGCAGGAGGGGTTCTTGGCACTCCAGGACCCTCACCATTAAAGGGGCTTCATCACCAACCAGTAGTGCACCAGGAGTCGCATTTCCAGAGTGGTGGAGAAAGGGGGCGGGCTCTCGGAGGAGCTCACAGCAATCCACTATGTGGGACTTGCTGGGGGTACGGAAGGGGGTTTTGGCCCCAAGGACCAATAGCAAGGACCAAAGGACCAATAGCATCAAAGGGGACTTTATCCCCCAACCAGTAGTGCACTAAAAGGTGCATTTGCAGACTGGTGGAGATAGGGGGTGGGGTCTTGAATGAGTGCTCAGCAATCCGGCTGTGTGGGACTTACTGGAGGTAAAAGGAGGGGTTATTGGCCCCCCCCCCCCCAAGGACTCTTAGCAGCCAAGTGGACTTCAACCCCTAACCAGTTGTGCACCAGGAAGCCCCTTTGCAAAGTAGTTGAGAAAGAGTGCAGAGCCTCTGCAGGGGCCGGCCTTTTTTTTTAATGAATTTTTATTAGGGGGGCTGTTTTGTCCAAGGGAACCTATCCCCTGGGGCCCGGCCATTTTAAAAATATATTTTTATTAGGGGAGGTGGGAGGTGGGACACACGGTCTGTCACGGTCTGTCCCGGGGCTGATTTTGGCCTCGGGGACCACACCTCCTGGCCTCTTTATACTGGGTGCCCTGGGGGCACCCAGAGACCTCTGTTGGAGATCTCGGAGGAACCTCAAAGCCCCTGTGGTCCATGCTGGCTACCCGCCTACTGCAGGGAGGCAAGATTGCTCTGACAGACAGGGGGCTTCTGAGAGGTAGCTCCCTGTCTGTCAGAGCAAATGTTTTTATATAATTCACTGCATGTATATTTGGAGACAGGGAAAAAGAAAAAAACTCTGCTTTCTGCAAGCCGTAGCGCCCACCAAGCAAAAGCAAATAGCTACCTTCTGAGGGTGGGCACTTCAAGAGGTAGTGGGTGCTGGCCCTGTGGGGTGCCGGTCTCCTGGGCCATCCATGGCTCCATGAGGGGGGAAGAGCGCCAACACTCTATAATCTACTCCTGGGAGGTGGTGGTTCCCAGCTGGGGGTATACAATGGACCCCCTACATTAATACATTTTAGTCCCCTGATTTTCCCCGGGGAGGTGGCAGTCCCTGGCCCGGCAGAGGGGATAACGTGGGCCCACCATATTATTTGAAAATAATCCTGAGGAGATGGCGGTCCTCGGGGTGTGGACGGGCCCTGCAGGCCCATCTGCATATATTTTAGCTGTCACAGGGAGGTGGCGGTCCCCAGGTTTGTGGGGAGACCCAGCAGACCTGCCTGCATACATATTGTATTATTGTACATATTGTTAATTGCCCTGGAAAGGTAGAAGACCATGGGGCTGCAGGGGGCCATACATTTGCTCCGGAGATGTGGAATTCCCAGGGGTGCGAGAGGCGTGCGTGGGCACCCCCCACATTCATAAAAACCATTGCCCTGGGGAGGTGGAGGTCCCCAGAATTTTCATAAGCCTCCTATTTCACTGGCATACCCCCAGGACCTGGCCCACTCAGAGGTTGATTAAAACAAGCAGGCAGCCTGTGCTTCTTTATTTATTTTTACAGAAAATTCAATAACATCGCGATTTCGGAGCATTTTTTTTATATGCTGTTTTGGCCTATTGAGGTCCAGCTTTATGGGGTCAGGGTATTCCTACCCTGCCCCATTTTCTTATGGCCAAGGGGAAGAACAGGAGAACCCTACTCACAACGGAACCAGAGTACTGGGTATATAAAGGAAACAGCGGTTCCTGTGGTCTAATGCAAATGATTCACGCAATATATAGGCACAATGGCAATATAAAAGGTACAGTAATGTCAGAGGGCAAGAAACCATTTGCACCGAAGGTCAATATACCATATTTTATGATTTTATGTACATTTTTTACAAATTCAAAATAAACTAAGATTTGTACATTGTGTCCCCATGTGAAAAATGGAACCTAAATGTGAGTTACAAAGTGACCAATTATATACAAGGTTTCCATAAGTTCTAAGAACGACCATTCATATATCAGTTTTTCGCAGCATTAGTACACAATGATTCATGCTGGGTAGTGGCTCGTTCTTTGTGCTTGTCAACGGCGTTTCGCCCCTTCTATTGATGCGGGGTCTCTGCAGGACTAGAGATGCATGAACATCTGTATCGGTATATGCGCAGCCTTGGTGAATGTGATGTGCCACAGTGAAGAGTGAAGAAAAATAAAGTGACTCACATGAGGACCCAGCCGGGTTCTCTATGC
This sequence comes from Lissotriton helveticus, assembly GCF_964261635.1. NCBI lineage: Eukaryota > Metazoa > Chordata > Amphibia > Caudata > Salamandridae > Lissotriton > Lissotriton helveticus. Next base: position 164,168,411 of record NC_136068.1, read on the forward strand.
GAGGCAAGGCATGCACTGTTAATATTAATGGGCCACAGGCTCCTCCAAAAGCACGCGACAGCTGTAGGGGTGCATTCGTTACCTGGTATGGTTCAGTAGTGATGTACTGTATTGTCCGGACCGTGATTCTTCCAGAGCGATCAACGTATCTGGTGAAGGAAGCGGCGTGTGTCAGCTTCTATCAGGCCGCATGAGTCAGCTTCATGGTTCAATGAATTGTAAAAAATGTACATAAAATCATAAAATATGGTATATTGACCTTCGGTGTAAATGGTTTCTTGCCCTCTGACATTACTGTACCGTTTATATTGCCATTGTGCCTATCTATTGCTTGAATCATTTGTATATATATATATATATATATATATATATATATATATATATATATATTCACTATGTGTTTAGTTGCATTCCCGAGGAAGCAGCTGCCATATATCCTGTCCCAATGCCTATTGCTCAAATTGTTTTGATCGGAGATATCAAAGACGGGGCTGATGCGAACTATCAGCCTGATTCATGTAGGTAAATTGCACTCGCAAAGGGCCAGATTCTGAGAATCTGGCCCTTTGCGAGTGCGATTTTTGCATTTGGTATTCATGATACCAAATGCAAAAATCGCTATGTAAGAATTCGCATATTTGCGTGGAATGGCATTTAAGGAATCTCTAATAGAGATTCCTCAAATGCTATTCATGACACAAAACAAAATAGCGATTTTGGACTTTTGGGGCCGCTATTTACCGACAGGTCAGACCTGTCGGTAAATAGCAAAAACTCAGAAAAATGCTTTTAAAAGCATTTTTCAAAGTTGCATGTAGCACACACACATGTCCTTTGGACATGTGTGTGCGCAACACCTGTCCAAAAGTGCATTTTAGGGGTGCTACAGGGCGTCCTTTGGACACCCCTGGCACCCTTAAAATCGCTATCTTAGTTGCAAGTAGCAAATTGCTACTCGCAAATCCCCATTCATTCCTATGGGCCTCTTGGCCCATAGGAATGAATGGGGAGTATTTGCGAGTAGCAATTTGCTACTCGCAAATAAAGAACATGTAGGAATCGCTATTTAAGTAGCAATTCCTACATGAATGCCGTTTTGCGTGTCCTCAATAGCGAATCGCTATGATTCGCTATTAGGGACACGCAAAACGGCATGTACATGAATCAGGCTGTTAGTTCCCGGAATACAGGTCAGAGGCCAAATGCTGGTGGATCGGTTCCAGGCGTTTACACATTTTCGCATTTGAGGTTCCAATTAAGTGACTTTGGAAGGGATACTCAACAGCATGACTCTTTTAAATATACGCAAATCATTTTGATTGTTATGTTTTCCGGTGATACGCAATGAGGGTTTTGGCAGCGCAAAGCATATTTAATCAAATTTCCGACCAGGGCAGAGAGCATGTTTAATATATATTGTGAAATAGACATGCAATACAGTGGAATATTTGCACTATGCAATGTATTATTGAATGCATTTAATGGTTACACTGTTAACATTATGCATAGAAATTTTGTATAGGTAGTACAGGGTTTTCACTGTGATTTTGTGTCTTAAAAGTATGCTCTCTATGTCTATTGAAGCCTTAGGTGGAATGAGCAATATAGACTGCTGTTGTAATGGCACCAAGCAGATTGAAAAAGGCTTCGAGCAAGCCGAAACCCATCTCTCTTTTTTATTTTTGGGATTGAGGCTGATCTGATCAAATGAAACAGATGCCGTATCCTAACTGCCTGTTGTTCGTGTCGCCTTCCATGGATCTCGCTGTGGGAGTTGGTTGTTTGTGTTTCATATATACATACATATATATATATAATATATATATTATATATATATAAATATATATATATATTTATATTCTCCAGCCCGCTCCCCTCGGAAAGGATTTGAGTCGCACACCTGCAGGTGATCACTTGGTATTTTATTTGTTAAAACGATGATTCTTCTTCCTAATGCATTTCGGTCATGCTGTGACCTTCTTCAGAAGTTCGTCACGGCATCTACAGGTTCACGTCTCACTCACAAGCAATTGCTCCATTTTATAATTATTTTCTGCCCCCTGGTATATATATATATATATTCACTGAAAAAACCATAGGTTTAAGCCACGTTATAGTTAGGAATTAGCATTTAAAAAACCTTAGAAATTCACTGAAAAAACCATAGGTTTCACACGTGTTATAGTTAGCTGGACATTTCACTCATACAAAACCATTGAAATTCCCCCGTTATAGTTAGTTCAGCTAACAATAACTCGCGCGCCCGCAATGCATTGCTGATGACATCACATATTACATCACTCATGACATGGTCAGTGACATCACTCATGACATCACTAATGACATCTCAAATGACATCACTGATGACATCATCCTTGTGAAAGACTGGCAGACCTCCTCTCACCCTAATATTACCTTTGATACACACATTCAAAAATAGAAATTAAAATTTTCAAAAAAATGGAGATACCAATACCAGTTACAACAACCTATTCAGTAATTCCAACATCTACATACACCTGTACACGGAATTCGATTTTTACCTGTTGGACTAGTTAGCCGCTAGGGGACCTCTGGATTGAAGAGGAATTAATTACCCAACTTAAAACGCGCCACAGGGCATGTTTGCACTCATATCACCTCAAGCCCTGCCCCCTACCTTCACCACTGTGCAAGCGCGACCTGTAGCGTGTTCTAAGTTGGGGGATTAAGTCCCCTTGCATATTGGGGGTCCCTGGGGGCCAACAAGCCCACCAGGAACCTCCAGTATGCGCCAGGGGGCTGCGTTGCAGAGAGGTGTAAAAAGTGGCATGGCCACATTACATCCTTCTGCAACACAGTCCTCTGGTGCGTTTGCAGAGGGGGAACTAATTCCCCTTGCATACTGGGGGTCCCTGGGGGCCAACTAGCCCACCAGGAACCTCCAGTATGCGCCCCATCTTCTTTGAGAATTTTGTGAAGATTTGGGAACTGGCGCCAAAGTTATTCCAAATAGAATGTTGCGGATTTCCTATGGAAATTAGGTCCTAACTATAACTACCTACTGGCGACCGCCAGTTGGTAATATATATATGTATATATATATATATATATATATATATATATATATATATATATATCATCTCCAAACTTGATATGTGCTGGATATATAAATATATATATTGCTGACAATCCAAAAGGCATGTTTTCAACAGAAGTATTGGTTCCCGACTCGAGCTGATGCTCAAATGATATTCTTTATTGCCATACTCAACTCTGCCAGAACGCATTTCGGCCTCCACTGACTGCCTTGGACGCGTTTGCACCATCATTTTGACGCTTTTATATACCATACGTCATCATGGAAACTCACAACAGAACACACACACTTAACCATTTACTGTCCCAGTGTGATCACCCCAATAAATGTGAAAAGAAATTCATTTTTTTAATGAAAACAACATGAAATTCTTTAATAATTTAATAAGGTTCTACAAAAGGGAAATCATTATTTGATACTCGTTTTTACATTGTTGTGTGGGTTCACATATGAATTGAATTCAGTGCACCAGTATAACCCACCAGAGTTAATATCTGTGCACCCTTGCCTAATATTTTCATCATGGTGATGACATTTATTTCTCAACATGATTGCTCACAGAATTAAGCCCCAAGTCGGCAGTCATTACTTAGCAGGAAATACTTAATTACTTGTGGTGTTTAAACTCAGGTGGGTGTACTTAAACTGGCATACTTTGCACACTATGTTATCTAAAGATTTTAAATTGGATAATTCTTAATGCCCTGCAGGAGAAACTTTATGTTAACCATGATACTTATTATATAATCACATTAAATTAAGTGAAATTTTAAATGAGACAAAGATAACTGAGCAATACACACATTTTTGTGCACTTAATTCATTGTCGTTCTACAGCTAAGTGGTTAGCTGCTCATTTTCGTTAAGCCTGTTAGGGAAATTTGAATCTAGGTCAAGGATATACCTGTCTCTAACCTCCTTTGAGCTGTAACTCGCTCTTCTCCCCATCTGTTTGGTGGCAGAGTCAATGGCAACATATTTCAAGTGCCTCACATCGTTTTTATGGAACTCTAGAGTGTCTCACCCCTAGATATGTCTGGCTGTCAATCGAAATTGCCTGCATGTGTTGCAATATTTGTTTGTGGATTTGTAGAACACTGCTCCCTACATATCGCAGATTGCAGCAGCATGTGAGTACATACACCAAAAAATCAGTTTTGCAATTAAAAGTGCCCATGATTGATTTTGAAGGGAATAGTGTCCATGCTCTTTTTGTGTACCACCTCCTGTGTTCTCTTTAACAATTGTACACTGTATCCCCTCTGCCTGAATCTGCCAACCATCTCCCTCTGGCACACTATGGCATCTGTGTTCACACTCCAATTATGACTAGTGCGCAACATTTCACCATATGGGATACTAGTTATGAGGTGTGAGGGGTGAAAGCTGGAGGCATGCAAAGTAGTATTACCAGCAGTCTCTTTTCTGTGTAGCTTAGTTTCCAATTTGTTGTTTTCACAGAAAACCTCAAAATCCCAAAAATATACCTTAGATCTGCTAATTTGACTTGTAAAGTGTAGGTTCAGATCCTTCTTGTTAATGTCACCAACAAAATTAGTTACACTCCGAACAGACTCTCTCCACACCACAAATAAGTCACTGATAAAGCAGATCAAGACAAAAATATGTTTGTCCCATGCTGTTTGTGACATACGCAGAGCACCTGTTCCTCCTACCAGCATATGTGAAGACATGCATAGCTAGGAGCAAAACTGGTGCCCATCGCTGTGCCGCACAATTGGTGGAGCAGTTGACTGTCAAATAAAAAATAATTATGCTCCAGGCACCACCTTTTAATCTCTAGCAGCATCTGAGTATGTTTGTACAACTTTAGTGCTCAACTTTGCAAAAAATGCTATACAGTATTCAACCCATCATGATGATGAATGCTAGCATAAGGAGCTGTAACATGAAGAGACATTAGTACATAGTTCTCATCCCATAGCACCTCGTATATCAGCTTTAGGAAATTCTCAGTAACTTTAATAAACAATGGTAAACTCCTAATGAAGTGCTGTAAAAAATAGTCAATATACTTAAACATATTCTCAAATAGACCCCCAATCGCCAATATTATTACCTGGTGGTGACACTGGGTCTTTATGTACTTTGGGTATTAGATACATGTTTGGTGTCCTTGGGTGATTGTTACTCAAAAAATATATGCTCATCCTGGTTGAGCAAACCATTGCCCCTCCATTCCATCAGTGTCGACTTGAGCAGTATGTATACACCCAAAAGACAACAGGAATAGTTTAAGAAGAAATGTACTATGGGAAGGAATGCTAATATAGAAAGCGACCAGAACTTAGGAAGTTAAGCGCACAGCTCACACAAGACTAAGGCAATTTCCAGAGGTTCAGAGCATTAATCACTGATCAGTAACAAATGTATACTTACCACTATCTCCATCCCATGTAGACAGACTTCTCCTTGTACCAGCAGGGACCTGAGTCATACACCATGATTGCCTGCCTTTTTTGTATCTAGTTCTCTAGTAAATTGCAGAGGGCACATTTAGGGTTGGGGTATGTCAACCATGGGACCGTTCCCATCTGAGCATAGAATGGGGAGAAGAAGAGTGACAGAAATTCTCAGGGAGAGGGAGACTGCATACCAAGATACTTTGGGATTCTGTCAATAGAACTGAGGTGCGCCAGAGGATACAAAATTATTTTATAGAAAAAGACCTCGTAGACACAGCTCTCAACACCTATTGGGACGCATTTAAGACAATGTTTAGAGAGGTAACCATGGCCCTGTTGGTGTTGGTTACATATAGAAAAGAGGAAACGCTCTTGGAATCTCAACAAAATGAAGGAATTAGAGCAATAAGGCAATTTCCAGAGGTTCAGAGCATTAATCACAGATCAGGAACAAATGTATACTTACCACTATATCCATCCCATGTAGACAGACTTCTCCTTGTACCAGCAGGGACCTGAGTCATATACCATGATTGCCTGCCTTTTTTGTATCTAGTTCTCTTCTTAGTAAACTGCAGAAGGCACATTTGGGGTGGGGGGTATGTCAACCATGGGACCGTTTCCATCTGAGCGTAGAATCTCAACAAAATGAAGGAATTAAAGCAACGGGAGAAAAAGAATAAACAAAAAACTGACATGGAACTAGCAGGAAGAATGTGATGGTAAGGGGCCAGCTTTAAATTCTGAGAATGAATAGGGCAGTACTTACACTAATACGTATAAAACAGATGTTCTACAAAAAGGGAAATCCGGTGGGTGATAAGACTGACAGCACAGAGATCTAGAGCCCATGTCAAAGTTGAGAATCAAAGACAATGTGCAAAGAGGGACTTATTCATCTCTTTTTCCAGAGAATTATAGACTGAAGGCATTAAGAATAAGGAAAGGATTTCAGAATGCTTGAACCCAGTTTAGACGGTTTCACTCCTCTCCAAGTGGAAAGAGGAACTAGATAAGCCTGTCGAGAAGCGATAAGTCCTCCTAGTCATAATGAACATGCATCCAAATCAAGTCTTAATTAACAGGCTGAACATAGTTCTCCTATTTCTAGAATGAAATCAAGCGGGATGTCTGCAGGGAAGCAGGGCAACAGAATAATATCTGGGAAGTCACCCACTTGCTAGAAATGTTCAGTCCAGGGCAAGGACATCCTTGTGCTTCTCATAACTTTAGATGCAGAGAAAGCCTTTTTCGTGTGTGAGCTGGGGCTTCCTTGAAGTAATGAGGAGTAAACTACATTTGTGTCTGAAAATGACTGGCTCATTATTTGCAAATAATCATTCTTCAAAAGCTCAAATTGGGATGAATGGAGCACTCTCCGAAAGTCTGGGTCTCTGGAGAAGAACTCAACATGGTTGCCATTCATCTCAGTACATGTTGCTCTAGTTATAGAGCTACTGGTACCCCATAAACAATTAGACACTGAAATAAAATATATCAATGTTGGTAATATACAACACAAAGTAAGCATTTTTGTGGATGCTCTGCTATTCACCCTTACAGAGGCAGAGACCTCACCACCAGAAAATTTAGCCTCCCTAGAGCACTTTGATGAGATCTCCAGGTCTAAAATTAATATAGACAAAAGTGGGATCATAAACATATCCATCTTACATGAGAGGCAAGTAACACTGAAAGAGATTGCCTTTTTAAATGACTAACACCTAAATCAGATAACAGGCAGTAAATATTACAAAGAAAGTGGGAGCAGGTGGATGGGTGCTGCAGGAAATTGCCCTTTTTGTATGGTCACTCCCCACTTTTTGCCCCATTGCTAATGGTCATGACTCTGAACAAGCACTGAGGCCTGCTGCCCAGGCCCAGGTGTCAGAGTTCTCTCCCTAAAACTGATATATGTGAATTGGTAACCCCAATTGGCAACCCCCCAATATGTCCATGGTAAATGGTACCAGTGGTAACCAGGGCATGGGAGTTAAAGGGGTCACCAAGGCCTGAAGCACTGTTTGTGCAACTGTGAGTGACCCAAGTAAACATATGACATCAGTCCTACCATTGCAGACTGTAGTGCAGTGTAAACTGCTCAAACTTGACCATGTGTGGCAAGGTCAAAGCACTATTTTTTTATATATGCCAGTCACCTCTAAAGTAGGCCTCCTGAGCCCCTGAGGCAGGGTGCATTATATTAAAGGTGTAGACAGGTATGTGCAAGCTTATATGTCCCTATAGTGGCTTTTTCCGTTAAAGACTACTATAAGTGATCAGTGGTCCATAGGATAATACAGGTTGCAACGCGGGCATCCCCGAGGTTGCCAGCTCCATTATGGTATGCTGAAATATTTTGTGTTTGATATCAAACAACGTGTCTCACTACCCCTGGAATGATTCTCATGCCCTAGTCTTTCCTGTGCTCTGGCTGGCAGCCTGCAGTTGATTCCACCAAGGCAGACATCTGCTACCTTGCTAGGAGGTGTGAATAACTTCAGGGAGTCAGAAACACAGGCCTGGATGGGAAGGAGGTGACACTTCCCTTCCTGACAGGATGGCTAGTGAAGGGGCACATCAACTAGTGAAGTTGCACCCAACATTCTATTTTTTTTTTTTTTACTTTATTTAATAATTTTCAAAAAGATACACAACACAAAATATACCAAGTCATGGTTACAATATTCACTAGTATATAAATCTAGGTCAAGACGAGATAACATTTATAAACAAAAAAACACAAAAACAGGGGAGAAAATACAAAGAGTTAAATCAATAAACCTTATAAGAAAATAAGATGCATAATCGAAAAAAGGAGACAAATATCAAATATAGAGATTTTTCACAACTTGGACCACTGCTCTAGAGGAGCCCAAATCTTAGAGGCCTGCACACGCCTTCTTCTCCCCCTTAATAAATACACAGAGGACTCCAGATTATACCAAGCTAACATCCTAGCTCTCCAATTGGAAAATGTCGGAGCTTCCGTACTTAGCCACTGCGAGGTTATACAGAGCTGTATCATTGCTATGGCTATAAACAAAAATGCACTAGTATATCTTGATCGTTCGATAATTCCAGGGTATTCACACCCCATTATGACCAACACTGGTGAGATCTCCACCGGAATATCAAGCACCTCATTGATAAAGACCTCAATATCACCCAAGAAGTCCCCCAAATTTGGGCACGAATAGAACATATGGATTGTGTCTGCCGCTTGGAGTCTTCACCTGGAGCAAGAGTCTCCCTTTCTCCCCCCATTCAGAAATTTTAGCAGGAGTGAGATATAAGTCAAACATAGCCATATAACTTTGCGTCCGTAAGATGCCAGATACTAGGACATAGCTAGCTAATTCCAGCGCAGGTCGCACATCCACTCCTGCCATACCGAATTTCCCCGCCTACTTAATATCCTGAGCATCCAGATCGTCAGGAAGGCCTGATAAGAGATATTGGTAGATAGCACCTATTTTGGCCCTCCTTTTAACAAGTTCAATTAGAACAATTTTATCCTAAATGGTGGGAGTGTTATGATGATATTTATCTAAGAAGCTCCTAATTTAAAGATATTTGAAAAAATCTGTAGTTTGCATATGGAACTTTTCCCTTACAGAGGAAAATGAGGCCAGCTGCCCATCAAAACCTAAATGCCCAATATAATTCAGGCCCATACTCTGCCATATAAAAGTGATATTATCCTGAAATATATATGGCAACACCCCTACTGCATAAAAGGGCATATAGAAATTAACCTTCGAGACAGTGAGCTTATGATGGATTTTCTGCCAGACTGAAAACATAGCGCAGATAATTTTGAAATAACTAGGCTCCAACACACGCATTAAGATGCCGTTAGCAGCTTTCCCCAGGGCTATCTCGCATATGGGTGGCCTAGTACATAGGGGAACATCTGCCCTATCACCCAACAATAGAGACCCAAAGTGTTGTAACAGGGCAGACCAATAGTAGAATAAAAGGTTAGGGACCGCCCAGCCCCCTCGATCCCTGGGGAGGCAAGTCCACTTGGCCGCTCTTCGTGCCCGCCGGTATCCCCAGAGGAACTGAAGACAGATCCTCTCAGACCTGGCCAGCGTTGTCTGTGAAATCTCCAGAGGGATAGTCCTGAACAAGTAGGGAAACTTTGGAAGGACTAACATTTTCAGAACATTACAGCGGCCATACAGTGACAGGTGCAGATGACCTAGCCTCTCCAACTTAGTGTTGAGGGAGTCAATAACCAGGAGGAAGTTTAAATCCGAGATTTCAGCAACTACAGAGGAAATTTTGACACCGACATTTGTTGCTTCCGTGACAACAAACACATCAGAAAGGGGCATGGCTTCCGACCGAATGACCTGAGTTTTTGCAATATTTAACTTATAGCCTGAAAGTGCCCCAAATTGTGCGGCACGCGTCTCTAAGGCGGGGAAAGCAGATCCGAAATCATTAGTTAAAACCACGATATCATCGGCGTAAGCCAGTGTCTTATACTGTACCTCCTTAACCCTTATCGGACAGATGGCTTCGCTCGCTTCAATTTTGCCAAGAAAGGGCTCAATATACAGGGCAAAGAGCAGGGGCGAACAGGGGCATCCTTGTCTGGTTCCCCTGCTGATGTTAAAGTACCCTGACTCTTGCCCAGAAATCCGTATTGTGGCCACTGGAGAGATATATAATGACTGGAGGGCCCGGATGACCTCGGGGCTGAAGCCCTTCCAGCACAACACAGCCCACAGGAACCCCCAGGAGACCCAGTCGAACGCCTTCTCGGCGTCCAACAGGATCACACCAAGGGGGGATCCTGAGGTCTGGGCCCAGTCCAGAAGTGCAATGACTCGACGGACAAGTCTAGAGGATAAAATTCTAGAATAGATTTTACTATCGGTGTTTATAAGTGAAATTGGACGATAGAAAGAAGGATTTAGCTCAGGCTTTCCTTTTTTTTTTAAACAATACCACTGTAGTTTGACTCCAGGAGTCCGGTATCACACCGCCCTGTGCGGCCCTGAATACTGACAGCATATCCTGGCTGATCAGTGCCGAGAACATCTTGTAGAATTCTAGAGGAATAGAATCCGGGCCGGCGGCCTTCCCTTTAGCCAGAGATTTGATTGCAGACGCACCCAACATTCTCCCATTGCGAATCTCCAAACTTTACATTACAGCATGAGCTCAGCTTTTGATAATATTCTTCTTCTAAAACTGCTTGCATTGAGAACCAATTCAAATGGCAATAAGTGGTACACAAATTATCTTTATAAACAAATTTGACAACTTGAGATACATTGGCACAACTGATATGTTAATGAGGCACACCTGTCCAACAAGACCCAGCTGAACACATATATGTCTTGGATATATTAACTTAAAAAATACTAACCCCCTCCGCCGAATCAGTCAAGCTGATGACACTTCTGAGGACACGTTTTGTCATCTTTGTCCCTCCCAATGACGCAAAGGTTGACCCTTCAACTGACCTCTGCTATTTCTTATTAGTTTATTTTAAAGACAATTCTGAAGAAGTATACCAACCATTTGCTTTCCAGAAATGTTATCTTCTGACTTTAACTATGAAATCCTAAACATACTAGTCTGCCCAGGGATGTTTGTCTAGCAAAATATTTAACACAACTAGTTTCAGCTATAATTCTGCCAAAATAGATAACAGCTCCTTTACTCACGGTTCATTCCTCCAGAGCTAAACTTAATTTCACTGTTAAAAAAGCTACATTTGACTCCTAATTCTTGAGTAACTATTACCCGATTTCTAATTTGCCCTCTCTAGGAGAAATAATTGCAAAGGTGATTTTCTTGAGGCACGTTAAGTCTTATATCCTTGACAGGCTGGGTTCATACATTAGCTGCCGTTTCAGTGTTTTTGAACAACCTGCACTTGGTTGCTGAGGATCATGGATATATTATATTGGTGTTGGTCAACTTCTTAGCAGCTTCTGATACAGCCAGCCACCAAGCATATTAGCATCCTTAGGCACTAGAGGTTTATTTAGCTCTAGAATGGATACAATCCTTTTTGGTTGGATTATCCAGTCAGAGTCTCATTCTAATTTTTAATCAGAAATGTGTTCTCTGACCTGCAGGGGTCCACATATTTAATAAAATTGACCTTTACTATGCAATCTAAATGTACTACCTGTGTAACACCTTACTGAGTTGCCTTGTTTACAAACACTTACATATGGCAGTGGTACAGAAACCTTTTCAGGCTTGATGCAACCAACTATGGCAATACAGCTCAGTTGAAAAATTACTTACTAACCATACTTGAGATGATGCAGAAAAACTGATTAAAATGCAATAGCAAGTAAACTAATGTATTACTGTTTGGTGAAGATACAAACATCTGATCCGACAACCTCTGGATGGACTGCCTAATCCTCTATACTTATGTAAAAAACCTTCAAGCTATTAATGGTTCAGAAGATTCTCTTGGCCCACTGTCAACTCAGTCATCAAGTTTTGTCATTTCCATTCAATCTAACTTTTCTCCAGAAAGTGTTCTCTCTTTTGAAAGACCATTTTACAGCAAGTATAACCAATGCAATAATTAATTTTAGACTTAACTATTGCAATGGAATATATGCCCGTCTGCCAGAGTATCAACTTCAGAATGTTAACAAATCCACAACATGGCTGTTCAGAGCTCAGAACTCCTACCATCACCACTTTACCTGTGTCCACTGCAAATAAGGACCAACATTTTTGAGTGAATGTTTAACAACAGTTGTGTCCAGCTAGGCCGCTAGGATCATGTGAATACTGTTTTTTTCTAACTAGAAGAAACCCAACAAGGCTAGATTCAGTGACAGAACTTTATCCTGTATGCTAGTGAAGCTGTGGAACTCTATTCTACAAATCCTAAAGCTACCTGGAGACATTCTGAACTTCCGAAAGAGATAAAAAACTAGTTTGTCACTTGCAAATCAGATTCATTAGTTCTAGAGGACCTTCCCTCACCTCATCCAGGTAGCCTTCTGCGTTGTAGGCTTCTCACGAGTCCTACCAGGTCATCAGCAGTGAGAAGCAGCAGGTGCCGATTAAGCACTTTATAAAAACCTGTAAAGTAACATGCTAGATGAGGCTGGATCATTTGGGTGACTGAAGTTTGAGCAGTAGAAGGACAGCAGATGAGGCTGAAGAAAATCTGACAGGAAGACTTGGATTACATTTGTCAATTTACCTGCTTACATTTGTGAATCTCTGTCTCCACCTCCAATGGAACCAGGGCACTGGTTTTGTATCTTAGGGACAACATAAGAAGAAACATAAATAGAACATTTAAAAAAACAATGCCATAATAATAAAATCAGCTAATCCATTCATTATATCAAACCCTGGTTCCCAACGCTGCAGAACCTGAAGGAGATTCACGAATAATCACAGTATATAAAATCATACCTAAATCTGTTTTCCAAATGTTTTGTAGTATTGGCAGGGTAGGCAACAAATGAATCCATCACCAGATTGTTGAAAATCAAGTTCCAGTTTCTTCTTTGTGCCTCAACAATATATCTGCAACCAGCATCTGGTGTTCTCACAGACACTTCTCGTCTTTGTAAATATACTGTATACTTGAAACTCAATCCCCTGGAGAAATCAAATCAAACAATGATGTGTCTTTTTTATAATCCGAAAAAGCTTATGTGATAGCAAGTGAATAAATGCATGAATGTTACTTTTACAAATACATCTTCTTTCTACGAAGCAGTATACTATGTATAGCTCCCTCAAATATGCAAATCTTTAAACAACATTTAAATGTAAAAAGTAATACTGTGATTTTACTGATATTGCTTTTCACATGGTCAAAGAAGTATTGGAATTACCAAAACAAATACAAATTTTAACCAGGACAGTATCACACAAAGTGAGCACTGGGAGTGCTAAGTCAGGATTCAGGGGCTGATTTATATGTTGGTGGTAAGGATACTCAGTCGTAATGCCAATGGGGTATCCTTACCACTAAAGTAATGGTCCGCCCACCCGATTTAGATACGCGCAAACCATATGCTTGGCTAAAGTGGTGACTACTCCATTATCTCTATAGCAAACCTCTCAGATGGTCCAACTGAGTTAGGATGGGAAGACACATAGCCATTTGTTTACTGTTTGCGCGGTGAGGGACAGTAAATGGCTAATAATGTCCCCTCGCCATGTGAGTTGACTCCCATGGTGAGGGGGAGGCATTACAGTATTTATTTTCAAAAAGAAAATCCATATTTGAGATTTTCTTTCAGACAATAAAAAAAGAAAAGTGTTTGGTGCAGGACTGTGTCATGCTGATGCAGCCCTGCACTAAACAGCTAAACGCATTGGCAGGAACTGAAGTAATGGCGGTTCCTGACAATGCGTTATAAATGAGCCCCTGCTTGGTGGTCATTTATAAATGTGGCAGGTGGTTCCTGCATCAGGGGGACAGAGTAATTTACTCCATCTTCCTGGTGAATTGACGGGTCATCCGCAAACATACAAAGGAGTCGCTTAGAGTTTTGAATACTGTTTAATGTCTATTACGGCGACAGAGTACTTTACTCCGTTTCTTTGCCAGACATCCCATCCACCAAATCTAGAGATGTCGGTCGGCTTCATGGACATCTGTATATATCGAAAGGAACTGCCATCATGGCAGTTCCTGTCAATTTAGAAAAAGTTTGGCGGATGGTACCGCAAGACATTACAGCTGGTGGTCAAACTTTTCCAAAGTGTTTTTTAGTTTTTTAAAGAGTGGGAGTTTGTTTTTGAAAAATAGAAAACGAATGCCCCCACTCCCTGCAAGTTTTTTTCCAAAGTGTGGGGGTAATTTTTTTATTTTTACTGTCCCTCACCGCCAGGCATTACCTGGTAGTGACGGACAGTAAAAAAAGCGCACAAAAAAGGAGATGGGAGGGTGCTTACAAAAAGTTAATCACTGGCAATTGCACAGGGTAGCATTCCAACCAATCATTCTTTTTCCCATCACACTACCTCAGATTAGACCCAGCAATTTGCAAATCAGTCTCAACCCTGCTCCAATAGGTACAGTCCAGCCTGTACTGCCAAGTCTGGTCCTTTCGGAACCAGAACACATTTAACCCAAGACCAGTTTCGCCCTCAGTCAGGTTTTATTGGGGTCCAGAGGCACAGTGAGCAAGGGACCCACATTTGGGCATACCCTTGGATTCCTAGAACAAATACATCAAATAAACAAAGTAAAAGAATGCCATCGAACCATCCACTCTAAATTGAGAGGGCAGTCGGAGGGCTTACCTTCTACAGCACATACTCCGTCAGACTGTTAGAGGAGTATGTAGGCAACGAAGCTTGAGTACTCTCTCTCGCCAGCATAATGCTGGTCCAAAAGCCCAAAATTGGATGGACAGACTGAGAGTTTGGCAGAGAGGGTACGCCATCACTGTTGAGATGGAGTACCATCTCAACTAAGCTCTAAATTGCCAATCAGTTTCTGCCACAGTTTTGGGCTGATTTAAGTCATAAGTAGTTGAAAAGCTGCAACAGGGCTATCTTAACACCTTACACAATGGTAAATGTTTGCTTGCTACAGGAACTGTAAAGGCATGTGTTGCTTCAGGCTGGAAATGTAGCAGCATTTGTTGACAAATGTAAAGTAAACAACAAAACATAACCAATTATTATACACAAAACAGCATACCAGGGCACATCACAATAAAACCGCCAGAATGCAACATAACAAATGCAGTACAATGCAACAAAATCACTTTATAGTAATGCAACACAAGCACAGAGCAGCACATAAAACAGCAGAACAAATCACCACCACAACACAATGCTACACAAAAATGTTATGTTATGTTGTGCAGATTTGTACAGTGCATTATCACCCAGGAGAGTATACTGCCGCTGAGCAGGTGTGAGCACCCAGGGCCTAATGGGACTACTCAAAAAGGCAGATCGTCAGCTTCTTGCAGAATTCAAGAACAGAGGAAGAGATTGTGTGGAGGCAGGAAGTTCCATGTTGTGGGTGCGATAGGAGTAGACTCGACCGCCAGATCTGGTTTTCCGTATGCATGGGGATTCTGCAAGTAGGAATCCACAAGTGGTGTCTCAAAGGTTTGGGAAAGCAGATGCAATTGTTGAGGTATGCTGGACCAGTGTTATGTAGTGCCTTGAAAGTGTGGGTGAGGAGTACGAATTGTGCTCGTTTGTAAATGGAGAGCCAGTGGAGATCCTTCAGGTATGGGATGATATGAATGTGCCATGGAATGTTGAAAGTGATTCTGACCGCTGAGTTCTGAATGGTCTATAGCCTTCTGGTGAGTTTTTTGTTGATCCTGGCATAGTGCGTGTTCCCATAGACCAACTTGCTAGAGACTAGGGCATTGGTGACGGTTTTCTGGGAACTATTTGAAAACCCTCCTTATCATCTTCAGAGTACGGAAGAATGAGGCGGTGGCAGCATTGACTTGAGCGGTCATGTCGAGTTTTCTGTTGATGATGATCCCGAGGTTCTTGGCGTGAGTTGGGGGATGGGTGTTGGTCCTAGCTCTGTTGGCCTCCAGGTGATCTGCTCTTCCCGAAGATCATGATTTTATTCTTGTCAGTTTTCAGCTTTAGACAGTTGGTTTCCATCTAGTACAAACATAATGAACTCCAATATTCTGTTTACATAATATGGTAGTTAAAAGTGTTTGGAGCAAGCATTGCCTTAAATTACCTCCAAATACATCAAATAGCACCAGTCAAA
Source organism: Lissotriton helveticus (assembly GCF_964261635.1). Taxonomy (NCBI): domain Eukaryota; kingdom Metazoa; phylum Chordata; class Amphibia; order Caudata; family Salamandridae; genus Lissotriton; species Lissotriton helveticus. The sequence continues at coordinate 164,184,642 of NC_136068.1, forward strand.
AATGTTTTGTGATCCAGCCCATCACTTACAAATGAAAAGCATAATCTTCACATATTATTTACTAAAAAGATGTTTCCCAGTACATGAACACATTTTTTTCTACACGTCTAAAAGCAGAATTTTGTTGTTGACCTTTACGCTGTTTTGTACCACATTAAGGTGTCAGTGGTGTAGATCTTATTTATTAATATAATCACTGCATGCAGAGTTTACAGGCACTACCATTTAGTGACTAGAGAACTAGTGGCTTTTCTTGAATGAGTTTTGAAGGTCTTAAGGATGTAGGACCATCCATGGAATCAGCAATTAATACTACTTCTTTTGCTGTTCCGAGTTGAAAGCTTGTGTCTGCATTTCGATTTTCAAGGTCAGGTTCTTCCCTCAGGCTGGTGCTCAAGGTAATCCAGAGCCTTGTCCCTGACTTCCCAGAGATCAGCTCCCAAGCATTACGGGGCAGATTTACAATAACTGGCGCATCCCTGCATATCTGCAGGGATGCGCCAGTTATTGTGGGTGACGGCTCCGCCACCATGGATGCGCCGCATTTACAATGCAGTGCACCATGGGGCAAAAATGGACAGATGCGTGACGCATTTGCTGCAGTAAAGGCGGCGCATTGCTTGATTTTTGTCAGAAGTGCGACGCAGCTCCAGCAAGGCCCGAGGGTGCCCTATCCTTACAATGCTCCTTCAATCCTTACACCTGCTTCAAGCAGGCGCAGGGTTTTGACACAGTATGGCCTTAAAAGTGGCTGAGTGAAATCTTGTAGATTTCGCTCAGCCGCAGGACAGCCTGCATGTGGCGCAGGGCTTTACAATGTGACGCATCTCTCAGATGCGTCATGTTGTAAGTACCCCGCACCATGGCGCTGGATTTGCGCTGTCGATGCATCACAAAAGTGACACAACGGCGGCGTAAAAGAGGCGCAAGGGGCTTGTAAATCTGCCCCTTTGTCTTTTGGACCATTATTGTGAAGATCAATGGAACTGTATGGCCAGCCCCGCATCTTTAGGAATGCTGCTCTCTAGTTACAACATGTTTTTAAATACTAAAAGAGAAGGCAGATCCGTTTGTTCATAACGTAGCTAATGTGCTGTAAGAAATTGGGTTATTGGTTGTGTCTGATGGAAGCCCCAATCAGCCAACAACCACAACCCTTGTCGGGACAAAACACAACAGTCACTAAATTAATCTGTGCTTAACCCTCTGGCAGCTTGGCACAAAGCAGTCATACTTAACTTAGAATCAATGTGTAAAGTAAGAAAAATAGATACATTTCAATAAATACAATTATACCAGAACAGCAAAAATCCACTCATTAGGCAATAAAGACATTAGATTTAAATTTTTAAGTAAAAATAACAACTAAAAGCACAAAACGCTACTCATGGCCATCTGGTCACGCTAGACTGGAAAAGTCACAAGTTCAGGCTGAGCACGATGGAGCACAGGTCAGATACAGGCACTAGGTTATCTCTACTGAAAAGTTACTTTCTAAGTCTGGCATAAAGAGTTCCTTGCGCCGTGGAGAAAGCTGGGCATCACGGGTGGTCACTGCAGTAGCGTAAAGAGCAGGTCTGTTGTCCTGGGGGGGCATTGCTGTAGAGAAAAGAGCTGGTCAGGTGTCGGGGATGGTTGTTACCTTAGCATTGGGTTGCGGTCGTTCTGGGCTGTTGTTGATGCAGTGCGAAATGCAGGTCTGAAATTGCTGGTCGTTGCTGATGGTCACTATCAGTGTGAAGAGCAGGTTACATAAGAACTTCTCATTGGCAGTATTCGTGTACTGCAGAGTCTTGGCATGAATGGGTCTTTTCGTGAGGAAGCCAAACATCTGGATTTTCACCTTTTCTTCAGATGCAATAATCTTCGATGCCAGCCAAGGGTCCAGGACCTGAGCAGCCACTTCTTGGCTTTTAGGAACTCACTCCAGCAGAGGCCAGCAGGACTCAGCCAAGACCCGTTGCAGCACATCAGCTGGGCAGTTGCAGCAAAGCCTCTGAAGCTTGCTGTGTCTCTGCAGCTCACACAGGTCAGCCAACAGACTCTTGGATTCATTCTAGTTAGCCTGGGATGATAGGCAAGGAGGTTCAGTCTTTCTTCTCAGGCAGCAAGGAAGTCCTGCAATTAGCAAGGCAGCCCTCTGGCAGCAGGACAGTCCTTCTTCTGTAACTTTTCACAGGTCCAGGAGTATTCTGACTAGGTGCTCTGGGGGTCCAATATTTATATCTGGTGCCAGCCTTTGTGTGGGGGCCTTCTGTCCTATCCCCACCTCCACATCTGGGTCTGGAAAGTTCTTCCTCTTCTACTGTAAACTCTGTACACTGTCTGTGAGTGAAAAAAGGCAAGGCAGGTCTGGTGCCAGGTTCCTTTGTGTGTGCAGGAAGCAAAAACCTTTGAAGTGTAAGTGAGGCTGGGTACAGCCCCTACCGATTCACTCTGCCAGGATGGCCCAACCTGGCCTTACATAAGCCCCTTTATGTTACTGTCTGAGAACAATACATAAACCCCAATAGTAGAGCAATTCCCAATCATGTGACCCAGGACACTGACAGAAGGCACTAATGGTTGAGACACGAAAATTACATTTTCTGACTTGTAACTTAAAACCAGGCTTTACCATTAAAAAGGATTTTAAAGTACAATTAATTTAAGGGTAAACATGACATCTCTATCTGCTCCCAATCGAATGTTAGCAATTATTAAATATAATAAGGTAACCCAGTGTTAGTCAATAGGAAAGTTAGGCCTTATGACAATGAAAAACAGTTTTAGGATGTATTCACTGCCAGAATATGTAAAACCTAAGTACTCATGTCCTACCTTTTAAATACAATGCATTCTGCCCTATGAGCCTTAAGGGCCTACTTTTGTGGTGCGATATAAGTATTTAAAAGGAAGGTTTAGGCCTGGCAAAAGGTTTATGTTGCCAGGTTGAAATGACAGTTGTAAAACTGCACTTCAGGCTGTAGTGGCAGGCCTGAGACATATTTGAAAAGCTGCCTTAATGGGTGGCACAAGGAGTTCTGCTGCCCATTAGCAGCATTAAATGTACAGACCCTAGGTACATAAATTACCATATACTAGGGACTTGCATGTAAATTAAATGTGCCAATTAGGTGTAAGTCAATTTGACCATGTTTTATGGAGAGAGCATAAGCACTTTAGCACTAGTTAGCAGGGGTAAAGGGCACATAGTCTTAATGCCAGCAAAAACAGGTTTAGCAACAGAAGGCAAAACAAATCTGAGGGAACCCCTACAAAAAGCACCAGGTCCAACAAGTGACAACCCACTTGTTGTGCCAAATATGGGTGTATATTTATTAACTTTTAGCACTGTGTTTGCGTAACAAAAGTGATGCAAATTGATCCTAAATCATTTTTACTAATTTACTTTCCAGGGCTAAACTTGCTTAGTTCTGGAAAAGCACATAGCTCTGCTTTGCATTACATAGCGCCAAGGGGGCATACCATGGGAGGTCCATGGGCACCCCCATGCAACCACCCAAGGTTTCTGATGCTAGGTCCTATTTATTTAAAAAAGTAGACAGGGTGTAGCGTGAGAAAATAGTGCCCATTTCAAATAGGCACTGTGTAGAAGAAATGCTTTCATTTCGCCTTCTTTTTCTGACTTTGTATGTGTGGTGCGCTGTACAGCACACATACAAAGTGTGAAAAAGTTTCAAGTTAGTCTAAGCATGGTATTTTGTATTCGAAGGGTTCCCTTCCAGTACAAAACCTATGCTAGATTCACAGAGACACCCTTGCACTATGATGCGAAGGTGTGCTCGTGGCACCCGGCAGCATATTTCTGCACCAGAGCTCGGCAGAGGGGAAAACCATATTTCTGTAAATATGGCACTCTCCTTTTTTTTTTTTTTTTTTTATTTATTTGAGTTTTATATAGAGCTGGCTAGACCCAGAGGTATCAGAGCGCTTTACATAAGGTTCCACAAAATTACAAAATTACACCAATTACAAGTTGCATCAGTTACAAGAGAACATTTCAAGAGCGTCGGAAGATGTAATAAATGGAGCTTAGAAGGGTAAGGAGGTGGGGTAAGATGTAGGAGGGAGAAAGGATGGAGATAGGATGGATGGAGAGACGAAGGAGAGTCCGCCCAAAGTGAGGCTGGGTAGGTGACGGCCGAGGGGGATGTCCACAGCCCATCTCCTCTATAGCTATCAGGTAGCTCCACCCGGCGTCAGTCAGGCGGCTAGGTCTCAATGAGAAAACAATTAGAGAGCAAAGAGGAGGGATAGATGGAGTATAAAGGAGAAAGTGGGTGAAGTAAAAAGGTATGAGGGAGAGTGCGACGGAGAGACAAAGTAAGGTCTGCACAATGTCCAGCTGGGTAGGTGACGGCCGAAGGGGTATCCCACTGCCCATCTCCTCTATAGCTATCAAGTAGCTCCACCGGTCATCAGCTAAAAAACTAAGTCTCCACGGTCTGAGGCAGGTTCACAGATTTAGTATACTCATGGGTAGGCCGGATGGGGGATGTGTTCGAGGTCTGGATGAAGTGCATTTTTTCTCAGAGGAGTAGCTCGATGTGATAGGGAACACTGTGGCAGTCATCTTGGGGTCAGGCAGTCCAAATGAATTTAAACAAGTGATCTTACGATTGAGACGGGGGGCTGGTCGTCATCTCGTTGCGCTTCTGCATCATCGCTAGAGGGCTGTTTCCGCGCTGAGAATTGCAGTTTCGGCTGCTTACCGTCAGTACGGCTCATTGTTCTCCTCCCTCCTTTAAGCTTGATTAGGTCCCATGTAGCAAACAGTGATCTCCTCCAGTAGCAACAAGGACAAGATTGCAAAAGAGTCACAGATAGGCAGAAAAGGGATGATTGTGCTCTCTGCACCAGAGTCTATGTGGTGCCACGCATCTGCCCATCACTCGCAATCATGGGACTCATGGGGCGCAAAGCATATACTGCAGTCCACAAGGTTCACAGGACGTTATCATGCAGTTTGTGAAGAGTTAGTGTGAGTCTTCTGCAGAGAAGGGTTCTCCCATGTTTTAATGACACAATTTGGAAGGTGCAGATGCAATTGGTTATGCATTAGTGGGGTCAACGGGCACTCCCCACAATCCACTGTCGCTGTGCTCAAATCGTGACATGCACTGCTGCCGACACTCGTACCATTAGTCTTGTGAGGTGTCGCCTGCATTCCCTGCACTCCACACCCAACGTAGATCCGCAGTTGTAAGCAGGCTCACGTTTCTGTAGTATGAGCCGGGAGCCCCTGCCCACACAAACACCATGGAATGTCTTGCAGGGGTCTCGGGCCGTTAGTCTATGAGGTAGCACACCACACGCGCTGCTTTGAAGAAGCTGCCTAACTCCGCAATTCCGATGCACTCACGTGTTAGTCCGCAATTTACTTGTCAGATAGATGTGTCCCCCGGCCTCACCAGGCAGAAGTAGCACTGTATGTGGGCGTCAGAGCAGTCACCCCCGTGTCTGCTCCACCAGGAGCGTAGCAGCATTAGGTTGGGCATTCACCCGCGTGGTGGGTCCTGCGGGCAGCGCGTCTGTTTCCTGAGCCTCTCTGCAGGAACCACGGCGGCCGCTCAGTACATCTTCATCTCAACCAGCACAGTATTTGTGGCTGCTGCACTGCGCGTCAATCTAGTAAATCTGTCCCATGGTGTTTTCATATTTACGAACCACAAAACTTTTTGCACCCATCCCCACCAAATATTCTGATATGCTTGGCTGGCTGGCAGTAGATTACTGGATAGAATATAGGGGCATATGTATCAAGCCCTTTTCCCATTTGTGAACGGGAAAAGGCCTATTGTGATGTATCATCCCAAAAGTGTACCGCAAATTAGAGAATAGCAAAATTTGCGATTCTCTATTTTGCGATTACATTTAAGGAATCGCAAATTGCGATTCCTTAAATGAAATGTATGAAGCACCTAATTTGTGCGAATTTGGCATAAGATATCGCAAATTACCACCAACTGACAGTTGTTAATTTGCGAATTCTTTGAAAAAAGCACTTTTTGCTTTTTTCAAAGTGCCATGTGCCACACATACATGCCCTTAGGGCATGTATGTGCACCACATATGCACACATACATATTTCAGGGGTGCAACAGTGTCTCCTTTGGACACCCTGGCACCCTTGAAATTGCATTCTCAATTTTGGCAATTCTCAAATTGCGATTCGCAAATTGAGAACGTCTTCCCATTCATTCCTATGGGCCTCCTAGACCATAGGAATGAATGGGAAGGTATTCCTTAATTGCAATTCGCAATTTGCTAATCGCAATTGAGAAGGCCAAGAAATTGCAAAATATTTGCGAATTATTTATTACATACCGTTTTGCGATTCTCAAATAGCGATTCTCTAAAAGTCGCTATTTCAGACTCGCAATGACGGTATTTGATACATATGACCCATAGTGAGTTGTCAAATTTTTGCACGTATGGTGGTAATTTGCACCAGTAAGCATGGCAAAGAGTATTTTGAATTTGATTTGCCCACATCTGATGTGAGAATGGAACCTCAATAATTTACTGAATCACAATAATCTAGACACCCCAATTTTGACCTCAGGTAGTTTGGCTCTGTGGTTCCTGTTGATCTAGCAGCAGGAGACACCACCCTCCATGACATTAAACCTACTGAATAGCAGAGTAGAAATCAAACAGAAACTGGGACCACTCATTAACTGAGTTCTAGAGCAAACTAAGCTAAGAAAGGTTTTGTACAGAATCCTTAATATAAGCAATACAGAAATATGCATTGATTGCCATAAAGGCTCAGATAAAGGGTATAGTAATCTGAAAAATCTAGAACAATAATTTCTACTTATGCAGTCAAACCTCTCCAAACTCAAAGTCTCAAACTCATGAGTACTGACAGCATTCTAACGGAGGAAAGGACGTCTCAATTAAACCGGACAGAGTCTTGAGAGGAAAATGAGAAATTACACCCAAACCTTCAAAACTAGGGGTTTTTATACACATTTTATGCATAACAAACAGAAAAACTGCAAATTCATCATGACGTGATCATGGTTAGCTCAACAACAAAGCAGAAGCAACAATGAAATAGTTAAATCTCTTAAAATCAATTTCTTAAGGTGAATGAAATCTTCTGCTTGCGTCCTCAGCAACTGTACTCTGGAGAAGAGCAATACAGTATGAAACATTTCTCACACAAAAACTTATAAAACCATGTTTTTCTGCAGGCCTACATCAAAACTTCCAGTGGAAGAGTTTCAAAATAATACATATGGAACTCAATGGAAAGTCTAATTCATAATACATGGTTTTTAAAACAGTTGCCATCTAAGTCAAAACACTCTGTGCTCCATTGAAAATGTGGGGAGAGACGTCTTGCAGTGGGTCATTGATTGGGAGGGGGAAATCAGCAGGAGCAAGATCAGCAGAACACTATAAACTGCATTAATTTTAATAAAATGGCATCTCACATGAAATGGGGCATAACTATACCTCATTATTTATCACACTTCTAAACAGTATAATAAAGTTGTTTCAAGTGCAACATCATTACTTAATCGGTTATGTCCATATGCATCATCAAAATTACTAATTCACACAACTAATTTGTCACCTAAAATAACATATTAACAAAAACTGGTACAGCCTCCGCTCTCTGATTATTTTTAAATATTCACTAAAACACCATTAAGAAACGTTATTAATCAGCCATTAGTTAGTAGACGTTTAGATCTTCTTAGGTAGTCAAACACTTCTCTCCATCATTCTTAATTGATAATATACTCGATCTTTATGATCTTCCATTTCCAAATAAAGTGATCTTTTCTTTATTCTTGATGTATTATTTTAATTCTATTATTATATCTAATAATTAAACACTCCAACAATTTTATTAAAAGAAATAGAATAATTGCAAGAATCATTTTGATGATTATAGGAGTTAAAACTGACTGAAGAACACCAACACCTACAGTACATAGGCACTCATCAACTTCACCAAAACACTTTCCCAACTCACTTAAACAATTAACCTATAGCTTACCATAGGCCAGGATCCTCAAATAATCTAATCTCATGAGTTAAATTAGGCATGTTAGTGATGAAAACGTCAATAGCTCTACTATTATCAGGAATATAAGTACAACACCTATTAGCCTTATAGGGAGTGCTGCAAAATATTGTGATATTTTGCAGCTCTCCCTATGTTGGTTAGAATTGTTTCAAAAATAGGCAGGATTCATGAGCAGAAGGACCCTATGAGGTGAAGCGCTATTCTTATAGATATAGACTATCACTTGTGCGGTTGTAGGGGGCTATTACTGCTCTTCGTGGGGTTTGGACCCTTTTAGCCTTAATTACCTTTCAAACTCCATCTTCTCACGCTAAAAAAATATCTAAAGCAAGGGAAATTTGCATAGCCATACCCTAATTGCTACCATTTCTACATTTCTACATTTACTAACTTAAAAGAACCTGCCGTATTTACAGTAATTCTATCTACTACTGTAAATAACCTAATAGTTATATCATTCATTTCCGCTCCCATAGAAGAAATAATAGCCCTAAATATATCTAAAGCTACTTGCACAAAACTTCATATACCTCTTCTCAAATTATTTTCATCACTCAGCTCATTCACATGATAAACTCTAGAGAAAACTAAACCCAAATAACATGAACCTACCCAATTCTTTTGGCATATTAAAATAAGCAGTCTTCCCAAAGACATAATACATTTCTCCTATATAGGCTCTCCTGCAAACAAAAGATTTCCACTAACTTCTTGTTCTTTTCTATAGAACTGTGGGGTACCACACACATCGCACCTTTTCTTTCCCTCTCCATATTCAATCTAGGATGCAAATCTGGTAATCTAAAGTCTTCTTTCATTTCTTCCAAAGCAATGTCCTGCTCTTCTAAATTCCTTACTACTTTCACTCCTATTTAGTTGTATTCGCTAATAAAAGCAGGCTCCACACTACTAAAAAGACACAAATAATTTGTAACAAAGTTAGCATCATACCGGGCTTGTGTAATCAAACACAACAACTCCCCATACCTGATTTCTCTATAGACTTCATTAATAAGCAAATTCTCTAAAGATACATTAAAATCAGTCAAATAAGGAGAACGAAATTCATCATGATTAAATATTACATTACAGTGCATATGAAATTGCCAACTGGACATAAACTGAACCCTCCCCAGCTAATATAGGAAGCTAAGTGCAAATATAACACTTACTAACCTTCATTATATAGCATACTGCTTAATCATTTTAGTATACACATTATCCTTAAAACCACTAACTAAGGGCTCTCCATGTTCTGGTGTGGACTGTATAAAATCATTATGATCAGTTACTTCTTCATCATTGTATTAATATGATCTTAAACATATCCCACAGGAGTAAGCACACCAACAGTCCAACTAACACTAATAGTGTCATAAACAACAGTGTCATCCCTACAATTTTACAGCATCTGCTGTTTCACATCTTCTATTGAGACAAAAGGAAAATCCTTATTGTGGTAAAAATTAAATGTCAATAATAATCAAAAACAATTTCTTTAAAACAATAATATTTTTCTTTTCTTCTAATTTCATTAAAACACAAATCAAACAAAAAATCAGAGTTAATCTTCTAAGTTCTTTTCAAAGTACACATATTGGGTTTGAAACAATTGGTCAAAAAATTGCACACAAAAAAAATGCTGGTCTTTTTATCAGATTTAGATTCACCTTTTATTGGAAAACGTTTCTGTTTTACTTTCAAAGTATTTCTTCCTCAGTCTCAGTCGTCTTGAGTCACTCTCAAACTTGAATTTGCACTTGTTCATTAAAGAATAATCCTCCTCAAATTCACCTGCTCTTTTTCTTCTGATATTGTGGAAAAATACACCCATTCAGGTAAAGCATATTTTTGATTTTGGAACTCTCCTCCTGGTTGATCTTTTAGAAACTGGTGATTCAATCCCACTAGTTTCAGAATTCAACTGTCTCTCTGAATCTCTTTCTGGTTCACAGTGCTTTTGTTTGTTAATTCTTTTCCTTGGTATATCTTCAGCCTTTAATCTTTCAACAATAGTCTTTATTTCTCTGACTCAAGCTTAATCCTAAACTCTGACTTGAACATAAATTTGCACTTTCATGAGTTTTGTCTTTGTCTGCTCCATTTAGAGTGAACTTCTTTCTTCCCAAAGGGGTCTTTGTAATTTTAATTTTCAACTGTAGTGTGTTACTTTTCTGATCAGCGACTTCTTCCTGCTGCCACTAATGCCTCAATGTTTTGCACTGTAACAGCTCTTCACTGTGATCACTCTGAAACTGGTCTTCAGGAGTTTTAGGTTCTTATTCAGAACTTTCGCTTACATTAATGTCTTGCTTTTGCATTTCATCTTCACTAGTTACAGAAAAATCTTCACCCCCTCTGGATTTATGATGCGAACTCGAGCTTGACTTTGAGCAGAGTCTCAGGAGGAAATGGAGAAGTCGCCACTGAACCTTCAAAACTACTTGGTTTTTATACACATTTTATGCATTACAATTAGCAAATCTGCAAATTCAGCATGACATAATCATGATTAGCTCACATTGGACAAATGAAAAGCAATTCATAAAAGTTAAATCTGTTAACACTAACTCATTTCTTAAGGTAAAAGAAATCTTCTGTTAGCTTCCTCAGCAACTGTACTCCGGAGATGTAGAATACAATATGAAACATTTCTCAATCAAAAATGTATAAAGTTATGTTCTTCTGCAGGCCTACATTAGATTTTATAGCAAATGTCTTTCAAAATGATACACAGAGAACTCGGTAGGAAGTTTCAATCAGAACACACACTGAAAAAGTATCATATGGCTAGCAGTATATCTTGCTTTTTTATACAGACGATTTAGCTTGCTCAAATTGTGTCCTCATACACATCATGTATAAATGTTTACTTGGTTCAAAACAAACACAGAACATACGTTTTTTTACATTTTCTTTGTTACCACTCTGTGATTAGATTTACAATGGAACATCTATATGCCTTATTCCTTGAACATACTTTATAAAGTCTCTATTGGAAGGACAAAAGGTAGAGGAAATGAGACAAAAAGAGTGGATGTTATTTCAGTAGTAGAAGATACTTTCTCTGTATATATTTCAGTATGTGTGATGTTACCTTTTATGGCAAATGAGAGTTCTATTCACAGTGCCAATTCCTTTGTTAAATGTGCTTACCTGCAATTAGATATAAAGCCAGGCGTGGAGACCTCATCACAAAAATCAGTTATGATATTACATGATATACGCATGATATTAAAAATTAGATCACTTCATCATTCTAACCTGTTCTTTTCTATCATGCCATTTCTTTTTTAAATAATCTAGACTGATAATGCACCAACTGGGTGTAAACTCAGCAACTGACCAATATGGTTCATATGACTTAATTTATATAAACAGTAATGTCACAGATCACATTTTCATAGAGAGAAAGAACTTCAAAGCACTTTCTGGCAACCAGATAGTCAAAGTCAAAGGTGCAACTGTGGGGTTTGCTTCGAAAATGACTCACTGGTTTCTCTTATTATTTTATGCAGTATGGCTAGGACCATTTCTGGATGTGTAGGCCAGCTGAATGAGTTTATTTTGGAGTTTACCTCCCATAAAGCTAGGAATTCCATTTGCCTCCACTGAAGCAGAATTAAAGTAAATTGTTCGGAACTCAAAAGCATTATGCCATTTAATAGTGTTTATACTATTTCTCCTTACATTTTGATATTTTTATTGTGTCAATGATCAACTCATCATATAGAGATTATATTGCCTTACTCTTATATATACTATTACATGTTCAATCAGTGTAAGGGTTGATGGTTTATTCTTGAGGGTATCTCATTTGTGAAGACTCGTTAGTTCATGTTCAGTAGAGACCTTCCATTGCTATCCTTGTTTTATCTGCTTTTCATTTTTTTTCTCCATTTTACAAAAAGTGTTTATGTACGTTCAGACGATTACATTGTGAATTTCAATAGTGTATATGCTACTCAAAGACATATGAATAATTACATGCTTACATATATGTATGTTACAACATCAAACTACTGTTGTTCTCCTTGCTTCAGAAAACTATAGCAAAGAATCATTACAAAAAAATCAAATGTGACCTTCGGAACTGATTATAATCTGCCAAACTTTTCTAACATGTGGGACACTTTTATAGATGGCAATGTATTTGAAAACAACATAAAAGAAATGGAAACGTTGGTATTCTGTACACTTCTCATCCACAATGATCTCTTCCCTCATCTACATTTCCTCTCCATTGCCCTACATCTGTTTCTCTCATCCATAAGTTTAAGCAGCAATTGAAATCCTGCTGTATATCTGTGACTAATAGTGTGTTTACATCTAATTCAATATCCTAATATGTTGTTGTTATTTGTCAATAACTGTAGGGCCTGATTGTTTGTTTTGGCTTGTACTGCACAAAGGAGAGATGGGAAGAGTCATAGCACTTAGGGCCAGATGTAGGTCGCCAATTACCGGTCGGTAACGGCCGATTTCGGCCGTTACCGACCGGTAATTGGTTTTCGAGATGTAGGGGCATATATTTTACAGATTCTGTAAATTTACCGAAACGGTAAATTTACCGAATCTGTAAAATACCGAATTGGTAATTTTACCGATTCGGTAAAACCCAGATGTAGGTAGCACTGTTGACAGTGCTACAGGCCTTCAGAATTCGGTATTTTACCACCCAACCCAATTGGGTGGTAAAATACCGAATACAGGTGTGCATGCACATCTGTGCATGCACACCTGTGCCATGTGACACACAGACATGCTCTTAGGGCATGTCTGTGTGCCACATGGCACACATGCCTGTATTTGGGGTGCTAGAGGGTGTCAAAGTGATACCCCCTGCACCCTTGCTGAAATCGGTATTTACCGAATCTGTAAATACCGATTCGGTAATGCCCATTGATTCCCATGGGCTTCAATGCCCATAGGAATCAATGGGCATTACCAAATCGGTATTTACAGAATCTGTAAATACCGAATCTTAACGATTCGGTATTTACCGAATCAGAAATACCTACATCTCCCCCCCTCTATTCTACCACCTCTTAAATACCGATTCGGTATGAATCGGTATTTAAGAGGTGGTAAATTAAAATTACCTACATCTGGCCCTTAATCTGCTATGCAGCGAAAATGTGAAGGAGTTTGAGATTGGAGGCTAAAAGTTATAGTTCCAAGCACCACATTCCAGTGGGCCTTGAACCACGACCAGTTGGAGGAAATCATGATACAGACTAACACCTTTGCTTCCATGCCCGGGAAGGGGGGAACAATGCACTAAAACGAGGTGAAACAGAGGGGTCGCCTGTTCGAATATTTTGGTAGAGATTTAAAGAAATATCATGCCCTAAGCGTCTCTGGGTACTAAAACTCTGGGATACTTCCAAAATGGATGATTGTTGCACTGCTATCCTTAGGCAGCTCAGAGACAGCACATGTAAAGAGGAAAAAGCCTCCATGGGTTGTTTTTGTGCAGGAAGGTAACGCTTCACCAAATTGTGCGCTGGCAAAGGCTGAAATGACAGGAATTCACCATATCTAGTAAATACGGTGCATTCCTGCCCTTTCAAATTGGCATTGGTTAGTGCAGCAAAAATGCTTGAGGCGCTGCCCTACGCCAATTCATTGAGGGTCTCATGTACAATGAATTGGCGTAAGGCAACGCTGCAAGGCTTTTTGCGGTGCTGCCCTACACCAATTCGAAAGGGCAGGAATGCACCATATTTACAAGATACAGTTCATTCCTGTTCTTTCTGCCGGCTCACAATTTGGTGCCTAGGGCCAACGCAGGCAACCTTGCAACCTGGTGTAAAGGGGTCTGCGTTGTTGGCAGGATTATTTGTGTGGCAGTAGGGACGCTTTCCTGCACAAAACCTATCCTTGGAGGCTTTTTACTCTTTCTACTTGTGCTGCAGAATGCAGCACACATAGAAAGAGGAAAAAACAAGGAGAAAGAGAGATATTTCTATTAGTTACGCCTCCCCTCGGGAATCGTACAGTTTTAATGGATTCTCAGTATTACAAATCTGAGAACGTGTCAAAACCCATGAGTTTTACGTGGGTAAACACACTGCAATGCCCCCCTGCTGCAGTGTAAGGCAATGCAGCGACTTGCGCGGTGTTGCCTTACACCATATCTTTGAGGCCATGGAAACCCATGTAAAGTGGCTTGGCGTTGGCCTCGTAGATATGGGTCTGCACTCTGCGCCACAGGAGCGTCATAAAAAGTGACAAACCAGCAGCTCAAGGGGCTTGTAAATAAGTCCTTAAGTGTAAATCTGGAAAACGACAACATTTAATTAAACCTTTTATTCTTCCTAGCAGCTTTAGCTAATTTAAATCTTTTGACTAATTTTCTCATTTTTGTAAAGTTCAAAATGCTGGATATATTTTGCCTGAAAAGGTCTGGTCTTGTTCCATTTGCAATTATGATAATATTGCCCTTTTCAAAATGCACTTGGGTGTAAGTATTCATTTGGGAAGAGACAATAACTTGTTCTCAAATCCGAATACAAAGCAAAATAAGAACATACTGAGATCTTTGCAGTAAAAGCAAAGAACAGATTCATATTTAAATTACATCTTCACTATCCTTTACTAATTACAATATCCAGAGTGGTAAACCCTGATCTCAGTTCTTAGTAATCTGAACCCCCAAACTCAAATAGTCAGCTAGTTTCAGTAGTTAAACTTTACCAATCATTATTTTTAAATGTCATTGCTGATTTGTAAAATTGTGTTCATGGTGTTATTACTAAAGTGCCTTGACAATCAATGTCCGCCCACAAATGATGCAAAGTAGCAAACGGGAACCAGTAAAAACGGTTTCATTATAATTTTAGAAAGCACAAAACTGCCCACTTAGTTCAATCACAATCTAGCCACAAATCCTGATTTCAGGCCAACCTGCCCCAGGTATTGTAACTCCCAGTACTTCAACATCTGTGACCAGACTATATGCTGTGCACTGACGTTTGTGCAAAGCATTCACATGGATTTGCGACATTTTTTGCACTACATTACAAGGTGGACAAAATGTGCATACGCTAAAAAACACAGACAAATTTTGCACACTAAAAACGTATTTGTGGTTGCTTATCAAAGCTGAGGTTTAAAAGAATTTGTGTCTAAGGCACTCATTAAGATACCGGTCGGACAAGCGTCTGACCGACATCGTATCAGGATGGAGAACGCCCGACACATAGTCAGTGGCTCCAACCAATTAATTATGATCCGACTGCCTTTAAGGCGGTCGGAAACATGCATTTTTTAACCCCTTGCATGCTGATGACGGCCCCCAACCGTCATGCACTGCGGTGCTCATGTGCTGATAACGGCTGGGGGCCGTCATAAACCCGCCCACTCACGATTTTGCCGCAAGGGGTTAATTGAGGCTAGTGCTGCTGCCCTGAAAAGGGCCGCAGCACAAGCCCATTTGCAAATGGCATGTTTACAGGCATCCCTGCTTTGTGTGCCAAGCACCATGTTTTGCTTGGTACAGGGTACTGAGCAGGCACCGCTCCTAATGTAGGGATTACAGTCCCACCGCTCCCCAGACAGGCTCCTTGAGCCCGTTGGAAAAGTAGAGGTCGGTCCCTCCGCCCCATGCTTCGGACTGCCAGATCATGACACGGCAGTCGGACTGCTTCTGCAGATGCTGGTGGGCTCACCATTAAGCATGGGCGAATTTTGCGAATCTGGCGTTCGCGAATTTGCGAACTCGCAATCCGCAAAATCCGCGAACTCTCGCGAATTTGCGGATTTTTTTATTTTTTTTTGTATTCGCAAGGGTTTCTGCCAGTTCGCGAGGGTTTTGTACCAGTTCGCAATTGCGAACTTACTCGTCGGCTCGCAACGGTCGCGACTTTGTTGTTTCTACGTCTGGTTCATCATCACAGGTTCACAGCACCCTCTGTTTCACCACTGCCACCCTCTGATTCACCCATGCCACCCTCTGGTACATCACTGCCACCCTCTGATTCATCACTGTTGATTATGGGGGGGGAAAGCAAGCACACCTGCCCTGCTTCAACTGACATGAATTAATTTCTGGTTCATCACTGTAGATTATGTGGGGGGAAAAGCAAGCACACCTGCCCTGCTTCAACTGACATGAATTAATTTGGGGTTGATTAATGTGTCACTGAATTTAAACTTCCTGTCTGGCACCTGCTTCCTTATCTGTAATTTGCTTTCTGTTGCAGTTCAATTCTTTTCCCAGGACCTTTTTGGCCTACTTGTAGCTATTCTATGAGCCTGCTGTGAGGGTCAGAGCAGGGTCATAGAATAGTTGCAAGTAGGCAACTGAACTCTGGAGGGGCCCCTCAGGAAGCACTACAGGGAATGGTTACTAATGATGTGTTTGAACTTTTGCACCTGCTGAGTGCTTTCAGTTTTGCAAAACTCGTTTTTCTGCAGAACAGCAACTGTAATGCCCCAAACAAACTTACTTGTGAAAGTTGATTTCTAATCCAAAAGTGATCCAAAGAAAGTCAAAAAGGCCTCAAATCCAAAAAAGTGCAGGCAAATGTCATCATTTTCAGAAGGTTTATGCTGCTTGCTGGTGGATTTCTTGTGCAGAATTGCAATTTTTTTAATTTCGCGAGTGCGAGATTGTTGCTGCCCGCCGCATCTACATGTTTGCAATTGCGAACTCTCGCGATGCGTCGCCAAACTCCCGCGGGATCCCGCAGCAAGATCCAAAATGGCGCAGCACTCGCAAAATATCGAGAAAAACAACTCGGCAAACGCTGAATGACGGTAAGTGAACGCCGCAAGCCGCAATATTGTACCACCAAGCAAAAAAATCCGCTGCGTGCGAATTTGCGGATTTTAGGTAAATTCGCGAGAGTTCGCGGATTGCGAATTTACCGAAAATCCGCAAAATCCACGAGCGGAACGGATTTTACGCTCATGCTTACTCACCATCGACGACTTGTCGGTGGCGGGCCCACTAACACCATTATGTTTAACTCTTAAAAGTTTTGCATTTTGGCATTCAAATCTTAATTTTAATGCCTCAGTGTTGTAAGCTACTAGCTCCCCCCTATCCCGCCCTCCTGACTCCTCCCACCCACCGCGTCATAGCCTATTTAGGCTCCGCCCACTTTCTTCCGTGTGAAGTCTGAAGCCCGGTGGCAGAGGGCTGAGGGCTTGCGCGCTGAGCGCAGAAACTTTGTTTTTTAACTTACCTCCTCATTGCTGCTGACTACGAGCAGCCCTACACCTTGCCCGTCCCGCTGAGTACGAGCGGCGAACGGTAATTTAAATTTTATTCACTCCCCCCTATCCCGCCCTCCTGACTCCTCCCACCCACCGCGTCATAGCCTATTTAGACGTCCCCCATGTGTCAGCGCAGCGGACGAGCGCAGCGGGCGTGCCGTAGTCGCGCCGGAGTTGCGCCAGAGTTAAGCCGGTCTGCGCCCGTCCGCGGCCGACCGGGGCTAGGGGCGCGTAACTCTGTCCCTCTCCTTACGTATTCCCGTTCCTCCCTTATGTTATGTCACAATCCCGCACTTCCCCCACCCGAGTCCACTCCCAGGTTGGTCTCATTAGGCTTGCTCACCACCCGTAATTCTTTTCCTGAAATAATAACGCCATGTTCTACTCCCAGGCCTCAGGCTGCGGAACCCAGACCCGGCACCCACTCATCGGCAATACCCTCCCACCCCGCTCTCTCTGTGTCATACCTTAATACCCGATCTTTGGTCAGTCACCAACTAGACATTTTTCATCTATTGGAGTCAGAGCAACCGGACATCCTATTCCTGACCGAGACCTGGTTAACAGATGATTCCTCTCCTGATATCTTGGCTGCCATCCCCCCTGGATACTATATATTACAAGCCAACCGTGCCTCTGGCAAGGCTGGAGGGGGGGTCGCCGCTGTTATTAAGCACCCAACTCGCTTTTCTATAGTGCCTACTACCAGCATCCCTCTGATAGATTGCTTGGTACTTAGATTGGAATTGCCAGGGTCCTCTCTTATATGCGCTCTGATCTATTGCCCCCCTCAACCTATGCCTAACTTTCCTGCCCAGTTTGGTGACCTCATCTCCCAGTTTACCATTAACAACTCTAACGTTTTGATCCTGGGAGACTTTAACTATTGGCCATCGGATGCCCACGAATCCCCTAGCTCATTGGCATTCTCAGACCTCATGTCAGGCCTGAACTGCACACAGCATATTCATTCGCCCACGCACATAAAAGGGCACACTTTAGACCAGGTGTGGACATCCTGCCTGGATATATCCGCCCCTCTCGCCCTGCCATGCCTATGGTCAGATCATTCTTTAATTACTTTTACGCTGGGGATACCCAGGCTTACCATCAAGCCTCGAGAAACCAATTTTATGGCCCGTAATTGGAATAGGTCAGACCTAAACGTTTTTAGTTCCATCCTTAGCTCCTCAGTCCCTCCCATCTCTGATCCACCTGTTTCTATTGACGCTCAGTCGTCAAATCTTACTCGTTGGCTTACCTCTGCTGCCGATGTAGTAGCTCCTTTAAAACTAGTTAGAGTCAGACGTTGCCACGATGCTCAAAGGTGGTTCACCGAGGACCTGAGAGCTTTAAAATTAGGCCTCCGCCAAGCAGAACGGCGATGGCGCCGGGGGTACTCCCTTGAGACTAAGGAGGTATTTTCCTCTTTGCTCAAAAAATATAAAACTGCCATAGTCTTGGCTAAATCCACTTATTTCTCAAATAAAATCATGGACTCCACAAATAAATCGAAGGACATCTTTTCAATTGTAGAGGAACTATCCAATCCAGCTAGACTCACATTAGGGCCCCTTCCCTCCCAACTCCTGTGTGATTCCTTGAATGAATTCTTTATCAAAAAAATAGTTACAATCAAAGCTAGCATCGCTGCCCAAACTCCGTCTGTTCACCCCCTGACTATTGAGCTTCCTAAATACCTTAATCCTCATACTCTCACCTCGATCCCCCCCATCTCGACTGTTAATTTCTCCACACTTCTGCACAAAACTTCCTCTGGCTCCCCTCGTGATTGCTGCCCTCCCTCGGTCCTTCGAGCAGCCTTCACCTCCTGCCCTGAACTCCCCCTGGTCCTCATAAACAACTCTCTGGCCACTGGGGAAGTCCCTTGTTCCTTCAAACAGGCCGAGGTGGTTGCCATTCTAAAAAAACCCTCGGCAGATCCTTCCATTTTGAGTAACTACCGCCCTATATCCCTCCTTCCCTTCCTCAGTAAAGTCCTGGAATCGCACGTTACGCAAACACTCAGCTCCTTTATTGAGGACTCGTGTGTTTTAGACTCTAAGCAGGCAGGGTTTAGACCTGCGCACTCCACGGAGGCTGTCATTCTCTCCGTGATGGACGAACTGCGCAGAGGGGCTGATGCTAACACTCGACAAGCCCTCGTCCTTCTGGATTTATCGGCCGCCTTCGACACGGTCGACCATGGGATCCTGGTCGACCGTGTCGGAGAGGCCGGCATCCATGGGACCGCCCTGGACTGGGTTCAGTCTTTCCTGACGGAACGACAACAAGCTGTCAGGCTGTCCCAGTTTTCTGCCACCCAGGTTGAGCTGTCCTGTGGTGTCCCCCAGGGTTCCTCATTATCCCCGCTCCTTTTTAATTTGTATTTAGCCCCGTTACTCCATGCCCTTCGCGGGTTGAGCGTTACCGCGTTCAACTACGCGGATGATATCCAGTTGATTTTTAACATCGACTCCTCCGAGGATTCTATCTCCACCTTTCAAAACACACTCTGCTTCATCAGCAACTGGATGAGCGTAAACCACCTGAAGCTCAACCCCGACAAGACTGAATTGATCCTTGTCGGGGGAGCCTCCAACCCTTGGCAGCCTTCCATCTGGCCTGCCAGTCTTGGAAGCCCTCCCTCTCCAGTCAACTCTGCTAAAAGTCTGGGCGTCATTATCAGTAATGACCTCTCTATGACCCCCCAGATCAGCGCAGTGGTGTCCGCCAGCCATTTCCAACTCAGGAAACTCCGGAAAATCTCCCGCCTTCTTACTACCGAAGCGCTCACGTTAGCACTCCTGGCGTTGGTGATCAGCCGACTCGATTATGCTAACGCATTGTATGTCGGCATTCCTGAGTACCAACTGAAAAGACTCCAGCTGATCCAAAATCAAGCTGCTCGCTTGATTTACCACCAGCCGAAAGATCAGCACGTTCGTCCACTTCTAAAGAGTCTTCACTGGCTGCCGGTATCCGCTCGCTGCAAATTTAAGCTAGGCGGTACTA
This sequence comes from Lissotriton helveticus, assembly GCF_964261635.1. Taxonomy (NCBI): domain Eukaryota; kingdom Metazoa; phylum Chordata; class Amphibia; order Caudata; family Salamandridae; genus Lissotriton; species Lissotriton helveticus. The sequence continues at coordinate 164,204,932 of NC_136068.1, forward strand.
TTTTCAAGTCCCTTTCCGGTCAGGGTCCTTCCTTTATCTCTTCCCTTCTCCATTCTTATATTCCGTCCCGTAACTTACGTTCATCCCAAATGGCCCTGCTATCCGTTCCCAGGTTCAAGAGGAAAAAACACGGGGGCCTGAGGTTTTCTTTTCTGGCTCCAGCCCTCTGGAACTCCCTCCCACTTCCTCTTAGACTTGCACCCTCATATTCTGGTTTCAGATCACTTCTCAAAACTTTCCTTTTCACCACTTCATACCTTTAGATTCTGCTTCACATTCTTTTCACCACTCCTCAGCACAGCGCCAAGAAACCTAATGGTGTTAGCCGCGCTTTATAAATTAATTTAACATAACAATTTAACATAACATTTCTTTTAATAACAGTATCTTTCAGCATCTCACAGTCAAGGTGAGCTCTTAGAAAGTACATTTTGAAGGCCAATTGGTTTGCTTCTGTGAATGTGGATTGTTATACATTTTTGAAAATTTCGTGAAATAACCTATGTTTATTAGCTCAGGACAACTTAGGCCTTTGCAGCCATCTTTATTTTGAAGTTTCAGTCTAACAAGAGATCAGAGCTTCTGTTTATTCTGCGACATAATGAAGATTTGTAGATCTCACAAGCCAAAGAAATAAACTCTAATCTCTATGTAATCAGGATGTGCCTATCCAAGTACAAGAGAAGCTGTGCCAGACTGTACAATTTACTACAAAACATTTCCTGTGCTGTGAATAAATGCTGAGAACACTCGAATTCCATGTATTTAAATCCTGAGAATATCTTCAAATGTATTCTGTTGCAACTGTTTCTTCTTACTTAATTCCTATTGGTTATGACCATGAGAACTGTGTACTAATGTAGCAGATGTGTGAAGCCATTGTCTAAAATACTATGAAAGAGTGTGATTTCTCCACATGAGGTGGAGACTCTTTCCCCAATCTATGAAGGCGAATCTATGCTAGATTTGAAATTGAACTTTGCAAAGCCATACATTCATTGATTTCAATGCCTACTGATGCTAACATTGATGGCCCAGCTTTCTGTAGTTTATATTTGAATTTAATGGAGTAAAGCCTTAAACTAAGACCCTTGGCTGTCATTGTTTATGAGAAATGCTCTGCTCTGGTCTGCTGCGCTCTCCTACATTAGCTAAAGAAGAGGGACTGATCCAGTTGGAGCATTAAATCTGGTACGGACTACACCGCTCGTGGTCCGGAGCCAGCGTGGTAAAGAGAGTAAATAAATGTATGGGTTTGCACGCTGACACTGCACCAGTCAAGAAAGCAATAGGAGTGATCACATTATTGCAATACCAAATCAAGAGGTCACTGCATAGCTATTTTGGCTGTTTGAACTTGCCATTTTGACCTCAGCAATCAAAAATATACCTACACACATACCATATAACCCACGATATAAAACAAAATACCCATATCTAACAAAATCACTGCAACGCAGCTCAGATTTAGGAAAGAGTTGAACATGACCGTTTCTAAAGAACACTACCACACAACGCATTAACCATCCACCACCCAGCTAGGTCCCCTATCACTCGCTCCGTTTATGCTCGTCTTTGACCCTGTACAGCTCCCTGCTGACTTTTGGCTATGTTTGTGTGGTAGAAACACTATATACATGCAGAACTATTTATGAATCATTGAACAATTCCAAAACCACTGATGCTGGATCCTCTTCCAACCTCACAATATTCACATTGAAAGACCTAACAGTTAATGTTTCCTGTCATTGCTATGTCTTACATTGATCTGGCCTACAATTTTCATTTTCTATTTCAGTCCGGAGACCATTTTTGACCATCTGTTTTTATAAACACTCCACTGGACCAAAACTGTTAAGTAAGTCGGAGTTTCTTTGTGAATTTTAATAGTCAGAATGGGGTTCGTAGGGCAAACTTGTCCCCAACTGATTTATTTCGAGCAGACTTTTGCAGTTAGATGTAGAGAAAGGGATGCTTAAGAAATTATGATCCTGCACTCAATTTTTTCCCTGGCTGCTTGACCTTCAGATCAGTCACTCCCACACTCATGTAAGTGTTTTTGAGTAGAATATAAATTGTTTTATAAGAAGTGGCTGTAGACAGATTGAAATATGATTTTCTTCTCATCTTAATTCTATTACATTTTCCTTTTTCCTTTTTGTATTTTATGCCACTAAGGTCCATTTTAGAAGATGGCATTTAAATGTATTGGTCCTGATAATGGTTCAGAATGTCAGAAGCACTGTAACCTAAATATAGAAGATTCATACTGGAATTATCTTGTATTGGGAAAATTAATTTTCAGCACAAGGTATCATGTATGTAGACATGAAATTATATGTGTGCCAGAAAACCAGTCAATCTAGTAGGTGTTTTCATGTTCATGAATATGTGTTTGATTTAAAGCACTCATTCTCTGTCCCTCCAATATTATTTTACTAGTTTCAGCAACTCGTGTGAAAGTTGTGACCATTGTGAAAATAATATTTATTTTCTTACCTTTGAATCGGATATTTGTATTTACATGTTCTCTATTTTCTTTACATCCAAGCATGGTCCAATCCTTTAAAAACTAAGTTGTTCCTTAATGATAGGCAATTTAATTAACATCCCTTTGGAGATCTTTATCTAGGATTCAAACCAACTGTGTAGAACAATTTAAGAAGCCTTGTAAATTTAATTCCCCTGTGGGATAATTAGCTTTGAGATCATACATGTACCAATATCCCCTTTGGTGGTATCAAGATGTTCCATAATAGTGTGACTCTTCCAAAGATTGGCCTAAAAAAAACACGATCCACTCAAATTTTAGATCCAAACCTGTTAATATTATCATAATGAAAAAGCTTTTTAAACGCATGCGCGCTAGCGGTTTTCCCGCTGTGTGCTGCGATTCGCAAAAACCCGCGTTACATGACGAGCTCAGCTCGTCATCAGCGTAGGGCAGGTTACGCTCATGACGAGCTGAGCTCGTCATGAGCGCCGAAGGGGTTAAACAGTGCAATCTTTCTAAACGTAATGTCAACACAGTCCCCTTCAACTATGTTTGGTGAATGTACTATCCAGGCAGTACGCCTCACCACTGCCATATCTTAGACCAGAAATCTCTTTCCACCCTTGTTTTCTTGCGGCCTTTGTGCTTCCTTACATAGTGTTTATAAGTTCTCTATTTCACATTCGGTCCGTTCCCTTTCTCTGAATTGGTAAATACCCAGAACTATGGAGGACATGCAGACTCCGGCTGAAGGTCCACCTTTCTGTAAAGCGGTGGAGGCTTCGACCTACCCCCTCCCTAGCAGAGGACCATTCACCCTATTTAGGGTTCTGTGCTGTAAAAGGAGCCACTATGCCACCCACAGTACCCTCCACACCACTGAAGGTATGCCAAGCGAGCACTATATTTAAAGCACCCACTCAGCAATGTTTTTTGTTTAGAGAAACAAACTCCCAAGGCAGGAGTTGTTTCCTCGAAACAAAAGAACAAATAGCCCCAAAACACAGGTGTTTCTCCCTCATGTTGGGGCCATTCTGCATTTTCTTTGCCTGTGTCCATCATATGGTGAATACAGGCAGGGAAAGTAAGCAACAGTTGCTGGGCCCACAATACCGTGAGGTGACCATCACTGTGACCTCTAGACTCCTTGCTGGGCATGCCACCAGGTCAGAGATTTATATCGGCGGAGCCAGCAGAGTCTCCATTGGTAATAACCAGTGGACTCAATGTAGATCAAGAGAAGACCAGGTTACGAGGGACTGGATCAGTGCTGATTTACACTACTGCTCCTGCTCCGCTAAACTCTAAATAAAATCCTATGCTTTCCAAGGCTACAGGGACAAATTGCTCTTTCTGCTTCCTCTCCCCAAACAATACAATTGCCTGTGGAACTCAGAGTTGGAGAGAGAATATGAAGGAGGAATAGATAGAGACTTATGGAAGACATGGACTTCAGGGTTTTAGGCAGTTACCTTTTTTCGGAGTGTTAATGGACAGATGATGGCAATCTATGATCTTAGGGCTACCAGCCCTACACTGCTAGAGTTTCTCTTCTGGTGATGTCACAGTTTTTCCGATTGTGTAAGCTCGATGAGGACTGTGGACCAATGAGGGCTGTGAACAGATGCAAGAGAATTATAGGTGCAGTAAAGGATGCAGGACACAGAATTATGCTGATTTCACTTCCGAATATTTGCTAGAAAAGTAGGCAGTAACGGAAACTGTGAATCTCAAAGGCAATGGTCTCCCAAACACACACAACCCACCTGGGGCCCTATTATGTAGGTATGCTGTGAGCAAACAGGGAAGGTGTACCCTATTGAGTTGAATGCACTGCCCTCAGGGCAGCCGCAAACTTGTGCTGCCCCACGGGCAGTGCATTCAAGTGAAAAAAGGAGCTGCTGCTTCAAAGCCGTTTTGAGTTTCACTGTGCAGGCAGCATCCGTCTGTACTTGAAAGAGGGGAGGAGATCCCCTTGCAGGTGTGAGTGACTGTACACACCTGCAAGGGAAAGTCTTGGGGGGGTTAACAGGAAACGCTCAACACCGTACAGAGAGCTGCCATCAAGGGGCACACTGACAGTGCCTCACCTTTGTGTGGCACACTGTTAGTGTGCCTCCTGACTGCTTTTTTTAGCTCTGTGCCTGTGTCCAGGCACAGAGATAAAGAGATTCCCTCATTTGCATGGGGCCATGCCTACATATAAATGAGTGAACGCTCTATTGAGATAGCACTGGCGCAATATGTGCACCAGCGCTATTTGTATTACAGAAGGGGCCGAACAAGCATCTGTGGAACCTTCCATAATACCAAAGTTGCCATGGGGCACATTGAGTGGGCACAAATACCCATTGCGCCCCGAAGCACTTCTGTAATATGGGCTTTGGGTGTGAGGACTTCTCCTCAGTGACAGACATTAGTTAAATGGCCTACTGAGAAAAGATGCATGCTCTACGGCTTGAAAAGGCATTGGGTATATGTAGCTATTTCTCCCTTCTGCAGGAATTTTCTATGCCTCTCCTTCTGCATGTAAACATGGTGTATTTATTCTGTTTCCAAATCTGTTTTACAATCTGCCAATGTATGTTGTTGACCTTACCACAGATATTTGTTGATCTTATCCACTGCATTGGAAAGAAGATGTTCATTGCACAGCTACTGAAGGGTCTGTTCATTAATGTAATTTATTTTAGGTCCATTCCTCCATCTACTGATTTTTTGTTTGAATGTTTTTATTGGGTTTTAGCATTCTTTACAACATTATTAAATTCATACAGTGGTGCAATGTTACAAAGGGTATTTTTAACAACAATTCCCCAGTCGCAGATGCCATGTAGAGGTATTGTACTGTCCAACCATGATTGGGATGATTGGTCCACGCACACAAATTACACGTCACTGTACTGTCTATGTCGTGTATTGCGGATGGAGTAGCCACATCCCCTTCGTAGCTCCGCTGTAGTTCCGCGTCGCGGCTCTGGGTGTTATTCGTCGCTGCGGGTGCACCTGGCGGGGTTCCTCCATCTACTGATACCATGAATGAATACATGCTCTTGGCGCAGGCTACATGCCTGCCATGAAGCGGTTACTAGTTTGCTTTATGGGATCAATAGCATGTTCTCCTACATATGATCATGACATATGAAGCCATTGCTTGAGTGACATACGCATACTAATGTTAAGTCCTTCATATCATAGGAAACACATGGTAAGCAGTCTGCATTTTCAAAAATGCAAATCAGCATAGTCTTAAAAATGTCTCACCTTATAAATGAACACCTGGATAAAAAAGGAAAAAGTGATAATAGATCCCACCTCTCACAGCAAGTTGTGGGTAGAAGAACCAATTAGGATATATTGTTTTATTAGAATTAAGTCCCACATTCCTGGTGATAAATACTTGACTATAATTATCATTAGAACATTGGAATGTGGAGAGCTCCATTGAAGACAATGAAGTAGCTCCGATGACTGGTATATGCCTGGAGCTCCGACATTCCAATTTTGTCTTCGTGTTTCTCTGTTTTTTGTTTAGAACATTCTACCCTTAGTGTGTTGATAGTCTAATAGCCTTATAGCCCTTTTGCCTCGGGCTATCCCGATTGTTAAAGGCCCTCACCTTTCTAATAGGTCCTCGCCTGGGGCTCGGACTGTAACTCAGCTTCAGGGCCTTTAACAACCGGTATAGCCCTCGGCAGCAGACTATAAGGCTATATTAAGCTGAGCAGTAAACTTCTTGAAGATGAGAATGTAATAGTATTTCAGGAGGCATGTGGCTATGCAGGATAGGTACAGGCTATTTACACAGGCATTGTCGATTACACTATTTACAGGATTTGAAGTACAGTTATTCTGTATAGTACTTTAGTACAGGTTCACACACATTTTCATGGTTTGTATTTTACAGATCACAAGTTCGATATTATTTTTCTGAGATTATAAGCAGAGATGTGAGCTGAGGTTGATACATGCTGGGGAAAGTCCATGATACGTAGTTATGGGGGAAACAGAAGTTGCCACAGTAGCAATGTTTTTAGATATTTTCTGGACTTAATTCTGTATTTCATTGATAAATTCTGTGGGTCTAAATAGTAACATAAATTGGAGAAGGAATAGGAATGCACCTATATGTAGCGGGAGGTCTTCCCAAAGTGTACCAACACTAATAGACAGTTGATATTTTAGAGGCTCCATGATAGAACTATGATCTTTGAACAAAACCATGTAAAGCTTCAAAAACAAAAATAGGAGGAATGTTGTATGCCTGCTTTGGCCTTCATCCTGATCCAGAGCATTACATATGTTTACATTCCTGCAGGACTCTCTCTTCAATTAAAACACTTCGTTGAGGGCATCATTCTATAATAATAATTAAATCTTTATTCGGACAAAATAAATCCATAAAAGCACAATTCAATCACAGTCAAACAGAAATTTCAATGGTAAATTGTATAAAAAAAACACAATAAAAATGAACAATGTCATAGGGTAACATTTTAAAAGCAGTTGGACGGGCAATCCAAGACATCATTATTTAATAAAGAGCGAAAGTGTAAACAATGTTGACCACATAGTAGGTATAGGGTTGAGTATGAATATAAATATCAGCAGCAGCATCAGATAAAAATAAAGTGCAATGTAATTGTAAACAGTAACCGCAACATGGTGCGTAATAGTTATTTTACTTGCCTCCAGACTTAAGCAGGGCAGCCTTAGTAATGCTCAGATGAGGAAATAATAATTACAGGGCGTCATTACAAAGTCCCTGGTAATGGGACTGGTGATTCCATTCCCCAGAGTCACTGTTATTGGCTGGTAGGGTAACTCCAAGGGAGCTCGAACACTTTGTGCTGCTTAAGAGCAACCAATGTCCACAAGGGAGACTGCCAAGCCTGCAGTGTTTCCGCATTTCTGGTAATCTAAATAAGACTGGTAACTCCCATTACCAGGTACAACAGAGATTATGAGTACCGTGTAACGAGGGCCTAATCGTCATTAATTTATTTGATGCATTTCACCCATGTGAAGCATCATGTAGATTACTCTCTGGAAAGCTAATACGTTATTAATTTGATAGTATTGTTTATAAAATATCGTTGAACAATGTCATCAGGTGAAGTATATCCTCAAAGTACACAGTGAAAAGCCATTTAGCAATCGCAAACATTGTGATTTAGCAAATCGGAGGGTTTGTGATCGCTAAATGGCATAGTAGATCTGAAACAATGTTTTTCAGCATTATATGGAATAAAGTACCCCTCTTTAATAAATACATATCAGTTAGCAGTTCATTGGTGGCGTAGAACGTTGGGCTTTCAGAGGTATGCTTTCAATGGGACAGGACTCCTTTTATTACAAATGTACACGAAATTTAATATCAACTCAGAAACAGCATTATCTTTTTACAGAACATTAGTGTCTAACTCAGGAGGTTCTCAATATATAAAATGAGATTTTACATTCATAATGAAAGTCACAGTACAAAATTAAATGAATATATGCCATTCTTAGCTTATGATATTATTATTTCCTCCTGAAAAAACTTCAATTATCTCGCTGATTGCAGTAGAGCAAACAGACACTGAATTATTTCTGAGATTTGCTCCTAAAGTATTGATGGGCTGGTAGATCAAGCTCTACAGAGTCTATCATACAGTTAGCTATTACTGGAGGTAATTACAATAACTGTACAATCATCTGCAAACATGAGGCAACTTGCCTGTAATGAATAGTGCCATTAACCTTCGTAACGCATCAAATTACAGCAGGAAGGTCACAAATGATGACATAAGTGTATTTCATGCACTTAAATGTTGGGAGATGGAGCTGGAAACAGAAGTCACACAGCCAATGCAATTCTTGGCTGGTGGCAGATTGGCACTTTACTGATGTGCTGCATCATTGCTGATTTAAATAGCTAAAGTACCAGTGTGCACTTCCTCCATCTTACATCTACTGACCTATCTATGCTGCTCAGCCACAGTGCAATATAAACAGGACTATACAGTTTCCATTTTTTTTTTAAAGTTTGATTTATTGAAGAAAAGAAGGAGGGGGGGAGGAGAGGGGATAAGAGTTACAATAAGTAGACGGATGAAATAAGCAAACAATAATAATTTCATGAGAAATAAGCATAACAAGCATGAAAAATTATGAACATATCAAGTGAATACAGTTTCCTATTTTTGATTTCAGTATTTTAGAGCAAATCAAAACGAATCTTCATTTCTGTTTCGCCAGCACTACTAAAAATAAAACAGAATTTGATCAACCAAATGGTCTTTGGTGTCTTCCCATATGTGAGGAATTGATGGACCTTGTGCATTTTCTCTAGGTGACAGGTCCATAATAAGCTAGCAATTGTAAATATTTTCTTGTGCTTGTTTTTTCTCAATAGCTATCACAGGTTCACCACAACAGGTATGGAACCTTATGGATAACAAAGCTCATACTCACTACTAATTTGGTCAGAGCTGGTAGCGTCCGAGTGGTGCTACATGCTGCACCTGTTTCTACTCTATTTGTCTCACTGTGTTTGTGATTAGTTGTGTTTACACAGTGTTGTGCCGTATTTTGACGTACTTCTTTTTAAACTTGCTCACCGCATTTTAAAATGCTTACTTTGTGTCGCTTTCCTCCCCGGTCCACCGCAGCCCGTGCTGATTGTGTGGAGGGGTTCTTTGCGACTTACCCTCCCACTCTCCTCACTTCCGGTGGCACGATTATTGACGGCCATCTTGGAAGGGGCGGATTAGTCTTTTTCTTTGCTGCACAACAGTATAAAAATCAAGCTATGGTGCCGCCACGCAGTGGACGTGCGCAGTGGGAGAGCCGGCGCTGCGCCAAAGGCAAGCCCATCTGTGCCCGTCCACACCAGTTCGACGCCAGACATGCTGCCTTTTTTAGGATGGATATTGTTACTTGCACACGGGAGGACTTGTTGGAGCTTAGGTCTTTGGGGAAGGCTGCGAGCAGGCCGGTGGGTATGTCGCTGAGGCCCCTTTTTGCTGTCTATGATGTGGCTTTCAAGCTACATATACCTTGTCCCTGCATCATCGTCCTTCTAAGTCTAGGAAGCATACGAGTATATTCAGCCTTAACTGTCGCTTGTTAGCTAAACATCACGCTGATATTCTTGATTTGTTAAAGGAGACTTCCCCGGACGTTCTTTTTCTTACTGAGACATGGCTCTCTGATGCCATGACAGCTGAACCAGGCCTTGCGCTTCCCGTGGGCTACAGCATTCTCTCACTTAATAGAGCATTCAGAGGGGGGGTGCCTAGCGATAATTTTTAAATCTTGCTATCCATGCTCTTTTATTACACAGGTCATCACTGGTTGTGAGAGTGCACATTTTAAGGTCCCCTTGAGCCTGAACTATACTATGTCTGGGCTCCTAGTGTATCGACCTCCAGGGCCATCCCCAGGTTTCAGGGAGGCCCTTGTATATACGGTCAATATACTGGCAGTTAATACCGCTAACTTTACGGTTCTGGGCGATCTGAATCTCTACTTGGACAATACTGAGGACACTGATACGGCGAGTTTTGTAGCCGACCTTGCAGCTTACTAACTGCTACAGTTGGGCATAGGCCCTTCGCATAATGCGGGGCATTTACTAGACCCTGTTTTTACTAATATACCCCACATTATAATGCATGGACCCATTAGGATGGGAGGGACGGACAACTTTATGGTATCAATGTCCTTACATGGAGTAATTCCTGCCCAGACTGAGGGTTGCTCGACCTCCTTGAAATTGCCCTGGTAGAAATTCAATTGGGATCATTTTGAGGCTTGTGTCTTGGCCACCCGTCCATAATTTGCCAGGGGACTCTAACAAGGCATACAGGTTATTCTCAGAATGGATAAGGCATCCATCTGACAGTCTAATCCCCATGAAATGGTCAGTCAATCGTAAGACTAAAATAAGACCTTGGCTTAAGAATGAACTTTCCGACATGCACAAGGGATGTAAGAGATTAGAGTGGATATGGAGAAGAGACTTCTGCCCGGCTGCCAATGACATCTATCGGGCAGCAATTAAAAGATATCATAAAGCCATATGTCAGGCACGAGCTGATGTTCTCTCCAACCAAATCCACTAACCCTTTTAAGAGCACGTTCTCAATACTTGCCAGTCTGCAATCCCAGCAAACCAGCGCTGGGTCAACCATCAAGTCCAATAAGCAGTGTGAGGACCTGGCCACCTTTTTTGTTAAAAAGGTGGATGATATTTACAGTTCCTTCCCGACCACACAAAGTAACATGCCGGTGGCACATTGTTGTCAACGACCAAATACTCTTCACACCTTTCCGGCGATCTCGGCAGATCAGTTGCTAGAACTCTGTAGTAGGATCAAGTCGGGGTCTCCCGCTGACCCCCTCAAACCGGATCAATTCAAGAAAGTACTGCCAACAATCTTACCTTTCCTTAATCAGGTGATCAATGGGTCCCTCAGTACAGCCACGGTGCCCAGGGCTTGGAAACAGGCCATGGTAATTCTGCTACTCAAAACAACGGTGCTTGACCCAACCAAACCAGAAAGCTATTGTCCCATCTCTCTGCTTCCCTGGGCGACAAAGATCACTGAGGCATATATGAACTCCCTTCTGTTGGATTTTTTTCTCCCTAAATGATATACTGGATCTCTCCCAAAACTGCTTTAGGCCAGGTCACAGCACCGAGTCAGCCCTCCTGGCCTTGACAGAACATCTTAGGTCAGCTTTGGATGGGGGGCAAAGGTCAGCGCAGATCCTGTTGGACTTGAGCGCCACGTTTGACACAGTGTCTCAAGACATACTGTTGAGACGCCTCGTGGAGGTAGGAATCACAGGTCTGGCACTGGAGTGGCTTGCCTCATTCCTTCATGAGAGGTCATTCTCAGTATCTGCTCCCCCGTATGCTTGTGGCAAACATTGCATCAAACAAGGGGTGCCACAGGGCTCCTCCCTCAGCCCTCTGCTATTTAACATCTATGTTCAACCTTTGGCTGCGGTAGCCATTAGCAGGGGCTTGACCATGGTCTTCTACGCTGACGATACTCAGTTGGTGGTGGCACTCTCTGATAACACTGGGCAGGACGCCCTTAAATTCCGGGGCAACCTTGTGGCAGTGGCCGAGTGGATGCCTGCCTCCAAATGATTTCTAACAAGTCAGAGGTGCAGTTAGTAGGTAGGGACCATTGTCTTTGGAGTGATCGCTGGTGGCCAAACAATCGGGGAAAAAATCTCGGGGTCTGGTTGAACTCATCTTTAAACTATCGAGTCCAAACCAAAAAAACAGCAGGGACCTGCTTTGGACTTCTACAGGGTCTCAGACCATTTCAGGGCTTCTTTGACGCCTCTGCGAACCCGGTTATCATCCAGGCGATGGTTTTGTCCAGACTTGATTATGCCTGTTCCCTCTATCTAGGGTCCAATAAGACGGAGGTCCTGAGGCTACAAAGGGCACAGAAGGCAGCATCAAGAACACTTCTAGGTCTGCGCAAGTTTTGCTCTGTGTCCAGCGCCATCCGTCATCTTCATTGGTTACCTGTGGTCAGGAGTATCGAATTTAAAGACCTATGCACTTCCTTTAAGGTTTTGAAATCCGCCACCCCTCCTATTCTGGCCAACCTTCTTTCGCCATATGCCCCATTACGACTCCTTCACTCAGAGGGCCAGCATTTGGTAGTGGTTCCCCAGATACGGAGAGTTCGCGCCAGTGGCCGCTCCTTTTGCTATAGAGCTACCACTTTATGGAACACACTCCCTGTGCAGATCCGTGGCCTCAATAATTATTTAGAATTTAGGAAGGCCATCAAGACTTTTCTTTTCCCTTCAAATTAGTCTGTGTTAGCTCTGCGGTTATGTTAGTTCTTTCCTACCAGTGTCGGGACAGCTGTTGCGCTTTATAAGACACAATAACATAACATAACATAACACAGGCAAGGTGAAGGCCATTCTGGTCCCTGGATGGAAACAACAAGCCATAATTGAGATACAACAGACCCTTCACACACTTCACCTGATGCCACCGTGCCGGCTTTTTAAATGATTCCTAGTATTGTTGTGTGTGCCAAAACTGACCTTCCCAATCATTCATGAAGCCTTCGGAGACCCATTGTTTTTCATAATGTCTCCCAGGGCCTGCATTCCCGAGGGAAATGACACAGCATTACCACACCCTGAATTACCGATGTTCCAGGGTACCAGTGGTGTAACACAGGCCCCCACAGCCCCCCTCCGGTGTGGGGTGCCCCGAACACCAGGGGCCCCCCTCAGCACTGTAGCCTGACTCCTGGTTAAGTCCAGAGGGGAGGTCCTCCACGGACCTTGCTGGGGGACCCCCTCAAGTTTCGTTACGCCCCTGCAGGGTACAGTATTCCCATGTGACCGATAACTACTTCATTATTAGTTCTGATGCCCAGAATGAGACCTCACATGTGGAAAAGGAGATTTGCATAATGATTTCTGTGGATTTTGCCTATTTTCTAGTTGTTTTCTCTGTTCACATGTCTTCAGATTTTCTCGGTCTAAACATGAACGTCTAGCAATCCTGATTTGGAGGAATCTTCCATTTATGCCCAAATCTGGAGTACAATGGGACTCGGAAAGAGCTCACTGGTGTCCAGATTAGTACCTGAGGTGCAGATATTTGCAGAGTAGTCTGTAGTCATAGGATCAGGCTCTATAGAGTCCTTTGCCATATGATAGTGACTAGCAGTGTTGGACTGGGATAAGACAATCAGGCAGAGCCCGACAGGCAGGTCTGACAGCAGCGCAAGACACGGACACGATCCACACCACATATCACCCCGCACCACCCTTTCCACCCGCCTCACCACCTCTTTATTGTGCCGGTGCGACAACAGTCAGAGTTCTCCAGGACTGTCTCCCATGACTCCCAGCTCTGTCACTGCAACCCCTTGACCTCTGATGACTAGCTAACTTTTAAAAGAATCATTTATTGTTCCAAGTGGTATGGATCGCATCCGTGCCTCCCGCTGCTTCTGAGCTCGAGGAGGGAGTAAGAAAGAAACTTAGGGGAGAGAAGAGGATGTGGCCTCACAGCCAGAGCTACCGAGTTTGGAGCTGAAGGACCAGGTTCGAGCCTCAGTGTCAGGATCACCTCGGCATCCTGTGATTTTGCGCAAATCACTTAGGGGCAGATGTATCAAGCGTTTTTTTGTCGCAAACGCTGCGATTAGCAAAATAGCAGCGTTTGCGACAAAAAAAACGGGAAATGGTATGTATCATTCAAAAAACCTCGCAATATTAAGGAATTGCAAGTTTTGTGATTCCTTAATATTGCGAAGGCATTTAAGAAATCGCAAATTGTGATTTCTTAAATGCTATGTATTAAGCATTTTAGTTTTGAGAATTTAGGCTAAGAAATCGCAAATTACCACCAACTTGTAGTTGGTGGTAATTTGCGAATTCTTTTACAAATGCACTTTTTGCAATTTGTAAAGGTTCCATGTGATGCTCATACATGCCCGTAGGGCATGTATGTGCGCCATATGCGCACACATGTCAATTTCAGGGGGTGCAGCAGGGTGTCCTTGAGACACCCCTGCACCCTTGAAATTATTCTCAATTTACGATTAGCAAATTGAGAATTGCAAATTGAGAATTTTTTCACATTCATTCCTATGGGCCTCCTGGCCCATAGAAATGAATGGGAAATTATTCCTTAATTGCGATTAGCAATTTGCTAATCACAATTAAGGAATTTTAAGAAATCGCAAAAAAATAGCAAATTTCTACATACATACCATTTTGCAATTCTCAAATAGCGATTCCTTAAAAATCGCTATTGGAGAATCGCAAAAGGGTATCTTGATACGTCTACCCCTTAATCTCCACGTGCCTTCCAAAAACATGGATGTGTGCTTCTGTAACTGGTGCTCATGTAAAGTGCTCCAATACCTTTGGGTTGAGTTTGCGGCATATAAATCTGAAAAAAAAAGTAGAGAGAAGGTAACAGTAAAAGGCTTTGAGGTGACATATGGGTAAAGTAATGAAAGGAAGAAGACACTACAGAGAGATGGGTGAGAAATCAAGAGACAAACACAAGGATGTATTTTTGAGAAAGACAAAGAGGGATGAAAGAGACACCAAGAATACTGCGACATAGACAAGTGAAAAGGGATAGATAAGGGAGTAGGAGAGGAGGGAGAAAGGTGAAATAGAGTGGAAAAAGACACAGAACAGTTGAGAAAGGAGATCAGTGAGAGAGGGGAAATCATGTATTATAAGATCAGTGAGAAAGATACATTGACAGGAGAGTCAACAACAGTCAACAACGGCTGAGAAAGACATGACACAATAGAAAAGTTAGACAGATCACAAACAGCTGAGGGTAGGGTGATAGCGTGTCTAAAGTCATATAACATCACTTCCTGTGATGTCACTGAGGTGAAAACATATGATGTCACTTCCGCTACCATTGGCATTTTGAAGATTCAGCACCCATGTTAATTTCCCTGATATTATGACAAACATTGCCTGAGGCAAGCTCCAATCCAGCCAGTTTTCCACACCTCGCAGAACAATTGTACAATATTTTACAAGTTCAAAACTGCCCCATATTTGCAAACATGGTTCGGTTTTCCAGCTATGTAATTCACTAATGGAGGGGCACTTTAATTTTGACACCTGAACCTAATTTTCTGTCTCAGTCCGACCGGTGACTAGTCATGCCTCCACTGGCCATCACGCTGCCAGGATGAGACTTCGGCTTGGGAGATGATGGTTCACCTCAATTCTGCACTGAACCCTTCTCCACTGTCTGTTGCCCTTTAAATATGGTTATCTCCGGTCATCTTGTAGCAAGTTAAACACAAACTAAAAAGTTGAACTGATAACTATTCTCAGAAACTTTTATTCTTTACACAGTTTAACTGTCTTCATGTCCTTAACCTGGCTGCCCCCAGCCTAATTTTGCAGTAGATTAAAAACACATAAATTCATTCCATAGAAAACAAGGAGAATGTCAGTTTCAATCTAAATCCATGAGGCATGATAAACTAGGAAAGACAAGTAATTTTAGGCACTAAAATGTCAGCCTAAATTTGGTGGTTTATCCAGTCAAAGGTGTATATTTTCAAAGATTTTGCCGTGTGTTTACATCACTAGACTGACAAAAAATATTTTCTTCCAATTATTTCTGCAATGTTTAAGAAAACACTTGGATTTTTGTGCAGGTCTAAGCCCCTGTTGTTTATCTTCCGATCATCGGGACCCTCCTTGGAGTAGCTGTGTACACTATAAATAGCATCTTCATCATAATTTCCAGCATGAAACTTGTCTTGCACTGGAAATTCACTTGAAAGTTGCGCAAAGCATCTTCTAGTACTGCTTTACTTTGCACAGGTGCACTGTCCTGCTCTCTACTTCCCATTCAACGCGTCGCAGCATTTTTGGCTGCTGTGCTGCGTGGTGTATGAATTTGGTAAATAGACTCAAAATATTCACCCTCAGGTTTAGAGGTTTTTCCTGGGAGACAAACATTTCTAGCTAGGCAAATCTGAAAGTTGAGTCTAAAAAATACTCCAGGTAGTAAGAAAGATTGATCTGGGAGACTTGCATTAGTCTAAACCTTTGCTCCAAAAAAATCACAGTAGGATAAACTATGTTCTGGAAGTAAGTAGATTCAATACTTTTGATGACTTTCCAATGGTCAATTCACTTAATATGAATACTTTCAGATCTTTTTCAATTCAGAGAAGAATGCCACACACTTATACCCGAAAATGGCTCCCGTGATCAGATTGGCTTCCTGCAAGGTACTGCTGGACCCTCGATTTAGTCAGTAACGTCATTTGGGAGTAGTCAGGGGTCGCAGCTGTGACCTGAAGCTTGCTTCCTGCTACTCCTGGCACTTCCTTTGCGACCCCTGGCCTCGGAGAAGACAAACGTGTTGTCCCCCCCTGAGGCCAGGGGTCGCACAGGATGTGCCCGGAGTAGCAGGGAGCAAGCTAGAGGTCACAGCTGCGACCCTTGACTACTCCCAAATTACATCCATGGATTTAGATGTCACAGATATAGGAATGTGAAAATTTCATAGCTAAACATGCAGCGTTGTGTCTTTATTGGGATGTATGTCATTACCACGCAAGTTTTCCAACACAAGTCGTTACAATGACTTGCGTTGGGGGGTGCTGGATAGTGAGTAGTTTAATTTACTATTCCAACTCCAGTCCCCGTGGGTAGTAGGGAAGGTGTTGGATAGTAAATTAAACTATTCCCTATCCTAGAGTGCCCCTCAGCGCAAGTCGTTGTAATGACTTGCGTTGTAATAGTTGCGTGGTAATGGTATGTCGTTGTAATAGTTGCGTTGTGATGGTTGTTCACCCTTTATTGGGTAGGGTCTAATTAGTTTTCCAGTGCATGATATTTGATCTTTCAAAGTTGAATGCTCTAAAGTCAGTTTCTGCAGCATTACTACCTTGAAGTAATTACTCACATCTTCAGGCCTGGATCCAGCAACCAAACTAAACAGTGTACTAGAAAGTCCAGTGGACTTGTGAAAAGGTATTCTCATACACAGGCAGCTCCCTCTTTTCCAGGACTTTGTGAACACTCAGAATTATCAGGAGATTGTTCCACAGGGACGTATGGGATATTCCGGAAGGACCCTGCCACCTTTAAGGCATGTGCAGGATATTCTAGCAGGACCCCCTGGCACTCTTATACTAATGGGCATAACGCTGCCAGGGTCCTACCTTCAAGCAAGCCTTTAGGCTGAAGGTTGAGACGGGCTCTTAGCTTTCCTCGGCCGGCAAAGTCAGAATGGAGATTCTCTCCTTTCCGAGAAAGTGCTGAAGGAAAGCGGCGTCTACAGTGTACCTGCCTCACACTCACCGACATGTAAACCCTACCCAGTCCCTACCCAATCTCTAGCCTTTTCGCACACTTCCCAATTCCTCAACAGCGCGATATCACCCAACTTTTAAGAAATGTGAGTTCATGTAATCTGGCAAGAATATTTACAATCCCTTTTTTAATGTCATTAAGCTAAAAGGTAACCACACACCCATAATTATGCCACTTCAGAGTTATATAATGTAATTATCTTTGCTGTTGAGAATCTCAACCATTGGTCTACAGGTTATTTTTTTTCCAGCTGAAAAAGTTGTATTTTTGTGTCATGTCCTTCTCATATAAAACTCTTTTTTTTGCCGGTTGCTGACACGTCACTTGTTCTTTAAAAAGCAACGGTGTTACACCAGACTAAAATCACATTCAGCAGATTAACATTCATTTCATTTTCTTTAGGCAGTGCTTTTACTGAAAAATGGTTAAAGTTGTGCTATACGCAAATAAGGTAGTAAGATTTTCACTTACGTTATACAAAACTTGAACATTCACTAAGAAAATAAAGGTTAAGGTGGAGCTATATGTTGGTCATCTCATAATAAAAAGCTACAAGTTTTAAAACAAAAAAAAACACTGAAATTCACCATCTGACCATAACTGACCTAAGTATAACTTGCAATGCTATGATGCACTCATTTGTTTATAAAATAGTAGATTTTGAAGACCTATGCATAACTTCACTTTAACCTTTTATTAGTAAAAAGGTAGGTAGACAGACAGACAGACAGACAGACAGACAGACAGACAGAAATATAGATAGATAGACAGATAGACAGATAGATAGATAGATAGATAGATAGATAGATAGATAGATAGATAGATAGATAGATAGATAGATAGATAGATAGATAGATAGATAGATAGATAGATAGATAGATAGATAGATAGATAGATAGATAGATAGATAGATAGATAGATAGATAGAAAAAACAGCAGTACAACAAAACAGCAAGTACCCAAATAAAACATTAGTTTACATGAGTGCACCAAAAATAGTCATAATTAGGGGTGGGCGTAACTCGTGTAATTCTATGTAGCCTAATCGTGCAGAATTACCTTAAAATTCTCCAAGATTATGCAGAATTATGCAAGAAGTGTAATCGTTCATTTTCTTAGCGCATATATACCCCTTTGCATCCAAAATGGAGGCGAGGATGCATTTAATGCTGAGATATAGCACTGAATGCAACAGAACACGAATAGCAATGCAAGCAACCACTCGCACTCACGAAAAGTGCTCTTGGGGTAGGGGTTTCCCCACCACTTACTCCAGGCATTTAGCACTAGTTTCTTAGCACAAAATGCACCCTCATGTCCAAAATGGATACACAGATGCAATTTGTGCTAAGGAAATGGGACTAAAGACAACATACCATAGACAGGAGAGCGAGCAGCCACTCATTCTCTGTCGATGCGCCCTCAGTCGTTTTTTCCCCCATGAAATACTCTTACTTACGCAAGCGGAAGTAGGCACGTTATTAGTAATTCTGTTTCAGAGACAAATGCAGAATTACCTAAATTACTCCAGTTACCCCGGTGCAATTACAATTACTATCAGGGATAGTCAAAATAGCTATAAATAGTTGAAGTCAACATTAGTAAGGTACATGAAATACATATGGTTTGCAGTAATCACTTGTCCAATAACAGGGAGTATGAAGGACAAGCATGACCATGAACAGCATTTTTTTCCTCGATAATGAAGAAGAGATGGTGGACACTAGAAGAGTACTGATGGAAAGAACAGGAGGTTCCTAATGGCGTCCGCTTCTGCCCTTTGCGACAGCTTTGACATAAGGCATTGAGTGCACTTGCAAGGTAGAAGACAGAGCCATCAATGAAAGGTATTGACAATGCCTGGTTAAGTGAAAAACATTCTGTAAAGACACACTTCCCTTCCTACCTTGTCAAATATATTTGATCAGGAACTGAAAAGTTGGGAGTGACTGTGATTCTGCAATGCACTCTGAGAGAGTTTAATGTTGAGTGATGTCCAATAATTCAATATACCTAAGCGAGCAGAGTTAAAAAGCTCAAATAACCTTTTGTGGATGGTCATGATTAGCCAACAAGGAAACGCTGACCACTACTCTTCGAGAGCAAAAATAACATGCAGTAGCTTTTAAAGGATTCATTGATTTTTGTAAACCTTTTCGAATTATTATCTGCTTTGATTTAAAGCGTTGGCTGTGCGCCCAAAAACATTTTACGTGCATGTTTTATTTTAATAGAGATGAGCCAGCATTTAACAAATGGACTGTGCTCAGAATGTTCTGAGTAAAAATAACGCCAGAATGTTATGTGTTTTTTCCGAGGGCCGTTTTCAAAATGGAAGTCCATTACATAGCTACCAGCTATTCTCGTGCTAACAGTTGAAACTATACGCAGAATAAATAATTGCGGAAGTGCCTGGCAATTTTGCACCAATATAGTTTAATTTTGCAGCAACGTTTGTATCAATTTACCAGTGCAAAGATACATTTTGCCCCAAACGGCAGCAGAAATGTCAATATGCTTACAATCAATTCTTGTAGTTTGAGGAATTTTAAGATTTTTTCTCTAGTTTTTCTCTTCCTGGCCAAGAATTCCAAAGGTGTCTGTGGGAATTTCAACTTGACCGTAACCCACGATGATTTTAGTCAAATTATACTCATTGGAGGATGGAATCATGGAGGAGACAGACAAGATGGATGAATGGATGTAATGGATGGGTGGGTGGGCTTGATTTGGGTGGGTGGAAGGATGGATGGGTGGATTCACCTTATGTTTATTCATAAATTAGCCAATAGGTTGGCAGTATGCCATAAGTAATAACCAGTGGAAATTTGCAAGGTAATTGATTTGTATGTCTGTCGAAATTGATTTAACAATTTCATTCATTCATTCATAAACTTTATTCGACAGTTAAGTCATAAAAGTACAATATACAAATACATTTTTAAAACCAATTAATAAATATTTAAGATGCAATTAAATCATTTAATAACTATCGAATATTAATAAAATAGATTCCACTAGTTCGCTAAAAGTGTGTTTAAAAAAAATCAGTAATTCATTATACAATTAAAATTGTAATTCGAGAAGGGTGCCAAAATCTGACGCTGCTAGGGGAAACACAACACGTAACACTAATAGGCAAAACATCTTATAATACAAAGTCATCATAAAGCTTGGGGTATTATAGGCAGTCAGTCGCTGGCTACTTGGGACAGCATTTTCAGTCGGATAGACCATGCCCAACTCAGGAACTTCGCCACAGCAATAGCGATGGAAGGGGCGGGGTCTGAGCACAGGATTCGCAGGGCAACGGCATATCTTCTAATGCCCATTGCCTGACAGATAGGCTTTATCCACATACTACGTGGTGCAGTATACAGTGGACAAAAGAATCGTATGTGGCCTACTGTTTCACGTTGTTCTGGACACTTGCCACATCTGTCAATACTAGTCCCCCCCCCCCATTTGCAAGTGTATTCCCGTATTGGAAGAGTACCCACCCTAATTGAAAATACAGTTTACGGTCGTAAGGTTTCTCAATCAAGTCCCAATACTTCTCCAACACTGGAGAGGACTTGAATTCGAGAAAGCGACCAGTAAGATGGGTGGAAAGACCTTGGGAACTCACTGCTGTAAATACCAGTTCCCAATACCTTTCTGTCAGGGTTTCCTTAGAGGGAAACACTGCATTTGGGGAGTCATCCCAAAGCTCTGACATCCCGAGCTTCCCTAGCAGGGATCAAATCTCCTTTAGCCATTTAATTCTATGGAATAAATCAGTTTTCATGACATCCAAAAGACCCCCGGCATAATGTGCAAGTTCCTCCGTACACCATAATCTACGCCAATATAATAGAGGGCGAAGATTCGCTAGGTATAACACAGGCTTTTTACCAAGATCCAACAATAATGGTCTGAGGGGAGTGCTTTGGGGGAGATTTGTGACCTTGTGTAAGAACGCATTCTCCAGCAAGGTCAAACACTTCAAATTTTTGAACCCCCACAACTCGGCTCCATATAGCGCCGAGCTTAGGGCCTTCATTCCGTAAATATCCAAGACTAGGCTAATTGGTTTAGTTAGTGAAGTCTTAAATTTTGTTAGAAGGATTCCTGCTTGCTGCTTATGCGTCAAAACAGCCCGGTCAAGTTGGCTGTTCCAACGCATATCCTACTGTAAGGTAACAACCAGATATGTAAAAAACTCAACCTGTTCCAGGGGTAGATTATTCATGTACACTTTACCTCTGAATGATTTATGTTCATTAAAAGACATAAACTTGGTCTTGGCAGTATTTACTTCTAGACCGCGCTGATTGCAAAATTCTTTAAATCGCTGGAGGGCCTTCTGAAGACCACTCGGAGTCTTTGAGATTATTAAAGTATCATCCGCGAACATGAGGATGGGAATATGTGTACCTGCCAGCACCGGAGCGTCCGTGGGGGTCAGGGAAAGATAGTCAACCACCCCATTGACGAAGAGTGAGAACAGGGTAGGCGCCATAACGCATCCCTGTCGCACTCCCCTGCCAACAGGGAAGGTTTCCGTCACTTCACCCTATACCCCCCACCGGACCCGGGCAAAATTATCCTCATGTAACCGGATGATAAGAGACAACAACTCTGGGGCCATCCCCATCTCTCCCAGAACTTGCCATAGTTTATTACACGGAACTAGGTCAAAAGCTGCCCTTAGATCAATGAATACAGCATACAGGGCCCCCTTTCCTAATAACACCGTCCTCCAGTGCAAAGTGATAAAACGAAAAACTTGGTCAATCGTACTGGTTAGGCGGCGGAATCCAGCCTGCATGGGGCTCAGAATATCGTTGTCATCTATCCAGGTCTGGACCTTACACAAAACCAATCTCCCCTTAATCTTCTGCACCGAATCAATTAAACTGATTGGCCTATAATTACCTGCTACAGACTTATCGCCCTTTTTAAACACTGGAACGATTCCTGCCCTCTTCCACGATGGTGGGACATCAGCACCCTGAGCAATTGCGTTTGCAATATGGGCAATATATAATTGGCAGGTTTGTTTATCGTTAACAAAGACATCTGCCGGGATGCAATCCATACCCAGCGCCCTACCCCCGGTTACCGCATCTACTGCCCTGTCAACATCTTCAGGAGTGAAGACCACCCCGTCATAATAAATATGTGTGAGCGGTTCATAGAGCTCATCGTCACTACTCTTAGCACACTGGGGCTTAAAATGATCAACCCATGAATGCTGAGCCACATTGTTCTGGGGACGATCTGGGCAGCCTCCTCTGTCCCATTTAAATATATCCCAAAACTGCTTGGGGTTTTTAGCCACGCAGGCGTCTTTAAGTTCCTTCCACTTCTCCCCATCCCAGCGCTTTTTTGCCTCCAGCTGAGTTTTCCTATAGCAGACCCATGCAGCTCTTACTTTGCATATATCCCTCATTTGTAGGGCCCTGCCGAGCCTAACCCGAGCTAGTCGACATGCCGCATTATACCATCCCTCAGGTTTACCGCCCCTTTTAATCCTACCTGTGCTGGGCTTACAAAAGTACGTTTTTAAACAATCAAAGAGTTTGGTATGGACATCGGTCACAATGGAGCGAGAAACCTCACTAACAATACTAGACCCCAGCACGGCTAATACGTTAGTTACATCTTTGTTAATTGCGGCTAAAATTTCAGGATGTTCAACGATTCTACTCCATTTTAAATGGCGCATATCGTTGGCTAAGACAAGTTCAGGCGCTATTACATCCTGTGGGACTGGTATACCCGCAGCTAGAGACAGGTTAAAAATAGAAGTAAGTGGATTATGGCCACTCTCTAAACGGTTGGTTACCACCATATCCTCAAGATAGGGCCACAGTCTTAAGTGGACAAGCAGATAGTCTATACGACTAGACATGTGGCCATTATCGTAGGTGTTAATTCCTAATCTATCTGATAGAGTATGCCCATTAGCTGCCCTCAAATGGTTACCCATACACAGTCTTTTCAGCTGAATGGCCGCCTCCATCCATTTTTTTATAGGGGCCACCTCGAGAGAGGGGATGCCCCACCTAGAGTCATCCTCTTCTGTAAGGTATTGATCGTCATGCCCTAGGGGCTCAAAGGTTGTATTAAAGTCCCCCGCTACGAGTGGCAAGATATTCGGGGGCGTAGTTGCTAACAGCTCTTCCAAAATAGTTACAACCTCAGATTTTTCCCCCCCTGGGTGACCTCGAGCATAGACATTAAAGATATCTAGGCTGATACCTGAAGGAATACTAAATCTCACTACAAGAATATCACTGTTACATACTGGACATTGCTGAATATTGCATCCTAGTCCCTGCCTGGCCCATATAATTAACCCCCCGGCCGGGCGACCCCTATCTTTTTTTATTGCTGGGACATAAAAGTTAAGGTAACCTACACGGAAGACAGGGTCACCAGACCATGTCTCCTGAAAGAGACAAATGTCAAATTTTTCTATCAAATCGGACCACTCCGGTGAAACTAGTTTTGGACCCAGGCCCGCTAGGTTCCAAGATATCATCAAAGTAGTCCCATTTCCATGAGACAAGCCTCCAACAGGGTCCAGCCTTCCTGGAGGATCACATTGACTATCCATATTACCAGGACCAGATGGAAGGGTCAAGGTTGTTTCCCCCATAGGCAAGTATAGCGGTGTTTCTTCGCATGGATGGGCTAGATTGCTATTGCCTAATTCTAGTTCTATATCAATTATGTTAGCGGCTAGTGTTTCAGTATCGCCATTAGTACTACCTGCAAATGAGTCACTTCCCCTGCTTGAAAGACCCTGGATGGGCTCTAGGCGATATACCCCATCTTTGGGCGGGAGAGACTGTCAATCACAATCCTCCAATCCAGACAGCCTGTCAAAACCATTATACAACCTTATACCTTCTTCACTATTGCCCCTGCACTCTATACCCCTTGCTAGTAACATATTCCTAG
The DNA here is from genome assembly GCF_964261635.1 of Lissotriton helveticus. Lineage (NCBI taxonomy): Eukaryota > Metazoa > Chordata > Amphibia > Caudata > Salamandridae > Lissotriton > Lissotriton helveticus. The sequence continues at coordinate 164,229,239 of NC_136068.1, forward strand.
TGGGCTGTTGTAACGCTCGATAAAAGTAAGCGAGGGGTAGGGAACGTATTGTAGTTGCTGAACTTGCCACGGGCAATCACAAATATGTTCTGCAGCCCTTCTGTCCCTGAAGTTGATAATTATGCAATCTCCCTCAATAGACTTTTTTTGAGGACCCACCCAGTCTACACACCTTGCAAACAAAATTTCGGCCGATACCTTCACTGGCAAGGGACGATTAGAGTTAAGCCAGTGGATACACTTAACAATTTCAGTGGCACAGCTGCGGCCCGTGCAGGTAAGAGCGGTGGGAAAAAATGTATTATTTATTTCATTATTCCCTCGTGGTCATCTGTCGAATACCCCCCCAACCCAGCCCCACCGCTCTTACCTGCACGGGCCGCAGCAGCAGTGGTGGCTGGCATGGATCAGGGGTGGCGGGCGGAGGGGGTAAAAAAAAAAAGTTACCTCCTCGCCGTGTCTTGTCTCTCCTCTGAGGTCTCTTCACATCTTCCCTTGGCTGGGCCTGAACAGGAAGCAATCAGGCTCCCCTGACCAATCACAACGCTTGTTGGAAATGGGATCCCCGGCTGGCCAGGGCTTTCGCCAAAGTCAGTCAGAGACCACCACACCCAAGTCAGGGCAAGGGAGTTACACGCCAAGATAACCCCTACTCACCCTCTAGGTAACGTGGCGCGAGCAGCAAGGCTAAACTTGGAGGCGATGTAAGTTAAGTATTTGCGCATGCACCCCAGCAATAACTCCCAGGGCCCACCACAAAGGAAACTCCACACAAGGTTATATAAAAATAGCCTTTGTATTACACCAAAACACATTAGATAAAACACACACTTTACAATGTGCCAGAGGCACGGGCAGAATTTACAAGGGATTATTTACAAGACAGGGCCACCTGGACCACTGTCAGGAATCAGAAGTAGCACTTTCAGAAATAGCACTTAGTACATAGAATATAGCACAAAATAGCACACAACCAGTAATCACTGGTAACCAGGACCTCACTAGCACCACCTGTACTAGGGAGAAAACAACCACCTACACATCACAATACCTGTGGGGGTGGAAGCACATACCACATGATGCAATGCATAACATTCATTCAGAGGTGTAAGGGAGGAAAACACATGATGCATCACAATACATTCAGAGGTGCAGAAAAAGTACAGTTGCGCCAAACTCACGTAAGTCACCACCTGTGACTGTCCCTAGGCCAACTGGCCTCTCTGGGGCTAGGACGCCCTGTGTCCAAAGTCAGGGGGGCCTAAACGTAGCAGTTGCCCACAAAGTGCTGGGCAACTGGTGCAACAATGTTTGAGCCTGCCAGGGCTCAAGAACAACAGTGGGGGCTCAAGAGCCTCTCTGGGCCCTTCACAACCACTTTGGCGCCTGGAGCCTCTCTCCGGGCCCTAAGAAATAAATGTGGCCCTCCAGAGCCTCACTGGGCTCTAAACACGAAATGCTGCCTTGGTGGAGCCCCTCACGGGGGACTCAACTTTGCAAATGCCCCCTAGAGCCTCTCTGGGCTCTTAAATTGAATGGGCCAGGGTGGGGCCTCTCTGGGCTCCTTCTTCCACTCTGCTCCCGAGCCTCTCAGGGCTCATGACCAAAGAAATGCCCCTGAGCCTCCGTGGCTCTGGACAAACAAAAGGGGCGGCTTGTGTAAGTCCCTCGTGGACTTGCATAAACAAAGATGCCGCCAGGAGCCTTGCAGGCTCTACACGAGGGTACCCTCGAAGGCTCTACATGAATGTGGCCCCAGATGCTGGAGTCCCCCCTCCGGGGACTCGGAAATCAAACTGGCCCTCGAGCCTCGCTGGGGTGGAGAAGTGACCCCGGGGGCGCCCGCACTCACCGGCTGTCAGGGGAGGCGGCGGCTCCTCGAGGCGTCAGCTCCTCTCTGCCAGGCTTCTGCCCTCTCTCTCCTGGGCTCTCCCTCGCTTTGGGAGCCCGGGGGGGACAAGAGAAGACGCCGGCTTCTCTCTCTTCCTGCGCTGGATCCCGGGGTCGGCTCCCGGCAGCTTCCGGCTTCCTCTCGGCTGAGGGGGGGCGGGACTTCCGGTCGGCCGCGCACGGATTGGCCGGCCGGACAACCACTTCCGGGTCGTCGCGGGCAGCGCGGCGGCCCGGCTCAGGCACTGCAGGCGGGGGATGAATTTACCGAGGGGTGGCCTCCCTCGAGGTAAATTATAAATCCGAAACAGCGGCAATGTCCCGGGCAGGGTGGGCACCTGCCAGGGGACTCTAAAATCAGCAAAAGCGGTGTGGGCAGCCGCGGAAGGGCAATGACAGCGCTCCCAGCGCTTAGCCGATAAATAAAGCGCTTCTAAGCGCTAGGGCCGCAAATGAAGCGCTTCCAACGCTTCAGGGGTACGAGAAAGCGCTCTCAAGGGCTAAGGGCCACAAGGAAGCGTTTCCAAGCGCTAGAGGCAAAGTCCAGGCCCCAAAGTCCTTGTAGGCAGGCAGGGGGGCAAGGCTGGGCCCAGAGCCAGCTCACTGGGTCTCCAGGCAGGGAGACAGCCCAAGTGGCGGTCCTCTGGCCCAGCAGCAGCAGCAACAGCCCCCTCAGGATCCTGGAAGAGAACAACTTCAGTGGGGACACAGCCCCATTTTTATACAGCATTTCCCTTTGTCTGAAGGTGCAGAGTGGGGGCGGAACCAGTCGCAGCTGGTTCTTGAGTACTCTGTTTACCTCAGCCACCCTCTCTATTCACTGGCAGGGCTTGGGTCATTAGACACACCACAGGGGGGCGGAGCCAGCATTGTGTGGGGAAAACCCAGCCCATCCAGGACACAGGTACACTCCTCCCACACATCACTCATGCTAATCTCCCACTCACCACCGGGCAGACCCACCCAGACTTCCTGGAGCCTGGCATGCCAGCCAGCTCCAGCCAATCACACGCCAGCACCCTCACAGCACATGTACAGCCATGTCTAGAAATGATACTTCCCCACTAGACACATACAAGCCGCACATACCGTTGCGCAGCATTCATTCTCACGAGTTCACACATACCAGACTCAAGCCTGTACACCCCACGCATCAGGAACTACCAGGGACACATACATTCCCCATGCATTCCTATGGGCGGGCAGGCCTAGCTCAGCACATGCACTCAGAGTGCGCACGCACTTTCCACTGGGACACAGTGAAAGTGCGCAGAATCCCAAAAATCAACATTGCCAGGTCACCATTTAAAGCAAAAAGTCTAGGGGTGAACCTGCCCTAAGGGCCAAGTCCAACACAACCCCCTTCCAGCCAAAACGCAGGGGAGAACAATCACCACCGTGATGGACTTCCCTGCTTGGGGCGATAGAACACGGACGCGGGCCCGCAACTGCAGGGACACCCTCCTGTTCTACGCCACGGTGAACCCATGGGATTCCATCTCAAACCACTGTCTGGACCAACTGGGCTACCCCACTGGTACTCCCAAGCTGTCCGTGGCCAGGACCAGGCCCTGGGCCACCCAGGTGCCATTGGTCCATGCCAATTCGCAGAGCGGGGGGTAGTAACCCCTGTCACATAGGAGCCATTTTCCACTCTTCCTGTCTGCAAGACAGGACTAGACTGCCACTGGTTCTCCAGCCTAGGGTCTACAACCTCAGGCGGACCAGGAGTCTCAGGGAAGGCTCTCCTCCCCTTACCTCTTCTTCTAGGGTTCCTCCTCCGGCGAGGGGTACACCTAGAACGCCATTCCAACCCAGAGCTTATCCACTCAGGTTGCACCGGGGTCAGAGGTGGGCTCTCCCATCCTCTGCACCCCCTTCCAGAGGTCTGCCCTCTCCCACCTGGAGAAGTTCCTCTGGAAGAAGAACCGGTCAGGACACTGGTTACAGTCGTCCTACCCTTCAGGTCAGGCTGACCCTGAACCTGGCCTCCCAACCTCCGGTCTAAAACCTTTGGTGGAACAATTGCCTGGCACTCCAGGACTTCTGGGGACTCACACACAATCCCCCTGAGGCTAACAAATGACACATCTGTTGTGTGATTGTCTGTCTGGCGCAGATCTCCCGCCCTCTGTCCACCTGACAGTGCGTGACGATCCCCCAGACCAGAAGTGGTGTCACCATGGTCACTACACGGGAACCTAGCCCAACTGGGTAGTCCCTGACCCACTGGTCCTTCCACTGGGGAACTCCCCCAATCACTCCTCACTCTGGACTCCTGTACCCTCCCTACCGGAGCGGTACTGCCAGACTCTAGAACCACAGGAGCTCTGGTTACAGACGCTCCAGGTCCTCTACTCACTAGGAGATCCTCCTCAAATGGACTAACAGGACAGCCTAAGTCCCCAACCTGGTGTTCCCTAAAGAAACCATCCAAGTCCTAAGGCAGGGCTTTGGGCGTCTGGGGAACCTCGGTCTCCCCCTCACTCCTGCTCCACTGAGCCAGGCAGTGAGCCCCTACACCCTCCTCGCTAACCTGGGACCTAGCTGGGCTACACTGAGCCTCTTCCACCACTCTGGGCTGGAAGATCCCTGAACCACTACTTTTGGAGTCACTCACCAATGACTGTAGAGAACCTCTGGCCCTTTCCCAGCGGTCTGCTTCCACAGCAAGCTGCTCTGAACAAGAAGACCCATATTCCAACAGGTGTTGGCGCAACTCTGGACAACAAACACTGAGCAACTGCTCTTTGATAATCATTCCGTGCAATACATCAAAATCATCTTCCGTGCGAACTTGCACCCAATCAATCAGTGTCGCATTACATTCATCCTCAAACTCTTCCCAAGACTGGTGAGACAGTCTCCTAAGGTTCCTGAACTTCAACCGATACTCCTCTTCTCGGGAAACAGGTACCATGCTTGGGGAACTGGGAGTGGGACTTTCTACACTGAGATTTAAATAGCTGCCACCACTGGACTTAACCCTCCCTGGGGAGTCCAGACACTCAACACTGCGCGCAGGGGATAGTCTACCCTCCAGAGCTGCTTTGCCTCTGGTGGAGGCCCTCTCAGCCTCCTCTATCCTTTCCTGCGCTAAGACCCTCTCGGTCTCTAGCTGTTGCTTTCTAACGCCCAGCTGTGCCATAGCCTGGGCATGCTCCAACCTGAGCTTCTCTAAAGCCAGCTGGTGCTCCCTTTCTCTCCTCCTATCTTCCAGCTCCTCTGGGGACAGGGAAAGGGATGAGGCGCTGCCTCCTAAACTGGACCCAGCAAGGGACTCCCTATCTATGGGGTCCTCACTATCTGCTGGCGTCCCCGTGCTATCATCTTCTTCCTCCTCCTCAGACTCTTCAGGGCTCCCCTCTGACCCACCACCCTCATGGTGTGAGACCCGGGCCCTCTCCGCACTGTGCTCACGCTCCCAGTCCTCCTTCTGCCATTGGATTAGGTTACCCCTAAGTTGGGACTGGGTGTCTGACCCATTCACTGCAATGTCTCTCTCTTCGCAAAACTCTCTCAGTTCATGTAAAAACAGACCCCAGACATTAAAAGCAGACTCCATCTTGGCAAGATGCTCACAGACACGTGCAACACAAGGGACCTAGCAATCTGAAGTAAGAGTACACAATTCCAAAACTTCCACACTCTCCTTATCAAAGAGAACTCACTCATGCGTCCAGGAAAACACACCATTCATCCACACACACCCTCCCCTCGGATCGGTAAGGCAGTTTCTACCACCCCTGACTTCTCAACCTGACCAAAAGTGACACAGGTACCAAACTCTGGAAGCAGGGCGGGGGACAAATGTACAGGACACAATCAAATGACACTCTTCAGGAGAAGAAATAATGGAATTTCAAAAACAATAATCCCCAAAATGTGGTTATCTAAAAATGTAGAGCTTTGAAGTGCGGCCAGCCGCTACTGTGGTACAACGCAAACACAAATCCTTATCCCACCGCTGCCACCAATGTTGGAAATGGGATCCCCGGCTGGCCAGGGCTTTCGCCAAAGTCAGTCAGAGACCACCACACCCAAGTCAGGGCAAGGGAGTTACACGCCAAGATAACCCCTACTCACCCTCTAGGTAACGTGGCGCGAGCAGCAAGGCTAAACTTGGAGGCGATGTAAGTTAAGTATTTGCGCATGCACCCCAGCAACAACTCCCAGGGCCCACCACAAAGGAAACTCCACACAAGGTTATATAAAAATAGCCTTTGTATTACACCAAAACACATTAGATAAAACACACACTTTACAATGTGCCAGAGGCACGGGCAGAATTTACAAGGGATTATTTACAAGACAGGGCCACCTGGACCACTGTCAGGAATCAGAAGTAGCACTTTCAGAAATAGCACTTAGTACATAGAATATAGCACAAAATAGCACACAACCAGTAATCACTGGTAACCAGGACCTCACTAGCACCACCTGTACTAGGGAGAAAACAACCACCTACACATCACAATACCTGTGGGGGTGGAAGCACATACCACATGATGCAATGCATAACATTCATTCAGAGGTGTAAGGGAGGAAAACACATGATGCATCACAATACATTCAGAGGTGCAGAAAAAGTACAGTTGCGCCAAACTCACGTAAGTCACCACCTGTGACTGTCCCTAGGCCAACTGGCCTCTCTGGGGCTAGGACGCCCTGTGTCCAAAGTCAGGGGGGCCTAAACGTAGCAGTTGCCCACAAAGTGCTGGGCAACTGGTGCAACAATGTTTGAGCCTGCCAGGGCTCAAGAACAACAGTGGGGGCTCAAGAGCCTCTCTGGGCCCTTCACAACCACTTTGGCGCCTGGAGCCTCTCTCCGGGCCCTAAGAAATAAATGTGGCCCTCCAGAGCCTCACTGGGCTCTAAACACGAAATGCTGCCTTGGTGGAGCCCCTCACGGGGGACTCAACTTTGCAAATGCCCCCTAGAGCCTCTCTGGGCTCTTAAATTGAATGGGCCAGGGTGGGGCCTCTCTGGGCTCCTTCTTCCACTCTGCCCCCGAGCCTCTCAGGGCTCATGACCAAAGAAATGCCCCTGAGCCTCCGTGGCTCTGGACAAACAAAAGGGGCGGCTTGTGTAAGTCCCTCGTGGACTTGCATAAACAAAGATGCCGCCAGGAGCCTTGCAGGCTCTACACGAGGGTACCCTCGAAGGCTCTACACGAATGTGGCCCCAGATGCTGGAGTCCCCCCTCCGGGGACTCGGAAATCAAACTGGCCCTCGAGCCTCGCTGGGGTGGAGAAGTGACCCCGGGGGCGCCCGCACTCACCGGCTGTCAGGGGAGGCGGCGGCTCCTCGAGGCGTCAGCTCCTCTCTGCCAGGCTTCTGCCCTCTCTCTCCTGGGCTCTCCCTCGCTTTGGGAGCCCGGGGGGGGACAAGAGAAGACGCCGGCTTCTCTCTCTTCCTGCGCTGGATCCCGGGGTCGGCTCCCGGCAGCTTCCGGCTTCCTCTCGGCTGAGGGGGGGGGGGGGGGGGGGGGGGGGGGGGGGGGCGGGACTTCCGGTCGGCCGCGCACGGATTGGCCGGCCGGACAACCACTTCCGGGTCGTCGCGGGCAGCGCGGCGGCCCGGCTCAGGCACTGCAGGCGGGGGATGAATTTACCGAGGGGTGGCCTCCCTCGAGGTAAATTATAAATCCGAAACAGCGGCAATGTCCCGGGCAGGGTGGGCACCTGCCAGGGGACTCTAAAATCAGCAAAAGCGACGTGGGCAGCCGCGGAAGGGCAATGACAGCGCTCCCAGCGCTTAGCCGATAAATAAAGCGCTTCTAAGCGCTAGGGCCGCAAATGAAGCGCTTCCAACGCTTCAGGGGTAAGAGAAAGCGCTCTCAAGCGCTAAGGGCCACAAGGAAGCGCTTCCAAGCGCTAGAGGCAAAGTCCAGGCCCCAAAGTCCTTGTAGGCAGGCAGGGGGGCAAGGCTGGGCCCAGAGCCAGCTCACTGGGTCTCCAGGCAGGGAGACAGCCCAAGTGGCGGTCCTCTGGCCCAGCAGCAGCAGCAACAGCCCCCTCAGGATCCTGGAAGAGAACAACTTCAGTGGGGACACAGCCCCATTTTTATACAGCATTTCCCTTTGTCTGAAGGTGCAGAGTGGGGGCGGAACCAGTCGCAGCTGGTTCTTGAGTACTCTGTTTACCTCAGCAACCCTCTCTATTCACTGGCAGGGCTTGGGTCATTAGACACACCACAGGGGGGCGGAGCCAGCATTGTGTGGGGAAAACCCAGCCCATCCAGGACACAGGTACACTCCTCCCACACATCACTCATGCTAATCTCCCACTCACCACCGGGCAGACCCACCCAGACTTCCTGGAGCCTGGCATGCCAGCCAGCTCCAGCCAATCACGCGCCAGCACCCTCACAGCACACGTACAGCCATGTCTAGAAATGATACTTCCCCACTAGACACATACAAGCCGCACATACCGTTGCGCAGCATTCATTCTCACGAGTTCACACATACCAGACTCAAGCCTGTACACCCCACGCATCAGGAACTACCAGGGACACATACATTCCCCATGCATTCCTATGGGCGGGCAGGCCTAGCTCAGCACATGCACTCAGAGTGCGCACGCACTTTCCACTGGGACACAGTGAAAGTGCGCAGAATCCCAAAAATCAACATTGCCAGGTCACCATTTAAAGCAAAAAGTCTAGGGGTGAACCTGCCCTAAGGGCCAAGTCCAACAACGCTGCAATGCAGCGTTGTGATTGGTCTGAGTGCCATGATCCAGTGCTCTGCCAGGGAATGGGAGCCTGGGCCTGTTCTCCATGCAGGCTGTAATGCAGAGTGCCCACCACTCCTCCCCATGCTCTGAGAGCAGAGCAGTCCTGCCCTGCCCCACAAAGACGCCACAGCAAGAACAAATAAAATTATTATAATAACGAGCTAATATCTTTTTATTTTCAAATCAAGTGTTAACACAAAAGAGCTCATGCAAAATATCCCCAAGTCATACTGACAGCTTCAGAACTCTCTGAAACATTTAGGGCCCGATGTAGGTCGGTCGGTAACGGCCGAAAATCGGTATTTTCGGCCATTTTCGGCCGTTACCGACCAGTATCGAGCCCTCGGGATGTAGCAGTCCCAAAACCGGCCGAATCGGAAAAGTTACCGATTCGTTACAATACCGAATCGGAAATTACCCCGAATCGGCAAATATATCGAATCGGTAACAAACCGAATCGGTAAAAAATATGGAATCGGAAAAATCACCGAATCGGTAGAATACCGAATCGGAAAAACACAGAAGCGGGAAAAAATACCGAATCGGTAAAATTACCGATTCGGTAGAATTACCGAATCGGTATAAAACCGAATCTGTGTGCAAAACTGAAGATTGAGATGTAGGAAAGCTCTGAAATACCGATTTAGCGTCAAATTCGTTATTTAAGAATCGGTATTTAACATAGATTACAATCAGGTGGTAACCAGGTGCAACCTATAAAAAAGGACCCAAAATGCATTTCTGCTTGCACCATGGCAGCTTTTTATGTCATAGCAAGACGGCTACGGCTACAGCAGGATGGAGAGAGGGAATGGCAGAGAGAGGAGCAGGTGTATAGAGATCGTCTCACCCTGTCCATGCAGACAGATGCAGAGATCCTACAGAGGTACAGGCTGGACCCAGAGACCATCTTACAGCTCATTAGGGACCTCCAACCCCTGATGCTGCACCCCACCCCAAGGGCACACGCAATCCCAGTGCACGTGCAGGTGCTATGCAGCATACACCTGCTTGCGCCTGGCAGCTTTCAAAGTGCAGTAGCTGCGGTAGGAGGGGTGAGCCAGAGCTACCTGTCCAGGTTCTTCCACAAGTTCCTAGATGCCATGATCGAACGGATGGACCAATACATTTCCTTCCCTGCAACCCATGCTGAACTGGTACAGACAAAAGCAGACTTCTACCAGATGGCAGGATTCCCCCACATCATTGGCTGCATAGATGGCACACACATTCCGATTTGTCCCCCTGCTGACACAGAATACATATACCGAAATCGGAAATCAACGCACACCATAAATGTGCAGGTAATATGTAATGCCAAGTGTGTCATCACTGACGTGGTAGCAAAATTTCCAGGGAGTACCCATGACTCCTATATCTTTCAAAATAGTGGCATTTATGCACGGCTGACAGCAGGGGAATTCGGTGAAGGATACCTCCTAGGTAAGACACAGTGTCAGACCCCCATAACCTAAATAGCAGTGTGAAGTACATGTATGCATGTGAGTAATGTAACCCCATTCTCTTCTAGGCGACAGTGCATATGCCCTCCGCTCATTCATTCTCACCCCCTACCTCAACCCCTCAACACCCAGCCAAAGGAGGTATAACCGTGCGCACAAAAGCACAAGGAATGTAGTTGAACGGACCTTCGGCATCTGGAAAAGCAGGTTCAGATGCCTGCACAAGACCGGAGGTGCTAGACAATATACCCCCATCACCTGCTGCAAGATGATTGCTGTATCTGCCATGTTGCACAACCTTGCGGTCAAGAAGGGCACAGAGGTAGAGTTGTCTGACTACAAGGACCCTGACGATGACATAGCTGTGCCACTAACAGAACCTGCTGGAGTGTCTACACCAAGTGACGGGAGGTACAGACGTGAGGAGATAACAGCCAACTATTTCTGAGTGAGTACAGATGCACAGAGACGTCTATGGATGTTGAAATAACAAAGTTTTACTAATGTTGGCACAAAGTAACTGCACTGATGTGCAACACATTTAACAAAAACAGAATATGTGGGTATAGTAAATAGTCCGGTTTGCATCACCCTCCCTGGCAGTCTTACTTCTTGCTGCGCTTAGCTGACCCACTTGGATGTGGCTCACCCCCTTCTGTGTGTCCTGCAGCCTCTGCGGAGCGCCTGCTGCTCCGGCGCGGCTCAGAAACAGCGCTGGCCGGGCTGCTGCGGCTGCTGCTGTCCCCAGCCTCACCCACATCCAGGGCAGGGTTCACCACCGTATTAGAAATGATTAATGCCTCCATGGCAGTGGTGATGCGGGACATGCCCCTGCTCACCTCAGAAGTGTTCTTGGTGAGGCAGTCCTCCATGTTAGCCCCTCGACGGCATAGATGGGCGGTAGCTACAGCAAGGCGGTTGAGTGACCTGTTTTGCAGCCGGGCATCCCTGCGCCTACAGTGCTCGTGCTCCTCCATCTTACTGCATAGCTGGGTAATGACAGTAGTCATGCGCCCCAGTCCATTAGCAATTACCCTGTTGCTCTCCACTAAACTATTGAACCCCTTTCTCATCTCCCCCATGTGCAGGTTGTGCTCCCGCAATTGGCGATGGCAAGCCAGGATCGACTTGGCCTGCATCCTTTGGATCCGGACCATACTCCCCTCCAGCCCTTGAAATACACTGCCCTCCCGTGCTGGTACAGCAGGGCTGGATGTGCGTGGCCTGCGTCGATTGCTGCTGTCCTGCTGTGTGGGCTGGGGTGCCACGGCTGTTGCAGGGGTGGGTGCTGGATCCTGAGCCGCTGCTCCCTCCATGATGTTTAATGGTGCAACGGTGATCCTCCTGGCAGGAGATGTGGCAGGTGGTGGGTGGGTCTGTGTTGGTGATTTTTCAGGTGAGAACTGCAATGTGGGCGTAAGTGACAGTAGGGGGGAGTGTGGAAATGAGAGGGTATGTCCTGTGTCTTCCTCATAGCCCATGGCACTGCTGTTCTCCTCCTCCTCCTGTGATGGTACAGTGCTGCTTTGCCCTGCCACCGCACTGTCTGATGCTTCTGGAGCTGGAGCTTGTGTAGCTGCTGCTCCACTGCCTGATGGTGCCCCTAGGTATAAAGAAGCATTTGTGAACTGAGTGCAAATGTCTAACAGTCACTACAATTAAAACATTGCACATGTCATTTTCAATACTCTGTTTCATTTTCTAGGTGCATTTCATTTGGATGTGCACTGGCATTTGTTACTACATGCAGCTGACTACATTTTCCTTGATGCATTGCACATGTATGTTGCAAGCAGTACTGGGCTGGGGTTTTGCTGTGCATTGGGGCTGAAGGGGAGGTGTCTGGTAGGGTGTGTCATGCTGCGCATGCTTCTTACCCTTTGCTGTGGCTCTGGATGAGCTGTCGAGGTCCCCAACTCCCACCACACTCTCTCTCTCAATTGTCGTGGACACAAGTTCCTCAAGGTCAGTGAGGGGTGGCGTTGGGTTCCTGCCTCCACCTGCCTGCTTGTGCAGCTCGGCCAGTTTCCTCTTTGTGAGGCTGCGAATGTCATAGAACCTCTTCTTGAGGTCGTCCAGGCTCCTGTGGGTGACACCAACTGCATTCACCCTCCCAGCTATTGCAATCCACAGGTTTCTCTTGGTGCTCTCTGGGACTGTGAGGGACAGCCTCCCAAACAGCTGCCTGTGGACCCTCACCACCTCCTCCACCAACATTTGCAGCTCCTTGGTGCTGAACTTGGCCTTGTGTTTGCGCTCAGCCTGCTGGCTCTCAGAGCTGCTTGCCATTTCCACTCAGTTCAGGATACTGCTACCACTGCTGCTCACTCAAAATGCTCAGTTCCAACTGCCTCTCCAGAAAGTTCTGATGAGTTGCACCTGCCTGGGTAGCCACTCCCTGCTAGGGTGGGGGAGGGTGCTTCAACCTCATTGGCTGTTGTCATTAGTTTCATTTTCACTTTTTTGCCGAATCCGTGTTTACCGATTCGGTATTTACCGATTCGGTAATTGCCGAATCGGCTAAATCCGAATCGGTAAATACCGATTCGGTATTTACAATGCATTCCTATGGGCCTTTTGGCCCATGGGGGTGTATAGCATTTACCGATTCGATAGTTGCCGAGTCGGTATTCGCGGATTCGGTATTTACCGATTCGGCAACTTTCGATTCGGTAATTATCGAACACCGATACCGATTGGTACCGATTCGGTATTTTACCGATTTATTTTACCTACATTTCATTTACCGATTTCAAAATACCGCTTCGGTATGATTCGGTATTTTAAAATCGGTAACTGCGTTTTACCTACATCGGGGCCTTAGTGCATTTCCATGACTTTAACATCTTTGCCTTGAAACGTATTTCCTTTAAAACCAAAGCAGGTGTGTGGTTCTACATTGCTTTTTTTATAGTAATGATCAGACTAACATAAACTGACTATAGATACATCTTTCAATAAAGGTAACTTTTACTTCAACCTAACAACTGGAATAAGTACCCTCACAAGGGAAACAATTAAAAAAAGGCTAGATAATTATTCTACAAATCTGAATATCAGCTTTGTTAGCGTGATTGCTGAGGGTTAGGATTTGCTTAACAGTTTATTCCCAGAGAGCAGCATATAAAATAATGAATAACACTGACATTATGGGAGTACACATGAGACACCGCAAACCTGTTAGATGAGTTGGACCATTGCCAGACTACAAAGACATTTATGTCCTGCACATATCAGAAGCTGGAATCGAGAAAGAGCTCACTTATCCTTTCAGTCTTCTGAGGATCGACAATATGAGTACCGTTGTGTGGTGTAAGATCAACACAAAATATTAAGTATGGGTTTATAATTCCAGTATTAGGAGCACTTTATTGACTACCTCACTGGGAAGAATTAAGTTCAAGGTTGTGTTCCTCGCTTTTACAACACTCAAACATCAACAAATGGCATCTGGGTACACCGCGATAAAGATACTGCACTGACAGCAAATTATCTCACAACACTTAATACTTTTACCAAACAAATCACTAGATGGATCTCCCTGCCACTGTCATTTGCTGGGCATTATCAGCATCATCAAAATGGTTCTTCGTCCGAAACAGCAGCATTTGCTCTTGAATGTCACATCCCTGCTCACCGCTGCATTTTTCACTGCACTGTGGTCTCAGTTGGTTCTCTAGCTTGGGTGGGCAAAGAATCCAGGCTTAAATGGGAGAAGGACATTCCACCGGGGAGGATTTCATTGCAAGAACGGAGACTACATTATGCAATGACTTTTAATTGCAGTTCCAAGCAGCAGCATGAGTCATAATACAAAGGTTCCAAAAGAACACTAAGATAAACTAACAGATAAAACATAGCAACCATCTGCCTCTTTTAAATGCGGCTCCAAGCAGATAAGTAGCTTACTACCTTCTCTGTTTATTTTTACTAATATTGTCTTTTTTTGTCAATAATAGATTGGTATTGGGGGGTTTGCGCAATTGGGTGGCTTTATCCCCGCCCCCTCCCTCCCCCCTCCCCTCCCTATGGTCTGCAATTTATGGAGATCATCCTCTTCCCTTTTTTCCTATGTGCTGCTTAATCTAACCTTTTCTTTCAGGTTCTTTATCCATGTTTTGTTTAATAGTTGACCTGCCTTTATGAGCTTCTATTTAATACTTTACTCTGCTCTTATCAGCCTACTCTCATGAGCTTCTAATCGCCGTGAGCGTGGTTGGAGCGGTTCTACCCCTCCCTCGCTCGCTGACACCCTCAACTCCTCTAGCGCTTAATTACCTCTAGCACTTAGGTGGAAAACGCACGCCCCTCACACAATGCTGAGCCTTTTTCAGAAAAGCATTTTTTAAAACGAGCGATTTCCTCACTTACCCCATTTTGTAGGCACGAGCGATCCGCGCTTTGCCCCCGCTCTTCGCGTTCGCTCGCAGTAGTATGCCAGCACACCCGCGGTGTCTTGGAAAGGATCACCGCGGCGGACCCGTTTCAAGAAGACGCACATTAGAGGAAAGATCCCTGGCAGGAGCCACACTTCATGCGTGCCTCCCCAAGGGACTTTCCTCCTTTACACCGACAGTTGAAAATCAGCTGCTCGACCCTTTTTGCTTAACAGAGACACTTAGATTCGGCATATTATTTTAACCCCTCATTAGTAAATAGGGATCTTTACTCAATTTAACCCTTTGTATTGACAAGTTCAGATCTTGGCTTTAGCTATTGGCAGTAGAACTATTGATTCTAAATAAGCCATATATGTATATAGAACTATTGATTTTAAGTAAGGCATTTATGCATTGATAAATTAAGACCTTACTCTGATAAACCAGCTGTATTTTATATAAATCGAGAAAAAGGGGGTGAATAATTATTATTTAATAATAAAAAAAAAAAAGGGGAAAATATTAACATGGAAAATCTATCTGACTCTGAGCCGGAATTGAATAATACCGCACTCCCTAATTTTGATAGTCAAGAATTCCGACTTCTAATCCATAGAGAGATGAAGTCTTGTATGTTGGAGACCCTTGCCCAGGTCGCACCTTATAAAAGACCCCTTCCCTCTCAGGAAGATGTGTCTGATGAGACTCCCCGCGATGGCTTACCTGTGGGCGGCAAACGCACCAAGAAGTCTAATTATACCACTCCTCATGTCCCAGCGAGCACAGGGGGTCCTAGCACCTCTAACGATATTGGTGGTTTTAACACCTCAAAGCAATTGAGAGGTCTTCGCACCTCAAGTAAGAAGGCTTTACCTAGCGACACGTTACCTTTTGGGTGCCCTTCGCGGCTCAAATATCTCGGATGCCCTTAGCGGCTCTATATCTCATGGGGCTCAGCATTATACAGAGGACTCGAATGACGACAATTCTGACGATCCAGACGAGTATGTTCTGGACCTTGATGATGAGGATGTTGGCCTATTCGACACAGAGGATGAACCCCCTTCTTCCTCGAAAGACAGTATCCTAGATCCCTAAGGGGAAGAGATGTTCTCCCCCCTGAATTTGAAACACCCCCATTCATCACAATGGTCTCCCCAAGAGCATGTCTCGAAGTTCATTAAGAAGTGGATACGATTCCCTCTTGAAAGAGAAACGAGAAATATACTAAGGGCGGAGTGTTCTAGGCCCTCCATTGATGAAAAGGCATGCTATACTCCTAATCTAGATCTGAAGCTAATTAAGTTCCTCTTCAGGCTTGGGCGCGATCCCAGGAAAGGCCTAGAAAAATCGTTCAAAGGCCGCCAGGACCGCCTATTAGATGTCCTTCGGCCCCTTACCAGGATACTTGATTCCGCAGAAGAGTGCCTCCTTCACGGTACCCCCCTCAATACAGATTTGATTAGGAGATTGAGTCAAAGAGCCCTCATCCTTCTAGGCAACGCCAATGCGAGTATTAACGCCGAAAGACGTAGACTGATTATTTTTAAGCTCGATCCTAAACTTTCTGACATGGCGGAAAAAGAACCATCTTCAAACCCAAAAGGTCTTCTCTTTGGGGAAGAGCTTATAAAATTGCTTGGAGAGTACATGTCTACTTTCACAGCACTTGATAAGGCCCAACATAACATCAGGAGAGTGTTTAACGATAATGTTTTTGGGAGGGCCGGAAGAAGGGGCCTTTCTTCCGACCGATTTAACCAGAGGCCCTACCAGAGATCACGTCCCGGAAGAGGCTATCAACAATATAACTACAACACCCCTTACGTCTACACCCGCGGAAGAGGAAACCGAACAAGAGGGGCAAAATCTCGAGCTTCATTCACCTCCAATCCTCCAAGTAAGTCCTGCACCCTTACTTTTTCCTTCTATCCCCTTAAAGGCAGACTCAGGCTTTTTTCGAAAAGATGGGAAGAAATAACCCGGGATCCTTGGGTTCTGTCCACAGTGAAAGGCCTCATGATAGATTTTATTCAAACTCCGTCTCAAACTTCCTTACCAAGGGGCATCCCTGTTTCCCTAGAAAAAGAGAAAATAGTAGAGGAGGAAATCTCCTCTATGCTTCAAAAAGGGGCGATAATAGAAGTCCCTTTGGATTCTTTAACTTTCGTAAGTACACTGTTCCTCATGGAGAAAAAAGGAAAAGGTTGGAGACCGGTCATAAATCTGAAAGGCCTCAACAAATTTCTTGTCTACAGGCATTTCAAAATGGAGGGAATACATCTCCTGAGAGATCTTCTCCAAAAATAGGACTGGTTGGTCAAACTAGATCTGAAGGGTGCCTATTTCACGATTGCGATGGCAGTTATGCATCAGCCATTCCTACAATTTCTATGGAAAAATCATCTTTACCAATTCCAGGCTCTCCCCTTCGGCCTGTCTTCCGCCCCTTGGTGCTTTACCAAGGTTATGAGAGCAGTAGCCTCCTTTCTGAGGGAACGAGGCGTCCGCCTTATTATTTACCTCAACGACATCTTGATAATGTCTTAAGACCTCCATCAAATTATCCTAGACCTGGAAACGGTTATGAATCTGCTAGAAAGTCTAGGATTCATTATCAACAAAGAAAAGTCCATTCTAACCCCCTCAAAATCCCTGGAGTTTCTGGGTTTCACTCTGGACACTTCCAAGTGTCTTCTCCTGTTACCTCCTTCAAAGATCTCGAAGATCAAGAAAGGGATTCGACATGTCTTGAGGCAAGAGGATATCCCTTCAAGGGAGCTGGCAAGACTACTAGGTTTCTTATCTTCCTCCATCCAAGCGATCTTTCCAGGCCCTCTGAATTACCGGGCCTTGCAAAGGATAAAAGGCAGGGCCTTGAGGTCCGGTCTCTAGTACGAGGACCGAATCACCCTAGATTTGGAGGCCAAAGCAGAACTAAACTGGTGGTTGGAAAACCTGGAGGCTTGGAATGGGAAAGCAATTTTTGGTTCAGAACCAGATTTTGTTTTGGAATCAGACGCTTCCCTTCATGGTTGGGGTGCATGCTTCCCAGACCGGAATACGGGAGGGTTATGGTCTCGGGAGGAGCCATCTCACCACATAAATTTCCTCGAACTTACTGCTGGCCTGTACGCCCTTATGAGTTTCAAGCACTCAATACAAGGGAGGTCGGTTCTCCTAAAGATGGACAATGTTTCCACAGTGGCCTACATCAATCGGTTGGGAGATACGAAATCTGCCGACCTTTCCAACCTGGCCAAGAGACTCTGCTTAGAACACAAAATTGCCCTCAAAGAGGAATACTACCCAGGGAAATTAAGCGTTTCTGCAGATTGGAATTCCAGATTCCTTTCGGACTTCAGCGACTGGAAGCTCAACGTCGCTGTCTTCGACTCGCTGAATTCTTGCTGGGGTCCCTTCAAAATAGACCTCTTTGCGAGCCGTCTCACCTCTCAACTAGAGCATTACTTCAGTTGGATGCCAGATCCCGGTGCTCTAGCAGTGAACGCATTTCTCCAACCATGGTCAGGGATCCATGCATATGCCTTTCCCCCATTTGCAATGACCAGAGAGTCTTGCAGAAAGTGAGGCAAGACCGATGCTCTCTAGTCCTGATAACTCCTTTCTGGCCATCACAAGCGTGGTTCCCCACAGTTCTGGAGTTAACTTACGAACTTCCCTTTTTGACACCTTCTCTAGAAGATCTCCTTACAGACGTAAACGGAGATCCTCACCTCCTGACCCTGTCCAGGAGTTTGAACCTTCTTGCTTGGAGAGTGTCAGGAGATCCAACGAAGTCTCAGGACTTTCGACATCAGCTGCTACTCTCCTCATAGAGTCATGGGCGCCGGGAACTCACTACAGATACAATAATATCTGGAAATCTTGGTTTCGTTGGTGCCTGGAGAGGGATTTGGATCCCATACAGGCACCTATCGTTGATGTTGTAAACTTTCTGGCTGAACTTTTTGACAAAGGTTTGAGATATAGATCGATTAATTGCTATAGATCCACTATCTCTGTGGGTCATGTTCTTGTTAATGGCAAGACGGTCGGTAAAAACGTCATTGTTTGTAGGGTTATGAAGAGCATTCATCTCAAAAGACCCCCGAAACCGAAATATGATACACTCTGGGATGTGAATTTGATTCTAGATATTTTCACCTCTTGGCCCGACAATTTTCTTTTGAATAGAAAATTTCTCTCTATTTAACTCGCAACTCTTCTTTGCCTTATCTCTTGTCGTAGAGTTTCTGACGTTAAAGCTCTGGAGATCTCTAACAGGTCCTATAATTTGTTTGGAGTCAAATTTGAGGTCTACAGAAGAACCAAGACCATGTCTGACTCGATCTTTTATCCTCGTTTCGACCCTTGCCCGAAACTTTGTGTAGTTGAATGTATGAAGGCTTATGATCAGACAATGTCTAACCTGCGTCCTATTGATGAGAATCAGCTTCTTATTTCCTTCGTTAAACCTCATAAGGGCATTTCCTCCACTTCTATTGCTAGATGGGTTAAGTCCGCTATGACTAAGGCAGGTATCGATATAACCAAGTTTCAAGCTCATTCTCTCAGAGGTGCTATGGCGAGTAAGTCACTTTGGTCCGGAGGTAAGTTGGATGATATTCTTAAAGCTGCCGACTGGTCTAATGCTAGTACCTTTGCAAGACACTGTTGTAAACCAATTGAACACATGTCTAATGTCGTTTCACAGAGCTACCAACATGCATAATGTAGCCTCCATTCTTGTAATGAAATTGCGATTCTCCTATTAACATGCCTAGAGAATCTAGTTTTCATTAAAGACACGGAGGCTCACATTATCCCGCCCATCCCATTCCCTGTTTTGTATTTGGTGTCTCATTATTATTCTCTCTTATAACCTGATTGGCGTGTTATTTCTGATATGTTTGCATTTGACATGTTTATTTAAATTGTTCAATTCGCTATTCTTGATATGTTTTTGTGATTACTCTGTCCCTTTGGACACAATTTTTCATTGCCTTCTTTCTTTTCAGATAACCCTTCTACTTGAGCTACGTTGGCGGATTTCTCATTGGTTGGTTGCCTTCTTCAACTCTCGTTTGGGTTTCATTTTGAGTTCTCTCCTTTTTACTGGATCTTCTCTTTGCCTGATTTAAAAGAGGCAGATGGTTGCTATGTTTTATCTCTTAGTTTATCTTAGTGTTCTTTTGGAACCTTCGTATTATGACTCATGCGGCTGCTTGGAACAGCAATTAAAAGTCATTGCATAATGTGAGCCTCCGTGTCTTTAATGAAATCTAGATTCTCTAGGCATGTTAATAGGAGAATCTCAATTTAAAGGACCTATTATAGAGCTATACTATTTGTGCGCCCAAACGCACTATGCTTTTCATTGGTACTTCCCCATGCAGTTTCTCCCACATCTGTCAATATAAATAGACAGTAGATCCCCGGTGCCCCCCCTACATTGGGACCGCCACTAGACGATCTACCAGAGATGTATCCATGGCAGAATGCATGATCAAGGCATGGGAGGGGTTATGGATGAGAATTGGCAAGAACTTATTATACTTCCCCTGACCTTCCCTTGAGCTGGCTCCCTCTGCTGTCCACCACACATAAACCACTAGTAGGAGCCCAGGTTCAGGCGTATGGCCTGACCACATGCAGTGGCCTATAAAGACAGGGCACATTTCTATCACTAGCTGAGTTTCTGGGCGACCTCCCTTGTGCCCCTATTGACACATTAATTTATTATCTCCTTTGTGGGGGCTGTAGATTGACCACTTTGGACTTCCCGGCTAAACCTTCTTCATCTGCCACCCTCAACAAACTTCTCACTGCCACCTCTATAAACCATTTAATGACTACACTCTATCAAGCGGCCCCAGCGAAGGATGCCACATTCCCATATAGCAAGGTAGGGCTTGGATGAGGATCTAGGTGCAGAAGTCTTGGATGAGATGTGGTGTTCTGCCTGTACTCAGACAGGCCTGATCTTCCCTAGTAGCCAACTTCAAATCATACACTATAAGTTTCTACTACACTATGGTATGATTGTCAGATTTTGGTTTGAGGGAAAATGACATATGCGAGATGTGGTATGTCAGGTGTGGACTTTCCACATCTGGCCTGGTCCTGCTTCAACATACATCAATACTGGAGTGTGGTCACCTCTGCAATGTCGGAGGTGGTGAACAAGGAGGTACGTCTGGATCCTGTGGTGCCCTCTTCGACTGCATGAGCGACATATCAGTACCAAATAAAAAATGTATGACCTTGGCCCTCTTGTTGGCAACCTTCTAGCAGTCCATACGTCTGGTTGCACCAGACTTCGTGGACACGCTCAGTGATGACAGCCAAACTTTGTAATTCTTGACCTGTACACCTGTGATCTTTCAGTCAACTTCTGTCCTTTAAGAAAGCCCTGAAAACCTGTCTCTGCTCACAGAAGAGTGATTTCTGCTTCAGTTCTCAAGTTACATTCCATTCCTTGACACACTATGTTATGTTAGGTAGTATTTATAGAGCGCATCTTTCACTCCGAGGAGCATCATGGCGCTATAGTTGATTGAATTGCGGGTATAGCGTAACAGCTACTGAGAAACAGGATTGAAAGAGTTAGATCAGAGCTCTGCATAGAGCATCCGAAGAGGTGAAGATCCATGTTTTTAAGGACTTCCTAAAAAGGGTTTCTGACTAAATGAAGCAGAGGTTACAAGGGAGTTGGTTCCATGCCTTTGGGCCCAACACTGCAATGGATTTACCTCCTTTGGAAATACATTTGAAGGTTGGGGTTTTAAGAAGATTTGAGTTGGAAGATCTAAGCGTGCGGAAAGGTACGTAGTGGGTAAACCTAGATCTAATATACTGTTGGCCAGAGGAATGAAAGCTTCTGAAAGTGATTATTAGAAGTTTGAACAGTATTCTTTTGTGGACAGGTAGCCAGTGCAGTGTTTTAAACTACCAATATTGATTCACATTATAGCAACTACCTTTATTTTCTTTATTTATTGTTACACCATTACGCCTGGCTTTATTGGATGGCCCTATATGTGTAACGAGTTAAAAGGTTGCTCAGATGGAAACCAATCACCATAATGCCTGTGTTATTTACTAAACTGCAGTGCAGTAACAGATGTACGTTTCGTCCAGATTTTATTGGGGATGTAAGTAATGGTTTAAGTCCTGGATATAAAAGAAGAAATTGATAAAGAAAGGTGTTTTACATGACATTTAAAAAAAATCCGCCATGTTACACCAGGGCATAAATAATAGTTCAAAGAACTATAGTAGCCAGAAATAAATGTGCCACCATTTTAAAGTGACGAAAAACCATCGCAAAATGAAGATCAGGGTGCATACTGAATTACATATTTGGAAACAGTGATAGACTTTTTACGTGAGATGAGCACAGGGTCTTACCAGGGGGATGGGAAAGAGAGTGGCTCTGTATGGATAGTTCAATTACTTCATTTGCTGAAAAAAGTGAAGGGACCTAAAGTTGTTGCAAAGTTTTGATCCAAACACCGGCCTCTTTCTTCCACTGCTTTCCACTTCTTGTCACTCTACCTAATTCTTACAGGCTCTTTTTCAACCCGATTTCTACCTTTATCAAAGTTGTCCCATCTATTCCTTCATGCGTCCCTCTCTCTTTATGCCATTCCCGTGCTTGTTTTGGGTCAAAGCCTCCTGGTGAAAAATCAGTCCCAATCCTCAAAGAGAGTGCAGGTACCCAGCACCTGTAACTACCGACCCAAATTAAGCACTGGTGAGCTCACAAACACTCTAATATGACGTCTTCAATCTGTGGGGCGCGACCCCCAGGGAGGCCAGAGGCCTGGAAAGGGGGTCACCCATTCTCCAGCTTTACTTGTGCTTGCAATCAAAAATGATTGCTTTCATTTTGGAAAAAGACTGCTGTCCTGGGAAGGGTAATTTAGATCGTTATCAGCTGAAGTTTTATCAATTGAGTCTCTAGTGCTGTGAAAAGCTTTCTGCCAGGGTGCCTGCTTGCCTGAATGAAATGCAAATGTGCCTATCAGTTAATCTGCAAATGTAAAGGGTGCTTGGGAGCAGGTACTGGCTTTAATTGTTCAAATCACTCCAAGCTTTATGTTGTCAGAGATTTGTTTTTAGGTCGAAGCACGACCTGCATTCAATGTGAAGCATTGATTGCAGTGCTTCGACAACTATTGTGATCCGTTTTGGGGAATGTGGGACACGACTCAGACGCGCGCTTTTGCAGTCTCTGTTTTGACCGCGGGAGCGCGCGTCTGAGCCGCGCCTGCGCAGATGAACTCCCAGCCCCTGCTTTCGCGTCGCTCTGCTCGCATGCATTAATGGCACACACACACAGACACAGCCAGCCCCCACCCCTCTGCATGCACACACATACAGGCGCGTGCACACATAGACAGACAGACACACGCAGACAGACACACACACGCAGACAGACACACGCACATACGCGCGCGCACCCCCTCCCCCCACACTTACCGGGGTCTTTTCGTGTGTCCCTGTCTCCCTCGGCAGCCTGCGGTTCAGTCTTGACAACAGGCGGGGCTCTCCACGACCACGGGAGCTCCGCTAGTTCACAGGCAAATCTTCCGGCTGACTACAGAAGCGCGGGGCTCCCGTCCGCTTCCTGTTTGCGGCCCCGCCCCCGTCCCAAAACAAGTTGCCTGGCTTCCGTTCTAATCCGGACTGCAGACATAAAGCTCACAGGTAGGTCCCCGGGTTTCCTTTCACGGGTAATACCTTGTTTTTGTGTTTTAATGGTTTATGTGAAACAGACTAACCTCCACCTCGTTGTTCAGTGTAGTAGGCTTGGGCGAGGAGGAGGGCAAGAGAGCAGTAGGCATTATGTAGACGAGTTCAAGTATTTAAAACTTGTTTTCCCCACAGTGGACTTGGTTTTCCTTTTCCGTAGCGATACTGCACATGACTTGTTAGTGTGAAATGGAATTGCATGTGACATGGTGGCTTTGAAGGAGAACTGTTTGCAGTGGTGTCTTGTGAGCGAGGCAGTAAGACCAGTGAGCGCCAGCCTTGTTTCGCTGTGCGGGCCAGAGTCTAATCTTATCTTGCACTTCCTAAGATACTGGGCAGTAATGGTGAAACGCCACGCTTAGAGGGGATGTCCTACTGTTGGGGTCTACTCTGCTTTTGGTCCAGTATTTATAAATGGCGGCAGCAAAGAAACACATTTATTTAGGTGATATGGCACCATCTTTTAGCAGCTTAGGCGCTTGAGATGCGCAACATCCAGGAATGTAAAAAGGACCAGCGTTCTCAAAATGTCGGCAGGTTCGTACAATGGAGTATGCAAAACACGAAAGATTATCTACATCGAGAGGTGTGCGAGTGCTCGCCTGCGGCATATTCACAAATTGTCTCCGGTGCGAAGTGCGGTGTTGGCGTTGGATTTTACGGCCTATGGACTTTTTGATATCACAGAAGACGCCACGAACACTTCTGTGACCCCTTCTGTAGCATGGATCGCTCTGGACTTACCCCAAGGGAGAGCACTCTTATTTGCATGAGTCTGGCCCCATGCATTTCACGGAATCCATTTTCCCTGTGCTGTATTACAGACCCGGGCACAAGATGAAATCGGCCTTGGGAGGCGCTCGGAGTGCGCGCCAATACGAGGCGGTGCAGTTTGAGAGTCCTCGGGAACATATCTTAGCCGGAGGGTAAAGGTGTTCCAGGGACCTCTAGACCTTTCTTCCCCGGCCCTCACTGTTCAGAGCCGCCTGTCCCTCTGCAATGCTGTACTGTTCCAGCGCAAGCACAAGTCTGAACTGCACCGGACACGGCATATCTTTTATGCGTAATTGGGCACAGACTCCCGGTCTGAGATGCGCGGCCATAATGAAGGGTTCACAAGGCGTAGATGAGTACAGTGCGTCAATCTGTACTTCTGCACCTGGAGTACAGATGCATAACGACTGCGAAAAAAATGGTACCTTGCTTAATGGGGCTGTATTACCTATTGGGTGCACCGACCTAATCTGTGCTGTGGTGCGTCCATTACAGCCCAGGACAATGCCTCTAGAAAGCACCGAGAAAATGTGCTCGCGTAGACGCAAACTCCTAAGCTGGGCAGAGCCCATCAGTGAAACCATGCCTCTGTTTTCACTGCTTACAGACATAGAGGGAGCAGCCTCCTCCCCCTACAGCAGATGTAGTGTGTGATTGCACCCTCAGGCAGTTGCCTTGTGCCGAGCCCGCGCTGGGCATAAGCTGAGTGGGCTGTTCCCAGGGCCCCACAATCAGCCCATCAACACGTGATCTCACCGGCCCTCTTGTTCCTCCTCCTCAGACAATTAAGTTCGAGGCGGGTCTTGTTGCAACTGGGGAAGGGGAGGAGCCCCCACCCATGGGCCTCACTGCTATGGTGTAGCGCTGCGAGGTCCAGAAGAGGCATTCAACCCCCTGCCCCCCCCGCGCAATTGGAACGAACGAGACTAACATTGACCTTAATTGGATAGAGAACAAGAAGAGTGGTGTAGCGGGGGGTGGGGGGGCGGGGGACGGCATATTCGGAAGGTTTGTCCTGCAGTCAGCATTACTCCAGTACACCCCACCGAGAAGCACAGCGGGATGCCCATTGACATGCATTTGGTGCCCGCCTGCTTTAACTCTTTGAAAGTACTCTCTCGTTTTCTGCCCCTTCTGAGCTATGAAAGTGCCGTGGCTGAGGAAGGGGCTGCAGGACAGGAGGGGACCTGCACAGTGCAGCTTAAGGTGTAGTTCATCGGTTGGGAGGCAAAACCAGCCACATGCTTATAAACTGCCCTAAATATGTGAACGAAAACCGTGCTGGGCACCTGCCTTGGAAGTATACCCTTGGGGGCAGAACTGCTAATAAGTCACACAACGTGCTGCAATGCGTTGCATGAGGAGAGGGCAGGAATGCGCAAATATGTACTTGGATATCAGACATTCCTAAATTCTCCCTGCTCTGGCGCACTGAGTGCAGCCTAGCACCAACTCAGGCACTAGTGATCCATGGTGCAAGTTCACCTGCATTGCAGGCAAGCTTGTTTGTGTGCAGCCTAGCACCAACTCAGGCACTAGTGATCCATGGTGCAAGTTCACCTGCATTGCAGGCAAGCTTGTTTGTGTGCAGCCTAGCACCAACTCAGGCACTAGTGATCCATGGTGCAAGTTCACCTGCATTGCAGGCAAGCTTGTTTGTGTGCAGCCTAGCACCAACTCAGGCACTAGTGATCCATGGTTCAAGTTCACCTGCCTTGCAGGCAAGCTTGTTTTTGTGCAGGAATCTGTCAAGGTTGCCCGAGCTCGTAAATTAGGCATGGAAGCGGGTTCGGGTTTCTATTTTGGCACTGGGCTCGCGGTGTGAATTAAACAAACGAATAACTGTGCAAACCGATAAGAGAGGAAAAGTCAGGGAGAAAGCGGAACTAACATGCCTCGCGCTGGCGCGCGCGGTGGATGGAGCAGGTGTGACGACAGAGAACAGCGAGGGAACAGGTCCCAGACAGCACAGTAAGGGTTTTAAGAAAATGGATGCTCGCCAGGCTTCCGGGGGATAAGTTAATACCGCGTCGCAAAAGCCTTAAAGTAGCTAGGACGGGATTGCTGGCAACTGGTTGTGTATTTTACAGAACAGGTTACTTACTCTGTGCTTTCAGTAGAATTGAAAAAGGTGGTGGGTCTCACATGCTAAAAAAGTATATGGAAAAATCTTTTACAAGCTTTGTGGCGTATGTAATGTAGTGCAGGGCCTAAAACATGTGAGCTAGAATCCATTGCAAGATCCAGGGTGCCACCAGAATAATTCAGTTACATCTGGGTGAATTTTCTGCGAGTGCATTAAACTACACCATACAGCAAAAGTTTATACCGAAAACAAGCCAGACCTTGGACTTACCAATGTTTGTTAGTGGAGATTTTATTCAACAATGGAGAACTGAGTAACGACAATGATACTGTTGTAAATAATTACAATTAAAATGCTTCTATTATGAAAATTAGAGATTTTGAAAAATTCTGAAATCATCACACTGAGAGTTAAAAATGACAAAGGTCTAAAAAAGGGGAAGAGTCCTGAGTGACAAGGCATACGCACACGCCCTCCCCATCAGTAAACACTACATTTTCTTTTCCTTAGGCACTGTCAATATTTTGACAGCTGCAAACCTTCTTCACACACTCTACCGTAAAATCATAATTTCATTTTGCACAAATGTGATCATAACTCTGTGCGCTCTGCAGAGAGGCCAAAGATTGGATGAGCATGTAGTGTGAACACCATGTGAAAGTCAGTCTGACAAACTCCTACAACCTTCAGCTTCAAATCTAGAGCTCCCAAACCTACCCATCAGGAAAGCCCTTTAACTCCCTGAGAGGCGACTCAATTCGCATCATGTCGCATGAAAAAACTACAGAAACACATCAGGCAAAAGAAAAAACCGTATAAGCAATAGGGACCATGCAAACTGAGGTAATCATGAACTGCCCTGCTGACTTTGATTCCTTATAGGGTTCTCACACTCTTTGAGTAAAAGATCAGAGTATTTTGACTTTAAAGGACATGACTATAGGGCACAGTACGGTCCTGTTCCAATGTCAGTTTGTATTGGTGACAGAAGTTCGCCTCATACAAAGGGGTCTCATGCCAACTCGTGCAGTGTTTTCTGCACCTATTGTAGTGCTACTGGTGGAGAGGTTCTGAAACCAGGGCCAAAATCAATGAAATTGGCTCTGGATCGCAACACACCATTGTTCACTTTTTTGTGCCCCAAAGCTATTCGGTATAATGGGAGGGGCAAGGGAAATCTGCATATTCCCTTCTGTAATTCCTCATATGCATAGAGGCGTGGCCCAAGACACATGAGGTGGTGCATTTCCGCACACACCTCAGATTCAAGAGCAGAGACAACAAACACTGGCAACGCCAATAGGTCTGCCTTGGCAAGCATGCAATGTTTTATTTACTTACTTTTTTTGGGCAAAGAGGTGCAATAGGCTTTAACATTTTAAATGAAACTAGTAAAATAAATTACACTTTTTAAAGGTGGCAGGTACATATTGGGAAAAAATAAAGAAAAAAACCCCACAACAAAACTAATTTAGAAAAAATATGGATTGAGAGCAGAGATTGGACCAACAGGTCTCGGACTGAAGTGGGATACTTTTTAGGTTGAAGTGCACAAGTAAAATATTGTCATTCACTGCGAAACGATCTGACCCATAAGTATATGTATGAATTAATTAAACCAATTTAGAAAGCACACAGCTACTCCAACGGAGTGTCCCGGTGCATGCTATGGTGGCGGAAGCAAAATGTAAATGACACTCACGGTCAATGAGTGAAGGAAGAGGGCTACAGAAAGCCCGTCTGTCCCTCCGGTGGAACATGGCTCCTTGCCTGGTGTCCTTCTAATGTTCCTGCTTTAGGAGCTACTTTTTAGGTCGAGCTAGAATACGCATGCTTGAATGCGTCTAGCTCGACAACTATAGCCGTCCGTCTCCGAATCTGAGACAGGAGATGGGCACGAGCGTCGACTTTACCTCGTGGGCGCGCACGCCCAGCCCGGCGCCGTGCACATCCCCTGCCTCAGATTCCAACCTAAATACGCAGGCAGGCACACACACAGACGCAGGCACATACACACACACACACACGTGCACCCCCCGCTCACGCGCACATACACAGCCACGCACGCACCCCCCACTCATGGGCACACGCGCACACTCATATACACACACACACCCCCCACACTCACCGGGCTCTTCCACGTGTTCCGTGTCCTTCTTTCCCTCGGCAGCCATTGGGTCAGTCTTGTTTCATTTCGCGCCTGGTACGATCGCTAAAACTCAGCAGCATGCGTGCTTAGAGTTTAACCCTGCCCTCCAGCGCTCCTATTGGCTCCCGGAATGACTCAACATCAGACATCCACAAGTGTCAGGCATCCACAAGCGTCCCTTTCATCAGCTCTCTGCCATCCTCGTTAGCTTCAAATGTTTCTGGTTCCTCACAAGGTCCCTCCAGCTCTCGCCTTGCCCTATTTTACATTGCCACAGTACCACTCAACGCCACAGCACCACTCAGCATCGCTCCACGCCACAGCATCACTCTGCACCGCTCCACACCACAGCATCACTCTGCACCGCTCCACGCCACAGCATCACTCTGCACCACTCAACGGCACAGCATCACTCTGCACCACTCAACGCCACAGCATCACTCTGCACCACTCAACGCCACAGCATCACTCTGCACCACTCAACGCCACAGCATCACTCTGCATCACTCTGCACCACTCAACGCCACAGCATCACTCAGCACCACAGCATCACTCTGCACCACTCAACGCCACAGCATCACTCTGCACCGCTCCACGCCACAGCATCACTCTGCACTGCTCCACGCCGCAGCATCACTCTGCACCGCTCCACGCCGCAGCATCACTCTGCACCGCTCCACGCCACAGCATCACTCTGCACCGCTCCACGCCACAGCATCACTCTGCACCGCTCCACGCCACAGCATCACTCTGCACCGCTCCACGCCACAGCATCACTCTGCACCGCTCCACGCCACAGCATCACTCTGCACCGCTCCACGCCACAGGATCACTCTGCACCGCTCCACGCCACAGCATCACTCTGCACCACTCAACGCCACAGCATCACTCTGCACCACTCAACGCCACAGCATCACTCTGTTCAACCATTCAACAACAACTGGTTCAAATATGTTCTCTCAATGTTTCAAGCTTTATTACAAATGTCACAAAAAGATGTTAATATTTCACTTCTGTTCTTGGATTTTCGTCACAATAAAATACACTGAACATAATCTTCATAAAAGTTATTTTAAAAAAGTTTAAGCTATTGCCATAAATTACAATAACTTATTTAAGTATTAATTATTAAAACAAATTAAAAGCCATTGTTATTTGTAATATCAATACATGTAAGTCACGTAAATACAACACATATTGCATTACAAATGCTATAGGTGTCACGTTTGCGAAAGTTAAAACTATTGGCATTGTAAATGACAAAGCTATTAATTTCGCTATTTTCAAAACCAACACAAATAAAAAATGTGTCATTTACAATACCAATAGCTCAAACTTTCCTAATGCGAGACCTATTGCATTGCAAATGCTTGTTTATAGAGGTAGTACAGAGAGTTAACAACTGGGCTGTGAAGTACTTGCTTTTAATTTTAGCTGCATTTACACAGCTTTTAGTACCTCGAAAGAGGTGTTGAAAGGACAGTTATGTAAAACAAAATTGCGTTACATGCACTCTGATATTACTAAAATTTACATTTTGGAAGCACTATTTTATTGTAAAACAATTTGCACTTTTTGAAGCACTCAATCATACACTGTGTGTAATGCAAGTATAAAATAATGACTTACATATCTGCCTTGTAGCACTGTAAATACATGTCACTATTCTCAACTGCACTAATCAAGTTTTAATTCTGGGGCTCTCTGGTTACACATAGACCTCTGCAGTGCAAAAACGTATAGAGATTTCATAATGTACTACATTGCATTTCCCACTGAGTAACAACTTTATAAATGTATTTTTCATTACGCTGCCCATTATTTTATATGTAGATAACTGATGGTGAAGGATCTAAAAAACTTACAGAATATTTGGGGGTTTATTTATGAGAGGCTTGCATCACCAGAGCATCCCTTTTTTTGTCCTTATGCCTAAAAAAGATTGTCAAGGGGGTCTTAGCATCAAAACGTTTGAACACCTCTGCTCTAATAGCTCATCTGAAGTGTGATGATTTCTCAGTCATTTATCGATCAATGAAATCCATAGTTACAATTCACAACAAGTACGCAACATTCCACTGTTTTAGGAGAAAACACAATTCTTATAATAATTGTATTTCATAACACAGCAGATGATTAACAAGCAAATGATTATTAAGGTTGACTTGGTAGCACGCTACAAACATTTGAGATAAAGAAAAGATCTGATGGTTGAGTTAGACTGACACAGATGGTCCTGGTGATGCTGTAAGCATTAGATGAAGAGGAAACTGTGGACCGAAGGGCACGAGCAGGTGTCCAGCTGCCGCACGCGCCTCCATACGCCTTTGCACCGAGGATTCCCCACCGCTTGAAAGTGAAGCATCTGGTTCCTAACACAAAGTACAGAGGATTATGAATGCACGGATCATGTCACCTGTCAAGCAGTGGGTAGGCTGAATGGGAGCACAGATGCACACTGCCAGCTGCATTAGGCTTGCTAGGAAGTGTATCGTGAAGACAGGACAGGGAAGCACAATATTTCTGATTACTTTAACAATTCTGGACCTTGAAGTTGTCACTCGTAATTAGAAATGTACGTACAAATCAAATACATCTTTGAACACTTTTGTCTGTGCTATATGCATGTGCGCGTATATACAACAATGTATTTTGTATATAGGCGCAACAGTGAATAAATGAGCAGATAAGATAAGGACATACATTCACAGCAGCTGGTGAACTCAGACGGTCACAATAGCAGATGACATTACGTATTCTTATTTATGATTTCATAGCCAAGCCAATTTGTCTGAGAACAAAACCCTTTTCTGCCTCTTCATTTACACTACGAACTGCAGAAGGTAACGATTCCAATGCTTAACTCGGTATAAACCAAATGCTGACCAGGAAAGGAAGTGGAAGGTGCAAACCTCATGGGTACAGCAACCCACACAACCCACAAGAACATCTCTCCGAAGCCCCTACATCTCTTCACTGGGACATTACTCCACAGCCCCTGCATCTCTTAACTGCGACATCTCTTCACAGCGACTGTATCTCTTGACTGTCACATCTCACCACAGCCCCTGCATCGCTTGAATGTCACATCTCTCCACAGCCCCTGCATCTCTTGACTGTCACATCTCACCACAGTCCCTGTACCTCTTGAATGTCACATCTGCCCACACCCCGTGCATCTCTTAACTGGAGTGGAGAAGTGTGGCTCACTGGTTAGAGGAGGCAGACCTGGAAGCAGAGGTCAACCCGGGACCAGGGTTCAATTCCCGGCTCGGCGGGGTCTTGAGTCCTAAAATGTCCATGGACTCGACAATTCTCGCTCCGGTGCCTAATCGATTCACGGGTTCACACTCTATGACTCTGGGCAATAGCTTGCTTAATCTCCACAACGGCCCCTCGCGGCGGGATGCCTGGCTTTCACCTTGCGGATACCCTGCCGGGGTTATCTTACAGGGGAATACCAGGACGGGTTCCCTAAGCAAGCGCTTAGAAACCGCTTGGTGATTTGCGCTATATAAATTCCTGTACATTTACATTTACAACTGTCACATCTCTCGACAGCATCTACAACTCGATTGTCACATCTCTTCACAGTCCCTGTATCTCTTGAATGTCACATCTACCCATGCCCCTGCATCTCTTCATTACTACATCTCCCCACATCCCCTGTATCACTTGATATCACTTGACTGTCAAATCTCTTCACAGCCCCCAAATCTCCTGACTGTCACATGGACCCTAAGCCCCTGCATCTCTTGACTGTCACATCTCTCCAAAGCTCCAGCATCTCTTGACTGTCACATCTCTTCACATCCTCTGCATCTCTTGAATGTCACATGTCTTCACAGCCCCGGCATCTCTTGACTGTCACATCTACCCACAGCCCCTGCATCTCTTGACTGTCACATCTCTCCACAGCCCCTGCATCGCTTGACTGTCACATCTACCCACAGCCCCTGCATCTCTTGAATGTCCCATCTCTCACAGCTCGTGTATATTTTCACTCCCACTTCTTGACAGCAGCCTCTGCTTCTCTTTACTGGCACTTCTCTCTACAGCCCATATACGTCTGCACCATTCTACCACTCCACAGCCCCTCATTTTAATGCACTCTCCTATATTTCACCACACCACCATCACCTCAACATAGCCCAGGACCTCCTCACAGCCCCTATCCACAGTCCCAGCGCGTACCCTCACAGTATTTCGGAGGCTAGGCAGGACAAGGAGAAATGCAGTCTGTGTTCTGTTTCTGGGGTCCAACAACCTCATACTTAAACTGGCTCTATTTGGGAACATGGGCTATCTGCTGCTGTCACTTCCCTCTCAAGCTTCATCCTTGGTTGCTCAGCAGTGCTTCTGTGCGTCCAGACTCTTTATAGTTAATTTACTGCTGCTGTTCCCACCACACCTGTTAGGAAATGTTTAAAGCAAATAATATTCTTTCAGCAAATACACATCCTGTGAGCCTTTTTTGTTACTTGTGAGTGCTCTTGCTCCCTCTTCCTCTGGAAATGCCCTCACAGGAGAAAGCCAAATTTCGGTCATTCCACAAAGAAGGTAGGAGCAAAGATGTGGTCTCACACAAATTTCTTATTTTCGAAATCTTAAATTATTTTTTTCTATAGTGAGACAGTTGTGGAATGTTGACAAGTACACACAATTGTTTTTTCTGTATTTTAGAGTCCTTCTGTAAGCTATTTAACTTTCCTTCAAATGTACGTATTTCATTGCCATCAACCTGCATTCTTGCATGCTGCAGGGTCATGTTCCAGGGTCTCGCTTTTGGTTTAAGCTGAACTGTTCTGTAATGGGATGACTGTTGCTGAATTCATCCAATCAGGGCTGGACAAACCTTTCATTTCACAGGACATTTTCCCAGTGAGCTGGAGACATTGGGCCCGATTCACAAAGGTAAACTGAGACAAATGTTTAACTTTACGACTTTCGGTATTCACAAAGGGTATTTACGAGTAGTAAAGGTAGACTTTTGTCTCAGTTTAACTAAAGTTTTGGTCTTAAGTTTAACTGAGACCAAAAGTCTAGTCTCAGTTAAACTTAAGCCTAAAACTTAAGTTTAACTGAGTCATAAGTCTAACTTTACTACTCGTAAATGCCCTTTGTGAATACTGAAAGTTGTAAAATTAGACTTTTGTCTTAGTTTACCTTTGTGAATCGGGACAGTTGTAGGCCAGTTTAGAGAGTTCAGCGCCTCAGTAACTTTCCATAGATCTTCAAGATTTATAGCAGCAGGCACATGGACTTAAAGAGACAGAAAGATAAAGAGAGTAAGAAAGGGATGGGAGAGGGATTGAGAGATTAGAGAGGGAGAAGAGAGACAGGAGAGAAGGAAAGAGAGAATGGATGGATGAAAGCAGAGAGATAGAGCGAGGAAATGAAGGGAGCAAAGCTGATTTGACCATTTTTGCCAGGGCTGTTTTTGGATCCCCAATCCGGTCCTGCCTCCAATAAAAGAATAGGGGTGGGAGATATATTCTGCTCTGCCGGTGGAATTTTGGCCACTCCTCATGCCTACCGCCGGGTGGTCAGAGTTTTTCTCGTGCGTGGCTCAAAAGCTTAAATTGGCAAGTGTGAGCAAGATTTGGCATTCCTTAGCACAATTTTCAGTGGCTAGGAGAGCACCCAGCGAGATTACACCAATGTAGGCAATCGCGACTGTTCGCAGTCAGAAAGCTGCCACTTGAATAGAAAATCTACTCCAGTGGCAGCAAATTCACGTCAGAGAAGTTGCCCCCTCTGATGCAGCGTGGTGCTGTTTTGCGCAGATTGTTCAGCACGGAACGAGCTCCCCATGCTAAGTCACAGCGCGAGCAGCACAACTTGCCTACTTCAGCCCGTTCACAGAATTCCATGGAACCTCATTGAGTTTTTTGTAACTCTGTGGAGTAAAACTCTGCGAATTCTGCCCAGGCCTATTAAAGAACAGCTCAGCTCAAGTGAGCAGACGTTCGTCCCATTGTGGAATTGATACAGCCTCTCACAGTTCCACTAATGTGGCTGGACCACTGCTCTGCTGCCTGCCTGTGCCCTGGTTGTTTCACTCATTTCACCCTCAACACTGCCCTTCCCCAAAAGTAAACTCAGAGTCAGGCACTTGCATAGATACAAATTCTGAAATGCCACTCTGAAAGGACTTCAATCAATGCAGGGTAGACTTGTTCTTCCTCTCCTCTGATGCCCAGTGCCATTGCAACAGAAAGCTACACCCCTATTCCTGCCTTTCAGTGCACCTCCACACCCACTTGCCATTTGTTGCCCATACTTAGTGTCAGTACTTAATTTTCTAAATAGTAATTGCCAGGCCCCTCATACGGAGGCCACCGCAGCTTGCACCACCCATTACCATGCGAGTGCTGTCAATAACAGTACCAACACAACTACTAACCATCACACTCCTACACGTGTAACAACTCAAACTTTGAATATACATTATCAACAACTAATACCTGCTGCCCAACCTATTCTTATAGCTTTAGTTGGCAGATATTAGTCATTTTAATGTATATTTAATTATTAAGCAACTGTTGTGCTCTTCACAAAATTAGACAAACAGCTCTACCATGTGTTAGGCTGTCATACGTGCCGGTGTTGACAATAAAGTGCCGGTGCCGAGCACCGGAAACCACCGGCTCAAATTAGGCACTGCTTGGTGTAGAGATTTGGAGATAACACCGACTTTGGTTAAAGGAAGGTAAGGAGGTCTACTGGTTCTCTCCTAGGTGCCGACCAAGAGGGTTATTTGTACTAGCTCCCATCCCCGCCTGCTTACAAGAAAGCCAAAGACATCCCTATTACTCAGAGATGCCACTGAGGTAAACAGTTGAGATAGAGACTGCTGGAACTTTATGCAAGTAACACTATGCAGCATTGATTCTGACACTGAAGGTAACAGAGTGTGGTAGTACAGAGGGATAACTACTCGGGCACTCAAAGAGCAGAGACTTTGGCACTCCTGTGCCCTAGAACAAAAAGCGCTGCAATTTCCACAGTCTTTCAACAAATTGAAACCAGTTGATACATTTCTGAAGACAAAATGTAGATCTAAATTTCCAAATCCTAATTTAAAATTGTTAATCTACGAATCGCTGTTTTCTACTATTTAAAAGAAAACCATTCAACTTTAAAACTTACTTTTTTGCTCCTCTTCCATCTCCATAACATCGCTGGCTGCTTGGATTGAGGGCAGGAGGTTGACACTCAACACACACCGTGTATCCTTTCCTGAGGTGCTGCATCCATTGAGTGTATGGACTGTTTGCATGCAGGCAGGCTTTGGTCAATGACTGTAGTTGGAATTCTATACAATACCTACAGTAAAAAAATATGTGACATTTTATACATATTGACTATATAAACAATTTTGCATACTGAATAATAAATTCGGATTTAGAAACAAAGTTCAACAAATTCTACAGCATACAGGGATTTTATTCTAGGCTACAACTTTCACAAACTGTGTCACGTCACTTGAAATTTAATGTGATACTCTGGAAATTCATTTGAGTAGGACATTTCTTGCCAGGAGGTATTTTCTTCTTGAACCAGTCTCACACCAGTATCCCATGTATGTCATTTAAGTGGCTATGTAACGCAGATCTCGATTGCAAGGCGGCCACAAGATATTGTAGAGCCCTCTGCATAAAATCAGGTCCCTCTTAGTGCATTTTGCATCGTGCATGGGTAAGGGATCGTAATTGTTTGATGGTAGTATTGATTCTTGAGCATTACCTTGCCCCACGCTTATCCACACACTACCTATCTCCCATGCTCCGGTTTCCTATCCCATGTACACTGACCTGTCCTTGGAACCTGTCTACCCTTCACTTGCACATCTCTAGTAGACATTGCTGTCTCACTTGCACCTCCTTCGTCTTTCTTCCAAGCACCTCTCCATTCTGCAGGCACTATCCAATGCACCTTTCCCATGATCCTCCCTGGGTGTCTCTTCTTTCTCTAGGCCTCATTATAAGATACTTACTGAGACAAAAAGCTTACTCTCATCCAGTGTCACAAAGATATCACCCAGTCCAATTTCTTGATTATCTTCAATCAGGGCTGGCTTTTTAGCCAACAACAATCACTGTTTCGCTATTGCGCTTTTATTTGTGGGCGTGTGTGGCTGTATTTGAGGGGCATCCAGGGGGCTCTTAAGCAGGGACTTACTTGCACCATAATCGTTATCTTCACCCGCATTTGCGGGGCTTAGTTAGTGTTAGGGCTTCATCTGGGCGCTGTGTGTGACTTTGGCCGCCATCTTAGGTGGGGGTGTTTTCGTTTGGGCCGACTTTAGGCGCCATCTTGCAGTGGGTCCAGTGGTTTTACTCCCAGGACTCCCGCGCACTGGCAGGGTATTTAAACCACTCCCTTACTTTTTTTTGTTAGACCACTTGTATTTATTACGCGCGTGCTCCTCAGCGCTGTAACTGCCTTTTTAAATCACTGTTTCGCTATTGCGCTTTGCGCTTTTATTTGTGGGCGTGTGTGGCTGTATTTGAGGGGCATCCAGGGGGCTCTTAAGCAGGGACTTACTTGCACCATAATCGTTATCTTCACCCGCATTTGCGGGGCTCAGTTAGTGTTAGGGCTTCATCTGGGCGCTGTGTGTGACTTTGGCTGCCATCTTAGGTGGGGGTGTTTTCGTTTGGGCCGACTTTAGGTGCCATCTTGCAGTGGGTCCAGTGGTTTTACTCCCAGGACTCCCGCGCGGGACACCATAAGTAGAGATGTCTAGGCAAGCGCGCAGCGTGGGCGCGCAGCGGGCTCGCCGGCGGGGCGCCGGAGGTGCGCCAGAGGTAAGCCCGTTTGCGCCCGTTCGCGCTTCGGATGCGCTTAGCGCTAGAGACGCTGCTCCAGCACTCCTGACATACTCCAAGGAAGAACTTTGCTTGCTGAACCAACTCCATAGCGCGGGTGAACGCCCAGCCCCT
Organism: Lissotriton helveticus; assembly: GCF_964261635.1. NCBI lineage: Eukaryota > Metazoa > Chordata > Amphibia > Caudata > Salamandridae > Lissotriton > Lissotriton helveticus. Next base: position 164,266,428 of record NC_136068.1, read on the forward strand.
CTACCGGCCCCCCTGGTGAGCGTTAACTGCGGCCTATTGAATATCCGCTCCCTCTGCAAACATCATGCAGAGACGGCTCTTCTTATTGACTCATTGCAGCTCGATATCATGTTTCTTACTGAAACCTGGAGAGTAATGTAGAGCTGGGATGGGCTTGCCCGCCAGGGTACTCTATCAAGCATATCCCACGACCCAATGGGAGAGGCGGTGGAGTGGGCTTTATTTTTAAAGACTCTCTCTCGCTCTCTCATCTTGAAGTCAAACCAGTAAAGGGCTTTGAGCTCATGGGTTTCTCTCTAAAAGATCTGAGTGGAACACTGGTCTCGGGGTTACTGTGTTATCGCCCTCCCACCAGTGTGACATCATCTGTACAAGATCTGATAGATCTAATTTATGATCTATCTAATACCCATGCTAGACTCCTAATCCTGGGTGATTTTAATCTTTGGCCCAGTGGTCCTTATGACCTTGCTTATCGTGATCTGTACCAAGCTTGCAATAATTTGCATCTTACGCAGCTTGTGTCCGCCCAGACTCATGTTAAAGGCCATGTCCTGGATATGATCTTTGCAGCGGAGCCGCTGGTCTCGATTAAGGAGGTCGCGGGCCAATGCTGGACAGATCATGCTTTGATCCACTTTTCTATTCTGCTACCAGCCTAAATTCAGGAGACAATGGGCTTGGCTACTTACGGGCTCCAGTATACCCACATTACTGCCCAGGGCCTTTTCATTGGGTCCGAATGTGGAGGAGAGTTATTCAACTCTCTGTCATCAGCTCCTCGAATCGCTTGATAGGATGATTCCAATGCGTAAGGTGAAAGATAAACCGCAAAAAGTCAATCCCTGGTTTTCCAGTGACCTTCTCCAGCAGAGACTTCATTGTAAACAGGCGGAACGGGTCTGGAGAAGACACTATTCAGAAACAGATAGACTGGTCTATAAAAAAACCCTCCAAGAGTATAAAATTCAGATTAGGTTGACTAAAGCTAAGTTTCTCGAGGCCACACTGGCCAAAGCTGGTAACAAGTCACAAACCTTGTTTAAGTTGGTTAAAAATCTTTCCAACCCAGCCTGTGCTACATCTGCCATTTCGGCCTCGCAGGAACTTTGCGACTCATTGGCCTCGGCTTTTGAGGAAAAAATTAATACCATCTTGGCGGGACTCTCTGCACCCAACCTATCTAGCCACCCTGATTTCTGCTCCTTGGAATTAGTCAGCGGAGTAGCCCGGGAGGTGATTATGGAGGAAGCAGTACAACCTCGGCTGACCTGCTTTCCTACTCCTTCCCTGGAGGATTTCTGTCTGTTGGCGAATGGTGTGTCATCCGGTTCCCCGTTAGACCCCCTGCCACACAAGTTTTGGAAGGTGTTCCAGGCAGAACTCTTCCCGCCGCTCCATTCCATCTGTTGCTAGTCATTGACCACGGCCATGGTCCCGGATAGCTGGAAACTGGCAGTGATTACCCCACTGCTAAAAAAAGCCACCTTGGACCCTTTATGTCCGACCAACTACAGGCCTATTTCACTCTTGCCTTTCTCAATACAAATCCTAGAGAAACTGGTCACTAGGGTCCTGTCCAGCTTCCTTGAATCCAACGACCTTTTGGACGTGGCCCAATTCGGCTTTAGACCGGCCCACGGTACGGAGTCTGCCTTGGTGGCCGTTTTGGACGACCTGCGTTCGCGTGTCGACATGGGAGGAGCAGCGTTTCTGGTACTGCTTGACATGTCGGCCGCGTTCGACACGGTTGACCATGCGGTTCTAATAGGCAGGCTCCGGGAGTCCGGGGTAACTGGCTTAGCCTTGGACTGGCTGGCATCATACCTCTGTAACAGGCGGCAATCTGTGGCCATGCCGCCGTTTCGTTCGGCGGTGAGAGAGGTAAAACAGGGAGTGCCGCAGGGCTCTGCAATCAGCCCGATCCTTTTCAACTTATATCTTCGCCCTCTAATAAGTCTGATTAAGTCTTTTGGCATGTCTGTCATCAATTATGCCGATGACACTCAGCTTATTTTTTCCATCGAGGGCAGGGTCGCGGTCTCCCTGGAATCCTTTCACCAATGCATGTCGGCAGCTGCGGACTGGCTGCGTCAGAACTCGTTACAGTTTAACGGGGCAAAAACCAAAGTTCTCTACTGTTCGGCAGACCGTATGCCTCGCCCTCTGCCAGAAGGACTCTGGCCTTCTTCTACCTTAGGCATTGTCGCAGCGGCAGAATCAGTCCGTAACCTAGGTGTCCTGCTCGGGCCTAGTCTCCAGCTGGACGCCTTCGTTAATAAAACCACGGCGACCTGCATGCTGCTGTTACGCATGTTGCGGAAGATTCTTCCGCTACTCCCTCACTCAGCGAGGACGGAAGCAGTGCGTAGTATCATCCTCAGTAGGTTAGACTACTGTAACGCACTGCTTCTGGGAGCCCCCAGTACTCTAATTATGAAGTTACAGCGGGTACAGAACATGGCAGCTAAACTGGCGCTTTCGCAGCCATGGTCTGCTTCGTCCTCTCTTGCCCTTTCGGATTTGCACTGGTTACCGGTGCAAAAACAGATCTGTTTTAAATCAGCTTGCTTGGTCTTTAGAGCCTTGCATGGGCTGGGTCCAGTGGTACTGCGAGGTCTTTTTTCCTTGTACTCTGCTGCCAGACTCTTGAGATCCTCCTCGGCTTTCTTGGTGACTGTTCCCAAGATAAAAAGGGTGAGGATGGGCGGCCGCTCATTCAGCTTCACGGCCGCCAAGCTTTGGAACTCCCTACCTCTGGCCCTAAGGTGCAAGCAGGATCTCTTGTCTTTTAGAAAGGATCTTAAAACCTACCTTTTATCCCGAAGGCAGTGTAATTGTCATCGGTAGGAATGTCTGTGGTCAAAGCGCTAGGATACCCTTTGGGTGACAGTTGCGCTCTATAAGTATGCCTACATACATACATACATACATACAACACTTTGCACACTAAGGTCTCCATTGAGTCTGGCGGTCCACGGACAACCAGACTCGTGGGGGCACCAGACCGGCCTATTATGATTCCGCCGGTCAGACCACCACAGCCTGCCACAGCCGCCAGGGTACCGCTGTTCCTTAGTGGGGTTGTGGCAGTGTAGAGGCTGCAATATGCTTGGTGGGACTGCCACGATCCTGCCAAGTATATTACAAGTTTCCTCTCTGCTGTGATTTTCATGTTGGTTCCACCGCCTTGAAAACCATGGCAGAGAGGAAACAAAGGGGGCCCTACAGGGCCCTCTGGTGTCTCACGACCTGTGGATGCACACTGAGGGGCACAACATGTGCCCGACGCCCTGTGTGCATGCACAGTAGTTTCTGCACGGCATGGACTTTACAGTCCTTTTTCATGGCTACGCTCTAGGAACGTCAAAAACAAAGCCCACCAGACAGGAGGAAACTCCTAATCTGGTCGGCGGCCTGACCACATCTTTTGTGGTTCGGAGGCAGGGGGGACCCGGTGCCACACCGCCAAAGTTGTATTCAAGCCCATAGATTTGTAGATTCTCTTTATCCCTACAAGCCCGAACACGGAGAGTACTGCTGGTGGCTAAAATAAGACTGACTCACAAAATGAGCCTCATGACAAGGAGTTAGTAGCCACTGATGAAGTCTACTGGCTTGCTTATAGACATCCTTCATGAGTGAGAAACTTACACACAGTATACAAGTCTGAGTTCTGCTTCCTTGGTTTTTACCTATATCCTAAAGCAGTTATGTCCAAACTCGGTTTAATTGATCCATTATTTTGTTTTATTTCATACTGTGCATTTATATTTTTGCTTAAATCTCTGGCTATTACACCTTCTTCATTGTAGGTTCTGGCAAAATTCATATTACTTTAAGAAAATTGTGCGCAACTTGCAATACGCTTTATTTTTGTGAAATCCCCCATGCTTTGCAAAAAAATCACAATTTCCCCTGCCCTAACTCACGGAACCCAGGTGCCCTGATGAGGGCGTTGAGGTTTACAAGCATCCTCTAACCTCTGTGAATGTGAACAATTGGAAGGAGTTGTGTTACAGGCAGGGTATCTGTGTTCCTGTCTTCAATACGCAGACTATCATCTGCTGGTTTTGAGTTTTCCCCAATTCTGATATTCTAAAAGGGATGCCATTAATCTATAGTTCCCCTTTTTTGCTTTATATATTTTGCAAGGGTTTTTATTAATCAAGTAAATAAACGATTATTATTACTATTATTTCTAGTTTGTTGCAACACATTTTCCAGTCCTGCCAATCCACACAAACCCTAAAATTCACCACGTCTTGCAAGTTTAGTAGCTGTGTAAACACAGCTACATATCCTGAAGTTCCAATACTTGAATCAACATGTTCATTTTTCGCTGTCTCTCAATCCTAACCTGTAGCATACACTGTTATCCAGTAATGGGAGAGAAACACAGCTCTAATTATATATTCATGCCTGCCCTGCTATTTCATTACTGGTGTATACATACAACTCTTCCAGTGCATCTTGAGCATACACTGCAGCATTTCCTCCTTTTCCAATAGTGAACACTGATGCAACAGATCTATCAATACACCTCGATCATCCAGGGCCCTCGGGTGTTCTGTAACTGGAAATAATCTGAGGCAGTTCTGCACACAACAATTTTTATCTGCAGCACCCCTGCTATTCTAGCCTAAGAAATGTAAAGATCCAGCAATGAACGTCAGCTGTCACCTACAGCCACTGATGCAGTTCAACACTGGAACCATCCTGACCTGCAGCAGCCCTACTGTTTTAATACTGACTCAGAAACATAAAAATGCCTATGCACCAGTAATCGGACTCACAGAACCTCATGGTTCCAATACTGGTTCCCACCTGGCCGCGACAATGTACTCAGAGCATCCTCTACCATTCCGGTACTGAACCTCACACAGATATGCTTGTATTGCCATTCAATCCTCAGTTGAAACACACCTGCTATTTAAGCACTGTAAACACACAGCTTTAGAAATACACTTTATTCCTCACTTGTACACTGTCACCTATTTCACCTAGCAAACATGGTGGGCTCTGTGGGCAAAGCTCCGAGCTTGGCTGTGGCAAAATAACTCTATAAATTCCCACCAATTGTGATCAGAAGTGCAATATTTAAATATATCAGAATTTCAGCATTTAAGACAGATTGAAGTGAACCCTTCCAGTCTAAGCAACAGTAGGAGGATATTGGTCCACAAAGGAGTTTTCCCTGCCCAGTCTCAGCAGCAGTAGAGAAAGTGGTGGACTCCGGAGGGATTCGATTTACCATTCCAATATACACAACATTGGGGAAAATGTTGGACTTTGAAGGAACTGCAAATACAATTATACTGGCTAATAATTTTCTAAAAAACAAATAAATAAGTACCTTTTAAAACATTAAATATAATTTTAAATAAAATAGAAAAATATATAGTATACGCTTTAAAACATTAATTAATAAATAATAAAGTTAAAAAGTTAAAACCTGTAAAAAGTTAACACAAAGAAATATAACTACTTCCTAACGTAAACAAAACTGTAAATCCTTGAAAATGTTAACTTCCATAAGAACCTAAATACAAATATATTTTTTAAATAAATAAAAAACAACTCTTTAATAGAGTGTATTAAAAATTATTGTTAAAAACAATTAACAGTAAATTAATGAAAAATGCCAACAAAACAATTAATATAAAAATATTTAATTTAAATAAACTTCCCACTCTAGTCACCTACAAACCCACCACACAAAAATGTTAAAATATGAATATACATTAACAAAATGAAACTTACACACATAGCTATTTAGCAAGAAACAATTTACATATTTTATATTACAAAATTAATGAACAATAAAATTAAATTAATTATAATTGAATTTACTTCGCACCCAATTTCCCCACAAACCCAAAAACATGCTACATTATAATCACTGTTAAAAAAATAAACTTTTTTACATTTCAAACTTTAATAAAACAGCTAAAGTAAATATTTTAACTAACATATACTAAAATAATGAAAAAAACGATATTATTAACAACTATATTAAAGTGAACTATATTAAAGAAAACAATGTGATTTAAAAAGATAACACATATCTAAAAAAATTATATTCTTGGCAATGATATTCTCTTTCATGATACTTTTGTTTTAACGATATTCTTGATGACACGATATTAAGGTATTATGATATTTGTAGCTCAATATTTTGTCTACTCACCAATACTCTTTGCTATTTTCCTTTTACATGATCCATTAATCTTCTGCTCAGCTTTTATGTGCTGGAATGTGGGATCTTAAAAAGTGTGGTCCAGATAAATCAGCCTGGCAGCTCCACTCCGCTTATTATGGCCCTGCCTCATAGGCCATGGTACCCCTGTTGTGCCTATAATTTACTCCCCACTTCCCAGTATGTGAGACCTGGAGATGTCACGAGACTTAAGAATAGTGCCTGCTTTAGGGCGGTGAAGTCATAGCCGCTGTATCAGGCACTATGCACATGGGGCACCATTCGCGCTCTATAGGAGGATAGAGCAGGCATGACAGCCGAGACAAGAGCAGCCTGCAGATGACTTTTTGTTGCAAGCAATTTTCAGTGAATATTAATAAAGGCAATGTAACTTTAGTTGTTAATGTACTTGTGGAGAGATCTTTGTGTTGTTTAGTAACAGTTTTAATACATCATTAGGTAGCACCGAGGGATAATTTACCAGCTACAAAGCACCACATGTAACATGCAGATCAGAGATTTGTATTTTATGTAGATAGAGGGTTACTACTATTGTCACAGAGATCCATTTGTTACTTGCAGTTTATAAGTAACAATCCTTGTAATAGAGCTCTGTGAGCTATGAACCAGCATCAAAGAACTGCATGCACACTGTATGGCGTAGGGAGACACTATTGTTTCGTTATTTTATGGTTGCTAAAAAGCAGTAGCGGCTGGTGACATTTGAAAGTGGTGAGCCGTAAACTTTGTGTTGGGGTGCACTGCGGCGAGCGAGCGCAGCGAGCGAGCACAAATATCTTAAGGCGGGTTTGCGGGATCCCCATCAGAGAAAAGTTTGAAAAAGAGTGGATAAATGGTGCATTTTCAAGCAAATTTGAGAAGCACAGAGACTAGAGCTGCAAAAACACATAGAACCCGCTGCAGCACTGACTAGGACTGGTGCCACAAATAGAGCCAGCTGCAGCACAGAGACTAGAGCAGTAGATAAGTGGGAGAACTAGAAACAAATAGAAGTGCCATACATACACTAAACAGAACACCCTTTCAAATAACAGACACCCCAAACAAAGGATGCTCCATACTCAGATGAGTGCAATTGAAAATCAAAATAAAGAGCACACGGAGTATACACATGGAAACAGAAATACTCAAAATACCACACACACACTCAGCAGCAAGCAGAACGTGGCCATAAAATACAAACAAAATGCAGGCCCAAATAAACAAATAATCACAGACACTCCAAAACGGTAAATGTCACATACATATTAAATGGCATAAAGGCCAACTGGCACAAACATACACGCATGTACCGTCTGGAATATAAAGATAAGCAGCAAACACAATAAATGCTGTACGTACAAACGAAATGGAGCACATCCACTTAAATGACAACACCCATGCACCAAAAACTCAAACATACTGCATAATACGAAAGAGGAGACAGAAACTAGTTAACAGATATACAAGTAAATTAAATAAACTCCAAACAGCAAAATATTATTGTAATGCATACAAACCAAAAGGCACACAAGCGACACAATTAGCAAATGAACCTACCAACAGAGGTTTGTTTAAAGTCGCCTACATGCACATTACATGTACATAATCAAATGGTACTCGAATGCAGCTAAAATACCTACTCCGATCATTAATCTGGGAATGAAGCACAAACGATGAAACACACAGGGGCTGGATAAGTATCCGCCCACCAGCGCTTATTAACCGAAGACAAATATCGCTCTGAAATGATTACTTCGTTCCAGGCAGAAGGGATTTATTCAGTTTTCAATGTGAAACAAGGCCCCAATTCTATTCCTCTTAGAAAAGCGCAGCCAGCTCTGTCACATTACAAGGCAAACATATGTTTCTCATTGGAACACGAATGTAAATAAAAATTCCTGATGTCAAGAATATTTTCCAACAGGGCTGGACCTGCCCACTTCCCTCCGGCACCATTTCACACTTCTGTTTCTGCAAAGAACTTGAGAAATCCTCTTTCCCCATTGGTGATGGAAAAACGTAACACCCCAAAATACTAATTTAAACATGCAAACGTTTGAAATGTGCAGAAAAAACGAAACTAGACCGAGATAGCGGGGCCAAAGTGGCAAAAAAACATGTCTGCAAGAGCCAAACATACCCATGGGCTGCTTGAAGTCACATTATTATGTCAGTCACATCATAGCGCTTTAGGGCTTTCACCTTATTCACAACCACTTTCACGTCCCTTACTGTTCTGAGGCACATTCGGGTTCTCTATCTAGACTCTCTGTATTTCTCTCTATCCCATCTCTCTGTGTGTCTCCCTCTCCTCTCGCTCTCTCCTGCAAATACTGGGCAAATACCAATATTAGGCGCTACAAACTACTCACTCCTGCCCTTCCCTTCTAGACATTGGTTTGGGCCTCGAGGCACTGTCCCTGGGCCAGTCTTTGGGGTACTCGTGTACTGAGAACCCTGACCTTCTGCGCTTCAAGGCTCTGTGTCCAGGACCTGTGGCTCACAATGCAGCCTACTGCACCCCCTCCTGTTCCGGCGCCCTCGGGCCCACTGCGCTATCTACATAAAATACAAATCTCTGATCTGCATGTTACATGTTGTGCTTTGCAGCTGGTAAATTATCCATCTGTGCTACCTAATGATGTATTAAAAGTGTTACTAAACAACACAAAGATCTCTCCACAAGTACATTAACAATTAATGTTACCTTGCCTTTATTAATATTCACTGAAAATTGCTTGCAACACAAAGTCATCTGCAGGCTGCTCTTGTCTCGGCTGTCATGCCTGCTCTATCCTCCTATCAGAGCGCAAATGGTGTCCCATGTGCATGGTGCCTGATACGGTGTCTATGACTTCACTGCCCTAAAGCAGGCACTATTCTTAGGCCTCTTGACATCTCCAGGTCTCACATACTGGGAAGTGGGGAGTAAATTATAGGCACAACAGGGGTACCATGGCCTACGAGGCAGGGCCATAATAAGCGGAGTGGAGCTGCCAGGCTGATTGATCTGGACCACACTTTTCAAGATCCCACATTCCAGCACATAAAAGCTGAGCAGACGATTAATGGATCATGTAAAAGGAAAATAGCAAAGAGTATTGGTGAGTAGACAAAATATTGAGCTACAGATATCATAAAACCTTAATATCGTGTCATTAAGAATATCGTTAAAACAGAAGTATCTTGAAAGAGAATATCATTGCCACGAATATAATTTTTTTTAGATATGTGTTATCTTTTTAAATCACATTGTTTTCTTTAATATAGTTCACTTAAATACAGTTGTTAATAATTTCGTTTTTCACATTATTTTAGTATATGTTAGTTACAATATTTACTTTAGCTGTTAATATTGTTACTATAATTTTTTTTAAATAAAGTTTGAAATGTAAAAAAGTTGTTTTTTTAACAGTGATTATAATGTAGCATGTTTTTGGGTTTGTGGGGAAATTGGGTGCGAAGTAAATTAAATTATAATTAATTTTATTTTGTTCATTAATTTTGCAATATAAAATATGTAAATTGTTTCTTGCTAAATAGCTATGTATGTAAGTTTCATTTTGTTAATGTATATTAACATTTTAACATTTTTGTGTGGTGGGTTTGTAGGTGACTAGAGTGGGAAGTTTATTTAAATTAAATATTTTTATATTCATTATTTTGTAATTGTTTTTAATTAGGTTATTGTAATTAACGATGTCGTTTTTTATTTTTATGATTGTTGTTTTAATTGTTTAGTTTTGTTTATAGTACATTTATATGTTGTTTATAGTATATTTATATGTGACTTTTTAAAGAAGTCGAGGTTTCAGTAGTGGGTTGTTTGTGGTTTAGGGGTATAGGGTGGGAAGGTATTAAATGTAAAATGTGTACTTTAATAATTGTTCTTAATAGGTCATCGATTAATTGTTAATTGTATATATTTTTAATGTTGAAGATATTATGTTTCTAATGTTAGCTGTTGGCATTTTTCATAAATTTACTGTTAAGAGTTTTTAACAATAATTATTAATACACTTTAATAAAGAGTTGTTTTTTTATGTATTTAAAAAATATATTTGTATTTAGGTTCTTGTGGAAGTTAACAATTTCCAGAATTTACTGTTTTGTTTATGTAAGGAAGTAGTTATATTTCTTTGTGTTAACTTTTTACAGGTTTTAACTTTTTAACTTTATTATGTATTAATTAATGTTTTAAAGCATATACTATATATTTTTCTATTTTATTTAGAATTATATTTAATGTTTTAAAAGGTACTTTTTTATTTTTTTTAGAATATTATTAGGCAGTATAATTGTATTTGCAGTTCCTTCAAAGTCCAACATTTTCCCTAAAATGGGATTGTGAATGAATCAGTATTCTTCACAATCCCATTTTAATAGTCAGTTGGGATAGTCAGTTCCGCAATTTGGAAGGGACATCAAAATTAGACAACCAATGCATAACTAAAGAGAATAGATGTTCTCCTATGTGTATCTTTTAAAAAGGTTATTTGGGAGTAGGCAGTGGTACAGTGCCAATTTGAAAAAAAGGAAACTTTTTTTTACCACTACCCTATTTCCTTCAAGGAAACAGGCTGCATTTAAAAAAAAATCTCTATTGAGTGGCAATCACAGAAATGGCGGTCTGCTGAACAATGCATGCCACCATCCGTGTAGTGCCTCTAACTGGATTGAGTTATAATTTGCAAGCTACTTCATGAATATTATTGAGGTAGCTCCAGTGCTTCGCTTGTAAAAGAATAAGTCCAGGCCCCAAAGTTTTGCTCAGAAGCCAGCTGCCAGTGCTTTCAAAGGTTGGGGTGCTGAATACCAAGGCTACATAGCTATGATTCCACCTAATGCCTCTTTAATCCATCACCTAACACTCCCTGCCTCCTTACCCCACTCTTGTAAGTTCTTTTTGATCCCTGTATTCTCCCTTTGGCACGGTCTTTCCATAGTTCCCTTATTTCTTTTCCACTGGTATGTTTTTCTCTCTCTTGCTTTGTTTCAACATTTGTTGCTGAGAAAATAAGTGCTGGTGCACACAAGTGGTGCTGGTGAGTCCCACCTGCAGCCACTTGTTCAAATTAGGCACTGGGTAGGTCAGATTGCAATCAACACTGAATCCTATTTCTACATAGGCTGGTTGGCAAAACGACATTCTGGCTGGCAAAATACTGGTCAGAAACTGTAACCAGTATTTTTGACCAGAATGTATATATATATCAGGCTCTCCGCTCCTTATTTGTGTTGGTTGGAGTGCCCTACCACAAAAGGAAAAGAACCAAGGTATTTTCCCAGAGGAGAGGCAGAAAATGGATATTGGGAATTTTACGAAAGCCAAGAAACTTTTAACCTGGTGAGTAGGTGGGGTACCAAAACATCTTAGTCAGAATATCGTCTGGTAACAATAATGCACCCAATGGGGTTAATAAAAGGAACACTACCTATCGGGACAATATTTTTTTTAATTATGTTTAGAACATGATATTTATGCCAGACAATAATATTTTTTTATGATGTTCTGAAATACAATCTTCATGAACATTGCGTATGGATTTCACCTCCAACTGGGGAAAGCCCAAGCACACATATTCTGGGGTGTACTCGAGCAGATATCTCTACATGGCAAAATATTTTCCAGAAGAGACAAAAGTGCAAAGTCTACATGTACTTGTATGCTAATACTAGGGGAGTAAGAGTATGTGGTCAAGATGGCAGCCAAGATAAACGCACTATGAAACACTCTGTGCCTTCCACTCGCTTGAGGATATCCTGCCATGCAACAGCCACCTCCTGAATCATGTGTTCGCCACAACCCACTCAGGTCTCACAGAGAACAGCGCCAAGCTGAAAAGCCGTGCTTTGGTGACGATCAATGGTTGATCGGAGCTGCAGCCTGCAGGAGATTGTGATCTTGTGACCCTTTGGCAGATGGGCAGTAGAGCCATGGGAAGAGTATTCAGCCTACAGAACACTGTGTCGGCAACTCAGCATTGTAGCTGACTGCTTTCTCTGGCTTCCCTGACAGACTCCCACAGGCACCAGGGTGGGACTGACACCAGCGACCGGGGCAGAACTGGGAGTCACCATCCAAGTAAGCTCCTACACCCTGACACTCCTGAGGCAACGTGGCAAGGCACTCTGGATACCTCTGAGCACCCCCACCCACACAACACTGCTCATCCTTGGATAGGCAGCGGCAGGGGGGTGAAATTACAGTGTTGCCGAGCCGGAGTGGCTTAGATGAAAGCACTGCTTCTTCCTTCCCACTACGGGATGTGGAGGTAAAGAGACATCAGCGATACACTGGTACCTGCCCAGAAAGGCCCACACACATGCAGGAGAACTTAGACTTGGAGAAACATGGATTGTCACCAGTTCCAGAGTGGGGGTAACTTGCAGTGTGCGGATATTCCCCGCTGCCCCGCCCTGGAGACCCACAAGGGGTGTTATATTGGGCTGCACCTGCAGGGGAGCCCAACTCTCGCCATCTGGATTTTCTGCCCTGCAGTCATGGTTAAGCAATGGTGCCTAAAGTGGGACCCGGAGTGTGGGTGGGGAGGCATCTCACCTCCCTGCCACTCGCGCACCACAGTGAGCAGCGGATGGCGGTAGGCCAAGGGCCATGCCCGCAAATGCGGAAACATTTGATGAACTCTTACAGGCGCAACTCCAGGCCCTCCAAACAGAGGTGACAGTGCTGCAAAACAGGACGGAGGATGCAGATAGTAGATTGCACAGTAACAATGTTCGCATCGTGGGGCTCCTGGCAGGAGCAGAGAAACCCAACATGAAGCTTTTCATTGATGATTGGTTGTTCAACACTGTGGGGGAAGGGTTCTACCTTCTATTCAGTTGAGAGGGACCATAGAGTTTCTGGGAGGGCACCTCTGTTGAGTCCTTGCCATGACCGGAGGAGACGCGTCTCTTTAATTATGGTGACCGAGATCATTTCTTGCAGGTCGCTCGTGCAAAGAGCCCATGGCAAGTGGAAAACAATATAGTGAACACTTATTCAAACTATACAATAGACGTGCAAAGCCCACGGGGAACTTTCATGCTGATTAAGCAAAAGCTTTGCCAGTTATGAAACCGATACTCACTTATGCTCCCAGCTAAACTGCATTGTGGACCCTGGCTGCTCTAGCTTCTTCCCAAAACCATTAGAGGCTTGGTAATAACTGGAGACCGAGGGTAACACCCCCCCCCCCCACCACCACCACCACGAGACTCACAGAGACCTAGCAGCAGACGGTGTCGGAGGCCCAGGCGACGGCAGCCTGAAACTCCCAGGGACAGACCGTCAGTGGAATAAGCAGTGAAAGATCGAGTCTTGGTGAAAGCTGAGCTGTAATCCTGACATAGTCAGACCGTGAGCTCTTCTGACCACACTGAGGCCTTTGGACGACATTTCCCCGGAACTCCGGGGAAAGCAAACAAAATACAAGAGGTAGCAAACGATACATTACAAGAGGATAAGTGAGGTGTGCATGTTACAAAGGAGGACACAATACAAGTAGATGTATAATACTGCAATAAATAGCAGACTCTCAAACCACAAGAACACATTGGGAAGGCCCTTTTATAGTCATGTAGATCAGAGTTTCCTATAATGGAAGGACTTCCTTCAGATAATAGAGAGGGCGTGAATTAAATTTGGAAGTGTCTTTGAAGGTGGAGAGCTTTGAGGTCAGTTTTGAAGGCCTGGGAAGAGGTGGTGGTAAGGAGCTGAGGCGGAAGTGATAAACTGATGCCCTCTAGAGGGGTGACCATGAACGCACTCCAAACGACTGACAAATATAAGTTAGGCCCAGTTTGGGCAACTATGTATAGTTCTTGGACCAGCATAGCACGCTTTAGTAGACACGAAACTCAACACAAGGGTGTCATGGCCCGATGTCCCACCAAGTGAACAAATGCCGGCACCTGGTACGGCTATCAATGTACCTCAGTAACCTCTGGCACTGTGGGAGCAGTCGAAAGTCATATAGATCGAGAAATGCACTCTATCACTGCTCTAGATGTAAGATGCAACCAAGTTATGCTTGTATATGAATGTGTTTCTGATCTGAAAAATAAAAACGAGCCAGTGTGGCAAAAAAAACACAAGGGGGTAAAACAAAACTTTTTATCACCAGAAAATGTGTTGACACCTGTGATGTTTGTCGTTTCTTTAAGTGCATTTACATGGAATATTGTGAATCCCAGAAAAACATTATGAAAATCAGATGCTTAAGCCTACAGTTTTTTTTTTTTTTGGTGAATAATCTCATAGGAATCTAAGATCCATCAACAATACATAATATGAAACAAGTATAATTATTATTTGGCCCATTATTAGTGCACAAGGTAAAGTAATATGTAAATTGTTCAAATGAGGCATATTTCTAAACGCAAATGAACAAATGTATAAGTTTGCACTGGAAGCAAGCTCAAACCTGAAAGTATATAACGGTATGACGTCAGAACATGCAGGGCAACTTTACACAATTTGGGATGCAACAGACCACTGAGTAATTAACGCTGGTAATTACAATACATCGTAGATGAAACAGAAGTCGTAAGACATTGGGCAAGAAACAATGTACAAAAGAGATCAAAATCAAACCTGATAAGATCAGAGCCTTGTATAGTCATTATGCAGGCACTCATTCGTTTTCTCTTTAATAGAAGACTAAATTCATCAGTTCAAAGCTGCATAATGGAGTTGTGGAATCCTAATTAAAGATCAAGAGCTGTACCGTCGCAGCTGGCGCCCGGTGCGACAATCATTTCTGGCGCCCCACCCCCATAACCCCCTCCTCAGAATCTCTCAGTACCACCAGGCAAAAGGGCCCCTCATCGCAACAATCATAAGTTATTGCTAAAAACAGCACAGCACACCCCCTGAGGTCAGCGCCCAGTGTGGCCGCATAGGTCGGACTGCCCTAAAGCCGACTAAGATCGTGATCCTGTTCTGTGCCTGTGCAGAAGCGCGAAAGGGATCTTAGATAATGTTTTGGGAGTATTGGCGCCCTCTGTGGCGCAAGCAACCCTACCCAACTCCACATGCCAGCAAATGAGCACTGGGCATAACACCTTGGAATCCTGGGTCAGCAAGCACCCCTTTGTGTTTTTGAGCTGCCCTGGCTGCCTGCAGTGTGAGCACTGACTCATGGGTCGAGTAAGCGAGCACGTGCACGGCGGGCCGCACAGTTAAAAGGCGCACAGGATCATGATATGATCTAAGTAGCCAATTACAGCACACCAGAAGAGTTAACCTACTTACCCGGAGTTCCCAGTCTCCTCCACTGCAAGTCTTTTTCTTCTTGCTTTTCCAAAACTTTCTGCAGTTATTAAAGCAGGGACTGTGAATATCAACAAGAAACATTTAAGGAGGTCGCATTGCACTACAACAGAAACACATGAGCAGAAAAATATTTTATTTCTTGAGCATAGAATGTTCATATTATGCCTTTGGAAGAAAAGGTAAGATTTCTATACCCCTCAGGGGTCACATGTTACCAGTACTGAGTAGTAATGAGTACTGTTAGGCAATAGTAGCATCTGTTATACTTTGGGGAATTCAGTATTTTGAATGTAGGTGTTGAAATTAATATTAGTATCCTCAGTAGCAGAATTAGTAACAGCAGGATTCTGGATTTTATTCTTTTAATGATCACTGTAAGTTCTGCTTTTACATCCAATTCTTTCAGACTTGAATGGCGCTTAAGCTGCAATGTATCCAAGCGACTGAACCAGAAGTACGTAACAATCAAGGAAGGAACTGAAACCATATTGGGTTCAAGCTCCAGCACCATCTTCACAGTCCTTTATCTGTTGCAAGAAGAGTCTTTGCCAGAGCCACTGGAATTATGCGGTGTGGGTGGGCTAAATAATGTGACAGGGTTGAGTAAATTATGCGCAAGAAAAGGTACGTTTTGTGATCTAACGCAGCACATTTTGTGACAGTATTGCCTTTGGTTTTTATTTATTTTTGGTGCTTTATAAAGCGCAGACATGACCAAGGTTTTCAGAGTGCTGTACAAATGAATTCTATACATACACAAAGAGCTGAAAACTTAAAAAAGACCAACAAACAAAAATCATAGACCGACATTTAAAAACTCTGATATGGTATGTTGTAACAGAGTTATCGTTAAACTACGGCCATTCGTTTAACCGTATCAATGCGGCCGCTTTTCCCGCTGTACGCTGCAATTTCAAAGTCAAGCTATCCAGGCTGAATGAAGGCTGATAGCCAGAAACCGGTCCTTGGATGCTTGATTCCAGTCTGGGAAAGACATGGCTTGGTAGTTCGGACTGGACTGTTCCCATGAGGCACAGGGTCAGAGCTGATTTGCATATAGCCAGTGTCTAACCCAGGGTGGTGTGGAGTGCAAAAAAACGATGGATTTAGGCCCAGATCCTTGTACTGGGGTGAATGTATGACATTGTTCTACATTCTGTCCATCAACTGTGTTTTTTGCAATTTTCACCCCGAGTGGGCTGGGTATGCTCAGACGTGAGTCCCAGGCTCTCCACACCACTGGAGTCAAGCTATCCAGGCTGAATGAAGGCTGATAGCCAGAAACCGGTCCTTGGATGCTTGATTCCGGTCTGGGAAAGACATGGCTTGGTAGTTCGGACTGGACTGTTCCCATGAGGCACAGGGTCAGAGCTGATTTGCATATAGCCAGTGTCTAACCCAGGGTGGTGTGGAGTGCAAAAAAACGATGGATTTAGGCCCAGATCCTTGTACTGGGGTGAATGTATGACATTGTTCTACATTCTGTCCATCAACTGTGTTTTTTGCAATTTTCACCCCGAGTGGGCTGGGTATGCTCAGACGTGAGTCCCAGGCTCTCCACACCACTGGAGTCAAGCTATCCAGGCTGAATGAAGGCTGATAGCCAGAAACCGGTCCTTGGATGCTTGATTCCGGTCTGGGAAAGACATGGCTTGGTAGTTCGGACTGGACTGTTCCCATGAGGCACAGGGTCAGAGCTGATTTGCATATAGCCAGTGTCTAACCCAGGGTGGTGTGGAGTGCAAAAAAACGATGGATTTAGGCCCAGATCCTTGTACTGGGGTGAATGTATGACATTGTTCTACATTCTGTCCATCAACTGTGTTTTTTGCAATTTTCACCCCGAGTGGGCTGGGTATGCTCAGACGTGAGTCCCAGGCTCTCCACACCACTGGAGTCAAGCTATCCAGGCTGAATGAAGGCTGATAGCCAGAAACCGGTCCTTGGATGCTTGATTCCGGTCTGGGAAAGACATGGCTTGGTAGTTCGGACTGGACTGTTCCCATGAGGCACAGGGTCAGAGCTGATTTGCATATAGCCAGTGTCTAACCCAGGGTGGTGTGGAGTGCAAAAAAACGATGGATTTAGACCCAGATCCTTGTACTGGGGTGAATGTATGACATTGTTCTACATTCTGTCCATCAACTGTGTTTTTTGCAATTTTCACCCCGAGTGGGCTGGGTATGCTCAGACGTGAGTCCCAGGCTCTCCACACCACTGGAGTCAAGCTATCCAGGCTGAATGAAGGCTGATAGCCAGAAACCGGTCCTTGGATGCTTGATTCCGGTCTGGGAAAGACATGGCTTGGTAGTTCGGACTGGACTGTTCCCATGAGGCACAGGGTCAGAGCTGATTTGCATATAGCCAGTGTCTAACCCAGGGTGGTGTGGAGTGTAAAAAAACGATGGATTTAGGCCCAGATCCTTGTACTGGGGTGAATGTATGACATTGTTCTACATTCTGTCCATCAACTGTGTTTTTTGCAATTTTCACCCCGAGTGGGCTGGGTATGCCCCGCCCCCCCGCCCACGGAGTGAAAAGCGGGTGAGGAGCTTGTTGTTGCGGGACGCTTTTGCCTGTTGTTTGCTGGCCATCCTTGTTGCTACCTTCCACTGACTTCTCGCCTTCGTGATTGCTCTTGTGGGGGAGAGAGACCTCGCCGGACCCGCTTCGCGGGTCCCGCTGCGCCGCATACCAAGTGTGTGCTTACCTGGGAGAGGAGCTGTGACCTCGGGGCGCGTGGAGCTGCCGGCAGGGCTGCGAGCTTGGAAGCAGGGACTTAACCTACCAGGAGTCCCTGCGAGCCCTATTCGACACACCTGGGCTGCTCTCCCTGCTGGCCCCGCCCCCCCGCCCACGGAGTGAAAAGCGGGTGAGGAGCTTGTTGTTGCGGGACGCTTTTGCCTGTTGTTTGCTGGCCATCCTTGTTGCTACCTTCCACTGACTTCTCGCCTTCGTGATTGCTCTTGTGGGGGAGAGAGACCTCGCCGAACCCGCTTCGCGGGTCCCGCAGCGCCGCATACCAAGTGTGTGCTTACCTGGGAGAGGAGCTGTGACCTCGGGGCGCGTGGAGCTGCCGGCAGGGCTGCGAGCTTGGAAGCAGGGACTCAACCTACCAGGAGTCCCTGCGAGCCCTATTCGACACACCTGGGCTGCTCTCCCTGCTGGCCCCGCCCCCCCGCCCACGGAGTGAAAAGCGGGTGAGGAGCTTGTTGTTGCGGGACGCTTTTGCCTGTTGTTTGCTGGCCATCCTTGTTGCTACCTTCCACTGACTTCTCGCCTTTGTGATTGCTCTTGTGGGGGAGACAGACCTCGCCGGACCCGCTTTGCGGGTCCCGCAGCGCCGCATACCAAGTGTGTGCTTACCTGGGAGAGGAGCTGTGACCTCGGGGCGCGTGGAGTTGCCGGCAGGGCTGCGAGCTTGGAAGCAGGGACTCAACCTACCAGGAGTCCCTGCGAGCCCTATTCGACACACCTGGGCTGCTCTCCCTGCTGGCCCCGCCCACCCGCCCATAATCTTTCCCCCTTTATTTTAAAAGGAGCTAAACGGGCCGCTGCGCGGGAGCGCGCCCGGGAGAAGCCCGGGACAAGGGCGGGACCGTCTGTGGCCGTCAGGGGCCGAGGGAGGCTGGGCTGGGCCAGCCCTCTGACAATGACTCTAACGGAATATATAGTACCAAGTAAATTGCTGTGTCAGATAAGTGCCTAAGATTAAGTTTTGTAAAAGGGCTGGTGACCACAAGGTATGTCTGTATCCCCAAGTAGTATTGTTTCGATGACCCTACCGGTCGAGTCTGGGCCAGTAGTTATTGGACCTTTAGACAAATTCTTTAACCGCCCGACCCAGATTATTGATAAAGAGATAACGCTTGCAGAGAGGCGTGCTGAGCGTAGATTATCTATTGAACTTCTTAAAAACCCTATAGACAAGCGCTCTGCACAAACCTATCCTGCATTGGTAACACCCTTATGATCAGTAAACCTGCCTGTTGTAGCCGAAATATGTCATGATGTTATCACAAACAAGGAGAACCAGGGTACTGTAGCTGAACTGATTTCATCTTGTGTGAGCCATACTGACTCTATAACATGTACAGCAGAATTATGTGCTCAGGTTTCCTTGTCCCAACCTAAATCTGGATCAAAAAGAAAAAGGACTACTGTATCTAGAAAATGTTATCCAGCTAAACCCCCACACAAACTTAGAAAAGTAAACAAAAGTACGTGCCCCAGTAAGGCTGTCACTGAAGTAAGCCGTAGTAGGGAAATTATACAAGAGGGGGATGTTGTGCTATTAGACAGCCCAGATCCTAGTACTATTAATTCTTCAGTCACTGGCTTGGCAATGGCAGATAAACTGCCACTTCTTTGCAACCTGCCTGACTTAGCAAGGTTGCTACGGTCAATTCTGCTCCCATTAGAGGAACGAATTAGTAAGCTTTCTGACCGGCTAGACCATTTTGAGCAGGTAACATTAGATAACTTTTTCTCAACAAAGGCATTGATAAAAACTCAAGCAAGGCTGGATGAAAGTAGTAAGCTCCAGAATACTACTCAATGTGTACCACAAGACAAGGGACGAAGGCAACAAATTAATTCTCCAATGCCACCTAAGTCAGGTAGTGCGGCTGTGAAGAGACCTCTCAAGCCTCTTGACTTAGCACCACCGGGACCCGTTAAAAATTCCCCTCATATTGTAATCTCAGCTCAGATTGCGGCGCAACAACCGCCGCTTAGTTTAAACTCCTTGGTTACTGTGGGAGCAGGGGGTAATGCGTGTACTAGAACAGGTACTGCTCCACCAACTGCCCCTCTAATTAGTAACCAGCTTTTAGCAAACAAACTTGCACCCCGCTCTGTTCCTATAGTTCCCAGACCGTCCTTACCACCCTTGATAAAGCCACCTCATAAGAAACCCCCCATGAACCTCACCCCAGATTCCTTTCCCTTTGTAGTAGTCCTTATAAATGTCCCACCACTTTTAACGGGACAGAGAGAAACCTTCCAGATGCTTAAAAATAAGGTTATGCACTGGCTAAGGGTGAATCGGCCTCTACCAGGGGAAGTTGATGGATTAATATTGGAGGTAAGGAGAATAGACTGGATAGGCTGTACTACCAAAAGCCTGGGGGGGGACTGTATTGTGGTTAATTTTCAAGATCCAAGGGTGGCAGGATGGATAACAAGACAGGGATGGGGCACAAATAATGGAGGAATTGGCATTGCTGACCTTACTTTCTTCTACCCACGTCCTACTAGTGTTTCGACTAGCCTGCTTAATGAGCAAAACTGCCCTTCCAACCTTCAATGGCCAAGGATTACTACATCAGCTCCACTGCTACAGTGCCATAACCATATCACTGGCCCGAATTATAATCTCCCGGGTGGATGGCAAGATCTAGGGTGGGGATGTTGACAAACCCTTGATCATATGAATACTAGTAGGGGAAGAAATAGCAGGAATCAACAAGGGGATTGTGATGAACTTGATTTAAATGCTGGTCTGACGTTAAATGTTATGAATATTGGCAATGAGATCGTGAATATGGTGGAAGGTTGTGGGGAAGCAAGTGTCAACAATGGAGCGGGGGAGTTACCCACACTAACTGCAAATGTTGACAATGATATGGATGGGGGTGGTATGAGGAAAATCGTGAGACTAGTCGGGAATGATGAAAGCTCAATGAACCACCAATCATGTTCTAATACAAATGCAGCACGTGGGGATGGGCTTAGCTCTAGGAAGTTTTTATCTTGGAATATTGCCGGGCTGGGCAGCAAGTTAGAATCACAAATTTGGTTAGATTTCATTAATGGGTTCGATGTGTGTTGCTTTCAAGAAACATGGGCCTGTGACCCTGTTTTCCTCCGTGGGTATTTAAATTTTTCAATCCCAGCCTCAAGAGGGGCTAGGGGTCGGCCAATGGGAGGGCTTACAGTATGGATAAAGCAGGACCTGGATATTTCTATTAAAGTGTTGGATTTGGGCCTTAGGGACATACAAATGTTAAGATTGTCTTCAGAAAGGTGGGATGTGATCGATCTGTATAACATCTACGCAAGAGGTACCAACTCAGGGAGTTCTTCCACCTTAGAGGCATTGTCCGCCTTCTTAGAAATTAAGTCACTAGGCAACAGAGTAGTAGTAGCTGGGGATTTAAATAGGTGCTTCGAACCACTTGACAGTACAAAAGATCCCCTAGGTCATGATGAGGACATACTCTGGGGAGTACCATCTCTGTGTTTAAATCCTGTCAAGCGGTGGACGAAGGACACACTGCTACTAAACACCATGTGTATGGAGCATGGGTTAAGAGCCCTAAATGGGAGGACATCAGGGGACAAAGAGGGTGCTTGTACTTTTGACAATGGTCACAGTAGGAGTAGAATAGATTATGTAATATGTAGTCTTTCACTCTGGCAGGGGGTTCTTGATATGGTCATCAAGGGTAGATTGGAAAGCGATCACAATCCCCTTTGTGTGACCCACAAATGGTGGAATGTTGGGCCCCAAAACATGCATATAAGAAATGACCAAATCCCAGTAATGGCCAACAATATGCGAAGGTTGAAATGGCCAAGGGTACTAGCAAATGAAGAAACAATGACCTTCATTAGTGTTGAGGTGGATAAGGCTCTTACTTCTATGGAAGTGGCAAAACCTACAATCCCTGGTTCCAGGGATATTACAGATATTCACAACAAGTTTTTCTCTCTCCTAAAACCACACTTTATGCAACTACAAAGCACCAAAGGTAAAACACCTCCTAAAGCGGCCAGGTGGTTTAATCGCCAGTGTAGGTCAGCACGATTGGCACTGGGCCATTCTATCAGAGAAAGAGATAGGGCTGCAATTAGTGCAGCCAGGAAATTGTATAATACAAGCATTTCCCAAGCAAAGAGAAAATGGGATGAAGAGCACTGGGCAGAGTTGAAGGAGGCTTCCGGTAGTAAGGACTCCAGGCTTTTTTGGAAGATTATAAAGTGGGGTAGAGGTGGTACTCCTGATAGGCCTGATAATAATGTAGCTGAAGAAGCCTGGGTCGAGTATTTTAGACCACAATATGCAGAAGTAAAGAAGGTTGGGATAGGGGAGGTGATATCGCCAGTCTTTGCTACTGATAACCTGTTTTCCCTCAAGGAAGTTGAAATAGCAATTTGCTCAGTCCAAGGGGGGAGGGCACCAGGGTTAGACGGGATACCCTCGGATGTCTTTAAACAAGACATGAAGAGGTGGGCGAGGTATGTTTTTTTATTGGGTAACGCCATTGCCAAGGGAGGGGTGGTCCCTGAGCTGTGGCAAGGTGCCGTTATCATACCGATCTACAAAAAAGGAGACCGGTCTCTCCCAGCTAATTATAGGCCAATAAGCTTGATTGCTACCATACAAAAAGTTCTGGGGAAAATGGTTGTAAATCAGCTTATGGACTGGGTGGACGATAACAATGCTCTTTCCCCCTACCAAGCAGGATTTAGGCGGGCCACCAGCACAATCGACCAAGTCTTTCGCTTCACCATTTTGCAGTGGAGGACGGTATTGCTTGGCAAAGGCTGCCTGTATGTTGCATTTGTCGACTTGCGGGCAGCCTTTGATTTGGTCCCAAGGTGTAAGCTATGGATGGTCTTACATAAACTAGGCATTCCAGCTGAACTCCTTACCCTAATCATGCGATTGCATGAATGTAATTTTGCTAGAGTCCAGTGGGGTGGGAATGGCGAGTCATCATCGGATTTCCCGGTAGAAAGGGGGGTCCGCCAAGGCTGTGCAATGGCACCCCTACTCTTCTCACTATTTATTAATGGGATTGTGGGGAGGATGTTAGATGTTGGTGTAGATGCACCTTCGTTAGCGGGCGTCAGGGTCCCGATCCTGATGTTCGCTGACGATACCCTAATTATGTCAAAGACTCCTGCAGGTTTACAGCGTGCCCTAAACATATTTGATGATTTTTGTAAAGAGTATGGCCTTGAAGTAAATGTAGGTAAGACGAAGTTAATGGTCTTTTCCCCGCGCCATAAAGCCCACCCTAGGGTACTCTTGAACAATACTAAGCTAGAGGTGGTTAGGGAGTTCACATATCTAGGGGTCCAAATAGCAGATGGCCTGGGTTGGTCACATCACCTGGAAAAAACGGTATTAAAACACCAGCAAATTTCAGGGGCTTTGCGGGGGGAACATAGAAAATCTAAAACCAAACCCATCAAGCCTGTCCTCATAGCGTATGATGCAAAGGTTATAGGTGCGGCCCTATATGGTGCAGAGTTGTGGGCCTGGGAAAAGTTATCGACCTTACAGACATCAGAGAATAAGTTCCTTAGAGGAATTACAGGCGTCCCCCAGAGCACCCCCCTAATTCCACTGCTTCTTGATCTAGGTAGACGATCAATTAGTGATAGAGCGCGATTGCGCCCCATTCTTTACTGGAGACGTCTTTGGACAACTCCAGAGATTAAGCATTATGCAGATGGATTCCTGGCGATAATTAAGGAAGATAATTTTCATAAGATCAACTGGCTAAACAATTTAAGAGCCATGTTAATTAAACTGGGCCTTTTTAATCTTTGGACCAATCCACAGGGGGAAGTTTTTCCAAGTAAAGAAGCCCTCAAGTCTCACTATTGGGATTGGGTAGATAGCAGCCTTCTGAGGGGCACGAGATCTGATTCTATGGCTGGTCGCTTTTTGGAAGTCAAAATCTGTCCTATTTTAGAAAACTATTGGGACAGTATTACTGCCCCATTGGACAGGAAGTTAGTCTTCCAGTTAAGGTCTGGATGCCTTCCGCTAAAAATATTGACTGCAGGATGGCAGAGTTCGACCTCTATGTGTTGCCCAGCGTGTAAAGCTGCTACAGAAAGTCTAGGCCATTTTTTATTTGTCTGCGATGCTTATTTGTTACCAAGGAGGGTATGGCTAACTCCAGTCTGTAAAAATCTTGGGACACGACATAGTGTAGTGGCTATGAGAATCCTATGCACATCCACTCAAGAGTCGATTGTTCTTGGAGTGGCCAAATATCTGGGGTGGGCTTGGTCAATCAGGCGGAGGTTGATAGGTAGGCTTATTTAATCTTATGTAATTTTTAATGTAGTTCTAATGTAATTTGGTCTTATTTTTGTGTGCAATTCTTATTGTCTAGTATTGTATGAGCTTGCACAACTGTTTTTTAGAATATGTATATGTATAATGATGAATGATTAACTGTTTTTATCTGTATTGTATTTGATTATATGTTGTGCTTTTATGAGAAGTTATCTCGAATAAAGCTTTTACTACTGCATATAACCAGTGTCTAACCCAGGGTGGTGTGGAGTGCAAAAAAACGATGGATTTAGGCCCAGATCCTTGTACTGGGGGTGAATGTATGACATTGTTCTACATTCTGTCCATCAACTGTGTTTTTTGCAATTTTCACCCCGAGTGGGCTGGGTATGCTCAGACGTGAGTCCCAGGCTCTCCACACCACTGGAGTCAAGCTATCCAGGCTGAATGAAGGCTGATAGCCAGAAACCGGTCCTTGGATGCTTGATTCCGGTCTGGGAAAGACATGGCTTGGTAGTTCGGACTGGACTGTTCCCATGAGGCACAGGGTCAGAGCTGATTTGCATATAGCCAGTGTCTAACCCAGGGTGGTGTGGAGTGCAAAAAAACGATGGATTTAGGCCCAGATCCTTGTACTGGGGTGAATGTATGACATTGTTCTACATTCTGTCCATCAACTGTGTTTTTTGCAATTTTCACCCCGAGTGGGCTGGGTATGCTCAGACGTGAGTCCCAGGCTCTCCACACCACGGGAGTCAAGCTATCCAGGCTGAATGAAGGCTGATAGCCAGAAACCGGTCCTTGGATGCTTGATTCCGGTCTGGGAAAGACATGGCTTGGTAGTTCGGACTGGACTGTTCCCATGAGGCACAGGGTCAGAGCTGATTTGCATATAGCCAGTGTCTAACCCAGGGTGGTGTGGAGTGCAAAAAAACGATGGATTTAGGCCCAGATCCTTGTACTGGGGTGAATGTATGACATTGTTCTACATTCTGTCCATCAACTGTGTTTTTTGCAATTTTCACCCCGAGTGGGCTGGGTATGCTCAGACGTGAGTCCCAGGCTCTCCACACAACTGGAGTCTAGCTATCCAGGCTGAATGAAGGCTGATAGCCAGAAACCGGTCCTTGGATGCTTGATTCCGGTCTGGGAAAGACATGGCTTGGTAGTTCGGACTGGACTGTTCCCATGAGGTACAGGGTCAGAGCTGATTTGCATATAGCCAGTGTCTAACCCAGGGTGGTGTGGAGTGCAAAAAAACGATGGATTTAGGCCCAGATCCTTGTACTGGGGTGAATGTATGACATTGTTCTACATTCTGTCCATCAATTGTGTTTTTTGCAATTTTCACCCCGAGTGGGCTGGGTATGCTCAGACGTGAGTCCCAGGCTCTCCACACCACTGGAGTCAAGCTATCCAGGCTGAATGAAGGCTGATAGCCAGAAACCGGTCCTTGGATGCTTGATTCCGGTCTGGGAAAGACATGG
The DNA here is from genome assembly GCF_964261635.1 of Lissotriton helveticus. Classification (NCBI taxonomy): domain Eukaryota; kingdom Metazoa; phylum Chordata; class Amphibia; order Caudata; family Salamandridae; genus Lissotriton; species Lissotriton helveticus. The sequence continues at coordinate 164,292,440 of NC_136068.1, forward strand.
CTTGGTAGTTCGGACTGGACTGTTCCCATGAGGCACAGGGTCAGAGCTGATTTGCATATAGCCAGTGTCTAACCCAGGGTGGTGTGGAGTGCAAAAAAACGATGGATTTAGGCCCAGATCCTTGTACTGGGGTGAATGTATGACATTGTTCTACATTCTGTCCATCAACTGTGTTTTTTGCAATTTTCACCCCGAGTGGGCTGGGTATGCTCAGACGTGAGTCCCAGGCTCTCCACACCACTGGAGTCAAGCTATCCAGGCTGAATGAAGGCTGATAGCCAGAAACCGGTCCTTGGATGCTTGATTCCGGTCTGGGAAAGACATGGCTTGGTAGTTCGGACTGGACTGTTCCCATGAGGCACAGGGTCAGAGCTGATTTGCATATAGCCAGTGTCTAACCCAGGGTGGTGTGGAGTGCAAAAATACGATGGATTTAGACCCAGATCCTTGTACTGGGGTGAATGTATGACATTGTTCTACATTCTGTCCATCAACTGTGTTTTTTGCAATTTTCACCCCGAGTGGGCTGGGTATGCTCAGACGTGAGTCCCAGGCTCTCCACACCACTGGAGTCAAGCTATCCAGGCTGAATGAAGGCTGATAGCCAGAAACCGGTCCTTGGATGCTTGATTCCGGTCTGGGAAAGACATGGCTTGGTAGTTCGGACTGGACTGTTCCCATGAGGCACAGGGTCAGAGCTGATTTGCATATAGCCAGTGTCTAACCCAGGGTGGTGTGGAGTGCAAAAAAACGATGGATTTAGGCCCAGATCCTTGTACTGGGGTGAATGTATGACATTGTTCTACATTCTGTCCATCAACTGTGTTTTTTGCAATTTTCACCCCGAGTGGGCTGGGTATGCTCAGACGTGAGTCCCAGGCTCTCCACACCACTGGAGTCAAGCTATCCAGGCTGAATGAAGGCTGATAGCCAGAAACCGGTCCTTGGATGCTTGATTCCGGTCTGGGAAAGACATGGCTTGGTAGTTCGGACTGGACTGTTCCCATGAGGCACAGGGTCAGAGCTGATTTGCATATAGCCAGTGTCTAACCCAGGGTGGTGTGGAGTGCAAAAAAACGATGGATTTAGGCCCAGATCCTTGTACTGGGGTGAATGTATGACATTGTTCTACATTCTGTCCATCAACTGTGTTTTTTGCAATTTTCACCCCGAGTGGGCTGGGTATGCTCAGACGTGAGTCCCAGGCTCTCCACACCACTGGAGTCAAGCTATCCAGGCTGAATGAAGGCTGATAGCCAGAAACCGGTCCTTGGATGCTTGATTCCGGTCTGGGAAAGACATGGCTTGGTAGTTCGGACTGGACTGTTCCCATGAGGCACAGGGTCAGAGCTGATTTGCATATAGCCAGTGTCTAACCCAGGGTGGTGTGGAGTGCAAAAAAACGATGGATTTAGACCCAGATCCTTGTACTGGGGTGAATGTATGACATTGTTCTACATTCTGTCCATCAACTGTGTTTTTTGCAATTTTCACCCCGAGTGGGCTGGGTATGCTCAGACGTGAGTCCCAGGCTCTCCACACCACTGGAGTCAAGCTATCCAGGCTGAATGAAGGCTGATAGCCAGAAACCGGTCCTTGGATGCTTGATTCCGGTCTGGGAAAGACATGGCTTGGTAGTTCGGACTGGACTGTTCCCATGAGGCACAGGGTCAGAGCTGATTTGCATATAGCCAGTGTCTAACCCAGGGTGGTGTGGAGTGCAAAAAAACGATGGATTTAGGCCCAGATCCTTGTACTGGGGTGAATGTATGACATTGTTCTACATTCTGTCCATCAACTGTGTTTTTTGCAATTTTCACCCCGAGTGGGCTGGGTATGCTCAGACGTGAGTCCCAGGCTCTCCACACCACTGGAGTCAAGCTATCCAGGCTGAATGAAGGCTGATAGCCAGAAACCGGTCCTTGGATGCTTGATTCCGGTCTGGGAAAGACATGGCTTGGTAGTTCGGACTGGACTGTTCCCATGAGGCACAGGGTCAGAGCTGATTTGAATATAGCCAGTGTCTAACCCAGGGTGGTGTGGAGTGCAAAAAAACGATGGATTTAGGCCCAGATCCTTGTACTGGGGTGAATGTATGACATTGTTCTACATTCTGTCCATCAACTGTGTTTTTTGCAGCTTTATAAAGCGCAGACATGACCAAGGTTTTCAGAGTGCTGTACAAATGAATTCTATACATACACAAAGAGCTGAAAACTTAAAAAAGACCATCTAACAAAAATCATAGACCGACATTTAAAAACTCTCATATGGTATGTTGTAACAGAGTTATCGTTAAACTACGGCCATTCGTTTAACCGTATCAATGCGACCGCTTTTCCCGCTGTACGCGGCAATTTCAAAATTACCGCGTTACATGACGAGCTCAGCTCGTCATGAGCGCACGGCAGGTTACGCTCATGACGAGCTGAGCTCGTCATCAGCCTGGAAGGGGTTAAGACTGGAATATGTTCTCCAGGCAGGCTTTCCAAAAGTCAGCTTAACGTCTGTTCCATTCTCGGTACCTGGGAGACAATGATTTTGTGGGTCCTACTGGTATGGGTCTGCCTCTGCCCTTTATTGGTATTACTGTCATTGTGCTGGCCACTACACCAGTGGACAGGCTCATTGTAGCTTTATGATAGGAATCTGCTCATTAGGATCTTTTTCACCTCTTTTTTGAAGACGTCGATCGATGGGTTAGAACAAACCTTGGGTGGTAGGGAGTTCCAAATCCTTGGAGCCACTCCAGAAAAGGTGCAGGTGCATGTTCTTTGTTTTCTGAATAGGGGAGGTTCTAGTCTGAAAGAGTTTGCACTTCTGAGTGAGCAGCTATCTCCTGAGATTCTAATATTTTCTGCTAGGTACATTGGTTCGGTACAATGTAAGGCTTTATGCGTGATGCAAGCAATTTTCAGTTGAGTTCTGGCCTCGAGTGGGAGCCAGTTGAGAGACCTAAGCAATGAGGTAATGTGGTTGAAGCATCTAGTGCCTGTTATTTTGTCATGTTTACACTTGTTAACACTGTCTGTGCATTGGCTAAACCTCATTAGTACCTGTTCAACATCCAAATATAGCAATAAACAATGGAAAGGTGACCAGTAAATCTTGCAAAGGCCTGTCCACTGCGCAGCAACAAGTGTTGCTGCACTTTTAGTAACTTTTGAACCGTTTGAGCTAGAAACAATTTCTTTTTTCATTAAAGTCTGCAGGATATGCAGTTGATGGTGGATTATGTGGTAATTTGGCAAATCTATAGTTATAAGACAAATGCAGCCACCACACAATTACATAATTCTAGCGGTCCTGGTCTTCACTAGCTGTCTGAATCTGAAAAGTGTAGGCTTTTCTATGGGCATGTTTTCTAGAGTTGTGGCTCTCCTACAACAAATAATTTTGCTCTAATGTGATATTTCTAGCTTGTTTTTCTCTGATCACTATCAGCGTCACTGATCCTAGTGCCGTATTATGTAACTAACAATCTGTTTTTTTTATCCAGAGTTCTGAGATTTCTTTTGCTAGTGGTACAGCGTGAAATTTGACCCCACCTTTACACGTCACAAATACATAAGATATACATGCATATAGTGCATGTTTCCTGTGTGGCTTAACAACCTTAATAAGATATGTTGCACTTGACTGAGTGCTAATTTGTAATAAACCTTCTTAACTTTAGTCACTTATTCTTTGTCTTTATTGTGAAGCCAAATGGGTTATACCATTAATTGGAATTTATTGATGTAATGTTAATTCTCCTCACCTCTCAGTTGGATAAAAAGGTCCACTGGAGGATGAATGATAAGAGGGTAGGCCCAAAAGGCTACATCACTAGCATGTGATGCATCAGCACCGCCTTCATGTGACAGGGTATGCCCTAGGAACCACTGTAACCTTCCAAAGTGCCTGGGAGATATGACTGATCTTTGCAACTGTATGCATTGTTTGGTATCTTTGAACTATACTGATACAAAGTTACCAATTTGGATGAGCCTTAAGACGTCTGGGTATTCTGGTCTTCCACCAAACTTAGAGTGTAATCAGCGGGCTTTTATTATGGTTAGGGGATGTAGCCTATCTGTATTCTGTAGACCTTGTGGTTTTCTCAAAGGCCAAGACTCCAAATTTAAAAAAAATATGTCTTCCAAACTCACCAGTGGTATGGATCTGAAGTGCTGTCAGGTTGAGACGTTTCACTAACACTTAAATGTTTGGTGTGTCCGGGGATTTAGTTATGGCACGCCAGTGTTTTCACATTTTTATAAAACATGCTGGTGTTTGCTCCTTGTATGTGTTTTCAGTAATAGAAGACTCAAAAGACAGGTCAGAATTAGCATTCTTCGCCACTCTATTTCAGTGTGTTAAGCAGTTCTTGAATTTTAATCATGGAAAGTGTGGGTTGGTTTGGGTGTGTTTGCATGAGTGCGAGCATATGTAAGTGTGTGTGTGTGTGTGTGTACACATCTGTATGTGTATGTACATGTTTGTGGGCATACATGTGTATGTCTATACACATAAGTGTGTGAACACACACATATGTATGTGCACTCACATGTATACATGTGTGCACATGTATGTGGAAATGTATGCATACATGTGTACATGTATACATCGATGTATAAATATACATGTGTATGTGTATATGTACACATACAGGTGCAGGCATATGTGTACACATGTATGTGTACACCTGTATGTGAATGTATACACAGATAAGTGTATATGTACACATACATATACAAGTTTAATTGTAAATGCACACACGCACACATGTGTATGTGTACAGGGACACATACAAGTGCACGTGTACACACACACATGGGTGATTGCAAATGCACATACACGCGTAGACATACACATACATGTATACAAGTACAAATGTACACACGCAAATGTTTACTTACACATGCATGTGTACACATACGCACACATGTGTACTTGTACACTGACACATACATGTGTACACACACACACATACACATGTATGTGTGCAAGTACACATACCTGTGTACACATACATGAGCATGTGTACACATACACATGTATGTATGCATGTACACATGCACATAATGTGTACATGTGTAAACATACAAATACATGTGCACACATACACAAGCATGTGTACACGCAATACACGTCTACACATATACAAGTATGTGTAAACACACACTTTTATGTGTACACATACACATGTATGTGTACATGTACACATACACAAGTACAAATGTACACATGCGCATACACATGTATACATACAAGTGCACGTGTACATATATAAGAATACACATGTACCTGTTCTCTTACACATATGTGTATGTGTACACACAAGTACAAGTACCCATACACATGTACACATACACATGCACATACATGTGTACATGTATACATGTACACATGTGCGTGTTCTCGTATACATGTACATGTAAATGTGCTATACATGTTTAGACATACATGTGTACATGTACACACACATACACTTCTACAATGCCATGTGTGGCGCAGCAGCCAGAGTGGCTGATTCCTGAGCGCGTGGCCCACCGTTCAATCCCCAGCGGCACCTCAGCTCAGCATCATGTGACTCTGGGTAATAGCTCACTCAATCTCCCCTAAGGCCCTCAGCGCCTTGAAACCCTTGAGGGGTGATATGTTTACGCGTTACAAATACGAATTATTATTATAATTATTATGTGAACACATAAACATGTATGTGTAGATCTGTATTGCACTGGATATGCGTGCACATATATGTGTATGTGTGCACATGTATCTGTGTGTATTTGTACACATGTATACATGTGTGTATTTGTACATGCACTCATGTATGTGTATGTCTACAAGTGTGTGTGTACTTGTACATGTGTACATGTGTGTGTGCATATGCATGTGTATGTGTAAGCACACAAGTACACAAGTATGTGTATATGTGTACACATACATCTGTATGTGCATGTGCACATTTGGACTTGTCTGCATGTATGTGTAAATGTACATGTGTATGTACAAGTCCAAGTGTACATGTATATGTATACTAGTGCACATACACATGTATGTGCACGCATGCATGTGTGATATACATGTGTATATGAATGTGTTTATGTGCATGTGTACATGTACACATGCATGTGTACATATTAGTATGTGTACAGATATACGTGTATGTGCACAGATATACATGTATGTGTGAGTGTACACATACATGTGTTTGTGTACACATGTATGTGTGTATGTCCACATGTATGTGTTCGTGTTCAGATGGGTGTGTACATGTGTATGTGTACATGAATGTATGTGTGCATGCTTGTGTACACATAGACATGTATATATACACATATTTGCCCATATGTATGTGATTGCACATGTGTATGTGTAAGTGTAGATGTGTATGTGTACAAGTGTGTTCACATGTGTGTGTATGTGTATGTGCATATGTGCACACATGTATGTATATGTGTAACAAGGGAATTGCAGTGTCTCAAAGAAGAAATGATTTGTCTGGCATGCTGGCAAAGTTGTAGAAACTATCGAAATCAGATGTTCCAAGTTGTGGGATGCAGTATCCCTCAAGAATTATATAGAAATTGGCAGAATACCGTGGGCCTTAAGAATTCTGATTACACCAAGCTATGAGAATCCCCACGTGTTCTCACCAAAGAATAGATGGCTGTCAATACCATGAGTTCTTTGAATATGATCAAGCTCCTCATTAAATATGCAGAAATTGAGAGGGATTCCCTGATTGAACAAATTAAAATCATCAATGATCAAGTGAGTAAAGAGGAAGAACGGATAGGACTTTTCAGACAAGAATTAAAAACTAGGACGGTAAAGTATGAAGACTCAATAAAGCAGAGGAAGGCACACAAATTTGAGAGAGAAAAAATGATTTACCAGAGAGGGTAGATCTTTCCCTTTGCAAGGAGATCATAAACCAAGCACAGATAACTGCTGGGAGAAGTAAATGAACTCAGACAACAGGTATCCCTCAGTTATCTCAGTGCAGATACGGGTTCAGAAGTAAAAGGTGAATGTGATAACCACGAAGGCAACAAAACCCTAAAGGAGCAGAAAACAGAGGAGTGTGGGACAAGGGAAAAGGAACTAATGGAGACTTCAATGGGCGAGTGACATGCAGCAATCAGAAGTGATAAATCATAACAAAATGGTAATTGATTTAACTGATATTCCATAATCCCCAGAAGATGAGGAAATATTATACCTTGGCCTCTCCGTCTGTCCTGTGTCAAATTTTAATTATGTTCAGTCAGGCACTGACTTGTTTAAATTTGTGCACAAGCTCAAACTGAAGAAACACTTTAGTATAAAACCCAAACAGAAACAGGCCATTACTAAGAAGGACATCCTACCGACATTTTGCAAGTCTCAGATTTAGATTTTATGAGAAATCTTTTAGCACTTGAAAGAGAGAGGGAAGAGTCAGACCCCAAAGTAGAGAATATCCAGTTAAGAGGGTATTGGAACTTGATGAAGGGAGAGATACCAGTTTTAAACCCAAGTCTAGATATATTCCACCATCCGTGCATGACAATATAGACGTTTTTTCTGAATTGATTGCTGAATTAAGAAGAATGCAAACTGTGTTTAGACATAGAAGGAGACATTTTGTAAATCAAAATGTAAAATTTAAACGGGTTATACAGAAATGGGAAGCAAAAGATGATTGTGTTGTACAAGTCTCAGATAAGGATGGTAATACTGTACTATGGAAAAAAGATATGTAAATGGAATAAGCCATCTTGCAGCTTAATGATCCACAGCATTACACAATAATTTCAAGGAGAGAGTACACGAAGGTCAAATACTTTTTCAGTCAATTGATGGAATTGAGAGATGCTGAAATATTAAACTGGGATGAATACAGTTTTTTGAGGACTGATGAACCTATTTTGCCATTATTTTCCCTTATCCCAAAGGTACATAAAGATTCAGTAAAACCACCAGGAAAACCCATTATAGCTGCAACAGAGAGTCTTTTTGAGAATACTTCCATCTACATAGAACACGTTTTGCCACTCCTGGTATGCAATCTCCCTTCATACATAAAATAAAAGACACTACTGAATTTTTAAAGATCATTTTTGATGTACCATGGGAGGATAGAATGTCAATGATGAGCTTAGATGTTTCCACTTTTTACACCAGCATAAGGCATTAGGATAGCCTTAAGGCAGTCCAACACTTCCCGAGGGCTAGATCACAAAAATGATATGCACATAACAACATGCTTCCCAAGATGATTGAGTGGTGCCTCGCCAAGAAGATCTTTCTCTTCAATGGCAAACTCTTCAAACAACTACGGGGAACAGCAATGGGTACCTGATTCGCCCCCAGCTATGCAAATGTGCATGTGGGCTGGTGGGAGGAGCATGTACTCAATGGTCCAGAGATCAGTGAATAGATGAAAAAAATCCTATTATGGGTCAGATACATTAATGGCTTGTCTGTACTATGGGAAGGGGATGATTGTTCAAAACAAACATTTGCTAAAGTCATTAATGAAAATACCATCAATTTCCACTTCACATATAAAACTGGTAGGACACAGTTGGTATTTTTTGGATGTAAATATATTATGCCATAGTTAATTTCAAATTAATAGGCAATTGGGAAGCAACTCGCCACTAAGGACAGTTCAGTGATGTGGGGAAGCCCATTTGCATAGTTACATTCAGCCCAGTTGGGCATGATTTAGCTGATATTTTGTGTTTACATAAATATCTTTTGTTTAACTAAAGGTCTTAGAGATAGCGGAAAAACTATACAGCATGCAGCAGTTGCTATCCCGAATTCAAGCATGTATTACAACTGTGAGAATTTGATTATGAGCTTTCAATACCTGAATGGCCAGTTCATAATTCTTATGCAAGCAACTAGACTTTGTAACCGGGAAATTCCAAAAGGCAGTTTGGTGTACTGTATTAAAGAGGATTTGTTAATGGAGAAGGTGGTCATTCCAAAATGGCGCAATATTAGGCATTATGTCCTTTGTTTATGTCATGCAAGTGTCAGCACAGGTTTGTTTGTATATAATGCACACCGTGAGTAACGGTCAGCGTGGTACACGGCGAAACACGTTGACGAGTACTGCACAGAGCCTGAATAAATTTAGAAATGAAAAACTCACCACGTAGTACCGAGACTTTCTTTGAAAATTTGGGAAGTCACTGAGTTCGATTTTAACAGTGCTCTGCGTAGCACTGTCCTATGGCATCACCCGCGTTCAGGAGCCCACAGGCAATACGCTATTCCAGTGTTTGACGTACATGTGTACGTGTCCCCGTACAAGTGTGTGTGTATGTAAGCGTGTATGTGTACATGTGCATACACATAGGTGTGTACGCACGTGTGTGTACATGTGTGTGGACCACTCACTGTTGGTGTCTTCTTGTCCTTGTTAAACAAACTCTTTTCCATAGGTTGTGGGTTAGACTCTAGACAGGTTTATGTCCTATGAACCTCAAGCAGGCCTTGTGAATGTTTTCAGTGGTTCATTGTGCTTTAGCTTCTGCGTGCATGTCAGTACCTCCCTGCCTGTGTCCTACATACTGTTAGCTATCGGTAGGCAGTCTTTTAGTGAATGTTCATAGGCACTTATAGTTATTTTATATTAGTTATTTTAATTTGCATGCTGTTTGTATAAGCCATTTCTAACCACTATACAATGGCCTGACAAATATTTTGGGTATGCTACGTTTAAGAGGGTATTATGTCTGAGATGCACAGTTGACAAAAAAACTGTGGATTAAAATATGGCCCAAGTAATCATCAGTGATATACCCTAAGTACGATGGGTGTGCCCAGTGGGATGTCCCTCACTCACTGTGCCAAAACTGCATAAGGTGCACTTAACTGATGAGGCACTAAGATTCCAAAAGTGATCTAGAGGTGCTTGTGTTCATTCATATTTGCCACGTGGGAAACTCTTAAATATACAACGGTACTTGTGCTCATGTTCAGAATGAGATTGACCTAGCAGTTCAAGTTCCACTTTTCCTATTGGAGTTGCTCGGTTCACGGCTGACTTGCATATCGCTGGATCCTGTCTGAGGCAGCACCATGGGGGAAAAAAGGATGGAATGGGATGTGGCCCCAAAAGTTACTAGTGGCTGAAATTAATTCAGGCATTCCACTCATCAATTTTTTTTAGAAATCTTTCTATTGCATTCACGACAAACAAATGCATTGGAACACAAGTTCAAATACAGTGTAGCACGAAGACACCATCAGGCAAAATCACACTCATCACTTTTTTGATCTTCTCAATGCCATGGCAGTCCTGAGAGGATGTGTGAGAAAGCAAAGCCTATCTCCGGGTAAGACTTGGAATTCACTTGGAACAGTTTATTGTGAAGAAGATATGATTATCAAAATGACATGGTGAAGAGGTGGGTCTATAACGCCCTGAATCTGAGACCGTAATTTTCTAATCTCAGGTCTAGTGCAAAGTCACTCCATAGGCAGGAGGAAAAGATAGAACATTGTAACTCATGTATGTAAACAGTAGGGTCATGAAGAGGGGAAACTAGATCTTCTGATTGGATATAAGGGGCAAACACTTTGTGTAGATGGTAGAAAGCTATTATGTTGACCACACTAATTTTGGTTCAAAAAGGGGGGTGGTGATGGACAGAGTATCTGAATTAAGCAGAATACTCCTACCCAGTCAAAAGATCAGGGCTTGATCCATCACCGTTTTTTAGCTCACTGCACCATCCCAGTTCAGAACCTGGCTACATGCAAATTAGTTTGTCCCTGACCCAGTGCATCATGGGAACAGAGCAGACCAAACTACCAAGCCAATTCTTTACTGGAAAGGAAACAAGCTTCCGGGGACCGGTTTCTGGCATTACAGCCGTCTTCGGCCCGGCTTGCTTGAATCCTGATGGTGCAGTGAGCAAGGGACTCACATCTGAGCATACCCTTCCACACTTGTGGTGGCCAAAATGATTCAAAAAGGGGGGTGGTGATGGACAGAGTATCTGAATTAAGCAGAATACTCCTACCCAGTCAAAAGACAGGGCTTGATCCATCACCGTTTTTTAGCTCACTGCACCATCCCAGTTCAGAACCTGGCTACATGCAAATTAGTCTGTCCCTGGCCCAGTGCATCATGGGAACAGAGCAGACCAAACTACCAAGCCAATTCTTTACTGGAAAGGAAACAAGCTTCCGGGGACCGGTTTCTGGCATTACAGCCGTCTTCGGCCCGGCTTGCTTGAATCCTGATGGTGCAGTGAGCAAGGGACTCACATCTGAGCATACCCTTCCACACTTGTGGTGGCCAAAATGATTCAAAAAGGGGGGTGGTGATGGACAGAGTATCTGAATTAAGCAGAATACTCCTACCCAGTCAAAAGATCAGGGCTTGATCCATCACCGTTTTTTAGCTCACTGCACCATCCCAGTTCAGAACCTGGCTACATGCAAATTAGTCTGTCCCTGGCCCAGTGCATCATGGGAACAGAGCAGACCAAACTAGCAAGCCAATTCTTTACTGGAAAGGAAACAAGCTTCCGGGGACCGGGGACCGGTTTCTGGCATTACAAGCTTGTCTCCTTTCTGGTGAAGAATTGGCTTGGTAGTTTGGTCTGCCCTGTTCCCATGATGCACTGGGCCAGGGACAGACTAATTTGCATATAGCCAGGTTCTGAGCTGGGATGGGGCAGTGAGCTAAATAACGGTGATGGATCAAGCCCTGATCTTTGGACTGGGTAAGAGTGGTCTGCTTAATTCAGACACTCTGTTCATCACCACCCCCTTTTCTGAATCATTTTGTCCACCATAAGCGTGGAAGGGTATACTCAGACATGAGTCCCTTGCTCACTGCTCCATCAGGATTCAAGCAAGCCGGGCCGACGACGCCTGAAATGGCAGAAACCGGTCCCCGGAAGCTTGTCTCCTTTCTGGTGAAGAATTGGCTTGGTAGTTTGGTCTGCCCTGTTCCCATGATGCACTGGGCCAGGGACAGACTAATTTGCATATAGCCAGGTTCTGAGCTGGGATGGGGCAGTGAGCTAAATAACGGTGATGGATCAAGCCCTGATCTTTTACTGGGTAAGAGTGGTCTGCTTAATTCAGACACTCTGTTCATCACCACCCCCTTTTCTGAATCATTTTGTCCACCATAAGCGTGGAAGGGTATACTCAGACATGAGTCCCTTGCTCACTGCTCCATCAGGATTCAAGCAAGCCGGGCCGACGACGCCTGAAATGGCAGAAACTGGTCCCCGGAAGCTTGTCTCCTTTCTGGTGAAGAATTGGCTTGGTAGTTTGGTCTGCCCTGTTCCCATGATGCACTGGGCCAGGGACAGACTAATTTGCATATAGCCAGGTTCTGAGCTGGGATGGGGCAGTGAGCTAAATAACGGTGATGGATCAAGCCCTGATCTTTGGACTGGGTAAGAGTGGTCTGCTTAATTCAGACACTCTGTTCATCACCACCCCCTTTTCTGAATCACACTAATTTTGGGTCAAGGGTAAAGATATCAGACAAATTGCTCTTCAAAGTTATATGCTTTTCCACAGGCGTTGGGGTGTGCTTAGTTCCTCCGGTCCAATGAGAGGGAATGGAGCAAGACTTACAAGGAGAAGGTTGAGTATATCGGGTTAACGGGAGCCAATTGTCTAACATCCTATGTTCAATCTTCAAAATGAAGTGGGAGAAATTGGGAAGGTTGCCATGTTTGACCTGAGAGGCCATGTAAACCTTAAATAGTGTGAGTGACAGACCTGAAGAGTTCAGCATTTGTTGTTGGCTACTTTAAAAAAGAATGTGCTCAATTTGACTTGATGTGTGCGGTTTTGTAAGAATAGCAGTCTTTCAATTAGCACCTGCTCTTCAACTGTTTAAAAAATATCTGACAGGTCTACTAGGATCATTGCAGCCACAAAGTCCTCCTCTGTACCTGAGAAGTGTGAGGCCTGACAAAAAAAAACAGTTTCAAGTGCCTTTGTCGCACAAGGTATGCCCGAGATGGGTTTATAATTGAAGGTTATTAGCTTTATACTGGGCTTGCGGTGATTCCATTTAAGATAGGCGTGATGACTGCATGATTGAGGGCTTGCAGATGGAGACATGGAATACACTAAAGATGTTGAAGGAGGTGCAGGAGGCCTAGGGGGATGGCAGTGGTATAGCACAAGTGCCATGGACCCTAATGCATGGGGGAACAATGGAACTCCCAGGCCCTGGTTGAGTAGTAAAACACAGCTATAATTGGAGCTCAGTGGGCCCCTCACATGCCTGGGTCCCAGTGCTACTTCACTTGCTGCACAACTGGTAGCTATGCCACTAATTGATGACTTTTCATTACAAATATTCCACGAGGTGAGGATGTTTAGAAAGCGATGTGAATTGTGTCAAATTTAGAGATGCACAGAGAGGGCTTGTACATGAGGGTGTGGGAAAGGATGTTCAAAGATGTTACTTTGTGACTCAGTGGGAAGAATGTGAGGCTTGAAGCTTGCATTAAAGGGATGATATAAACCAGCTAAGGAGTGTTGGTGCCCTAAACTCTGCTTAGAAGCCTGCACGCGCCAAGCACAAAAACAGCTTTTTCAGCGCCTCTTTAATCCACCGCCAGACACTTCCTGCCCCTTTGTCTTACTCTTGCTGCAGATTCTTTTTTCCTTCCTTTGTGATGGTTTCTCATCTTTCTCTTCGTTCTTCTTTCCCCATTGCATGTTATTCTCTCTTTTGCTCTCCGTAAATGTTTGATGAATAAAAATAAGTGCCAGTCTCAAAAAAGGAGACTACCATCTTGAATTAAGCCCTGGTCGTCACACACTTAGGAAATTAAGTAGTATGACACCAGAATATCTGTTTCAGAATATCTTTGACATGATTACATCGCCCATTAGCATTAATATTAGAAAATAAACACCCAAGGGGACAATGTTTTTGGAAACAATACTTAGGACATGATATTCACGTCAAAAGATATGTCTGACACCAACAATCAGACACACAACCGTTACGTAGAATAAAGTGCAAAGTATGATAAGTTAATTTTGTCCATTAAAAATAGTGGAACACATTTTCTTATTTTTAGGTATATATTTTAAAATACTAAAATGATAAATGCTGTAGGTATTTTTGGGGAATTTTACTCCAGAAATTAGGCTGACTTGGATACTCTGAGAGAAGACTGAGGCTCCAGTCTACATCTAATCACCTTCTGCCTTCACTGTACTTGTTTTCAAAGAGGACGCTGTTCCAAAGTGTTGGAAAATAGCCTTCTCTGAAGGGACACCGCAAACTCTTTGCCTTCCTCCTCTCCTTTTTGCTGTATTCTTTTTTGTTGGCTTAAGGTCTCTGTGCGCTTTATCACTTCTAACTAGTGCTAAAGTGCTTGTGCTCCCTCCCTAAAATGTGGCAGCACTGGCTTATCCACAATTGGCATACATGATATACCTATAAGTCCCTAGTACAGTGCACTACATGTGCCCAGGGCCTGTAAATTAAATGTTACTAGTGGGCTTGCAGCACTGATTGTGCCACCCACGTATGTAGCCCTTTAAATATGTCTCAGGCCACCCACTGCAGAGCCTGTGCGTGCAGTTTACCCTGCTATGCCAACTTTTCATTTAAAACCACTTGCAAAACCTTAAGTTCCCCTTTGATTACATATAAGTCACCACTAAGGCAGGCCTAGGTAGCCCATAGGGCAGAGAGCTGTGTAATCAAATGGTAGGCCACATACTTTTATGTTTTGCATATCCTGGTAGTGAAAAACATTCAAATTTGTTTTTGACTACTGTCAGGCCTAACCCCTCTCATATGATAACATTTGGGGGTTCCTTATTACTCTTAATTAGTTGTAATTCCTGATTGAGGGGAAGTCGCTCTATCATGTTTTATACCTATGGATTTCTAATATTAAATCATCTTTAATGATAAAGTCGATTTTATCATTACAACTTTGAAAATGCCATTTTTAGAAAGTTGTACAAAAGGTTTTTTTTTAGCTAATGAACTCCTTCACCACCCCCTTTTGTACCCCATTTTTAGAAAGTTGGCATTTTCCTGCTCTTAGCACGTTTTGTGCCTGCAGCCAGTCTCTGATCAGCCTGGGGTGGGTGACAGCTGGACTTTGTGTATTACCTCTAGACAGCCACACACAAAGGTAACTTAGGTGTGACTTGATGGATCTTCCTGGGAAGATGAGAGGGAGGAGCTGGGCATAGCCTCACACTTTTACCTGAATAGGCTGTGGTCTGTCCACACACAAATGGATGTATACCCCCCCTGTAGTGAGTCTAGAGCCAGACACGAAGGGAGGACCTTCATGCACTTCAAAGACCCTCCCTTGAAGTCATTCCAACTTCAAAGGTACAACTGGCTATAAGTAATGGGTCTCTACCCCACCAAGCAAATACACTTCTAGACCTGAGGATACCCTGCCAAGAAGGAGGACTGCTGGCTGAAGCACTGCTACTCTGATGGGATGCTGCTCTGGAAGAACTGCTTTCTGCTGTGCTGAGCTGCTGCCTCTTCCCCTGGGTGAGAAGACTGGATCTCCCTCTCTTGTCCCCAGAAACCAGAGTGATTCCAAGGGTTAGTTAGCTAGTCTCCTGATCTGAAGTCTCAGGGACACAAAAGACTTCAACTCACCCTGTCCTCACACCTAGGACAATTGGAAGTGGGCCAGAGGTGTGCTGCTACAGCACCAAGGGCATCCTTTGCAGAGAGAGCAGAATCTATGCATCGTAGCCATTGCGGGTGCAGGACTCGCGCATCACATTTGAAACCAGCGCATCTCCATTGGAACTGCCAGATCAGAACCACCACATCACCGCCACTGAAGAGAGACGATTGATATAGCTCCTCAACTGTGTGAAGAAACCCAGTGCATCGGCTTCGGAACCATTGCATTTTGAAGCGGCACATCATCTTTGGAACTGGCACATCGCCATGGTTGCATGGAGAAACTCGAAACATTACCTCGAAAGTGGGATCAACACTGACGCATCGCTTGACTGCACCCTGAAACTTCATTGTTGTGACCAGGATCAAGGTACTTTTGTTCAGCGGGCCTTGCAGGGTCCCTGTATCCAGCCCGCTCTCCATTGTGGTTGTCCTCAACTTTGACTTTGTCCCGGTTCAGTGCGACCGGATGTCCCAAATAGGTGCTTAATGCTTCTCACAGCTATTTTCACATTTACTCTTTAAAAATTCATTACTCGACTTCTACTCATTAGATTTTTGTCTATTTGGTCTAGTTTTATTTATAAAATTTTGTTCTATTTTCTAACCTGGTGTGGAGTCTTTTTGTGGTGTTTTCACAGTTTTACTGTTTGAAGAGTCACACAAATACTTTACAAATTTACTATTAAGGCTGACTGCTCTGTGTCAAGTTACCAAAGGGTGAGCACAGGATAATTTCGATATGTTGTGACTTACCCTGACTGGAATTAGGGTTCCTCACTGGACAGGGTGTAAACCTCGGCCAACAAAAAACCCGATTTCTAACACAAGCTTATCAGCAGAGCCTGACTCTGCAGCTTGAGAGCTCGCCATTTATTGTGTATTTTTTTATTCCGGATTTGGGTAAAAGTACTTTCAAAGACCTCTTCCTGTATTCCTGGCTGGCTGGCTGCACGTAGGTGTGGTGATAATCAAACGATAGTTGCTAGTCTCTGATAGGGACACTATCCTGCCCATACCCCAGTCAATCACATGTTCTCTCATTTCCCTGGCCACCAATCTTTGCACTGCCTTTATGCAGACATGCCAACCCTCCCGATTCAGGCGTGAGACTACCGATTTGAAGGCTAGTCTCCCGCCTCCCGATTACTACAAGCAAAAACCCGATTCCTCGTGGGTTTCAGCTGACAGGGCTTGGTATTGTGTAAAGTGCTAATTCTTCCAACAAATAGTGGCGATGCAGGGGCTCTCGAAGGGGTGAAAAACCAACAAAGCGTCATTAACAAGGGAATCGTCTTTTAAAGACCTGCCACAGGGGGGTGGGGGGTGCATGCACTGCCAACAACCAGGCCAGTGCCCAACACTTGCATCACCCTCTCTGACTGCCTTATACTCCATGCTTCTGAAAGGTAAGAAAAAAACGTGCATTTACGTTTCGAATGTCCGATCCTACAGCAGCACACTTCCAAAGTCCATACATGCCGTTAACCCGATTCAAAGTCCCATTCTCCCGATTTATTTTTTTTAAATCTCCCACTTTGCTCTCCTGAAATGTTGGCATGTATGCCTTTATGGGATGTGTTCACTTCAAGCATGGATATTGCCTATCCATGCTTAATGTATTTCTGTTGCAGTGATTAAATTATTAAAAAAAAGAAAAAAAAAGTGCCGGGCCCCCCGTCAGGTGGCCACTGCAGCTTGCACCAGCCACTTCCCCTGCTGGCGATGCCAGTGAGAGTACGAAAACAACTACTAACCTCACACTCATTCAAGTGACATATCAAACTATTCCATGCTGCCCAAAGCTAGATGAATGTCTTGAATAGCAGGTATTAGTCATGTTTAATATATATTAAATTATTAAACAATTGTTGTTGTGCACATTTCAAAATTAGACAAAAGATGCCATCATGTGGTGGACTGTTATAAGTACTGGTGTTGACAAGCGCCGGTGCCAAGAACCGTAAACCACAGTCTCAAATTAAGCAATGTTCTATTTGCTATACTCTTGGCCAGTTTCTGTCTGGCACTGAGTTAGGGAGCCTCGCCAGTTTATCCCCAGCTCACTCCTTCCCTGCAGCCCGCTGCGTGTCCCAAGCCTGATTCTCTCTCCATTCGTTTAGCTGCTGCCCCTCTGCCAGTGTATCTATAATCTATCATTTCCATTAGGGTTTAGACCAGCCGTGGTAAAACAGGCATTTAGTTCGTGTTTTTCCGCTATGCTCCGCATACATGCATTCAATTAAACATATTCAGAAAAGATTTCGCACGTCTCTTTTTATCATCTAGAGGAACACAGGGCCCGAATCTTAAAGCTACTTGAGCACGTAAGGTTGATATATTGCAAATTTAATTTTGTATTAGCACAATTCCGAGATTTCAGTTTTGCACTTCTAAAATTACTTTACTTAAAGGGTGTTTTGCCTATAAGTAAATTTACTCCAGTAGATATGGAGCTGGCATTATTAAGTGACAATGATCTAGGAGTAAGCGGGATTGCACCAGGACAAATAATATAACGGTGGCCCCCATTAGCAAATCAGATAGCTAAAAAAGTGGAACATAGTTCCAAATTCGGCCAGTTTTGAACTTGTAAAGACGTGCTGGATGAGTATTTTGCAAGGTGTAGAAGAAGACTGCATGCATTTGTATTTACTGTAGGCAATATCTGTGGTAAAACGAGGGAAAATAACAGTGAAAACCGGCCCACTTTGCCATAAAACAGGCCCTAAAACTGCAATAAAAAACTACTTACACACTGATCAGTCAGATCTGTCCATCGGGCACTGCCTGATTGCCCTATAGTTCAGTTTGACCCTGGAAGTTAGCGAACACCGATAAATATTCACATTTACAGGTATTCCGAGGTAATATTATGGTCATTTCCTATTGTGGAAGAGTCAGACATTAACTCATTTGAAACAAGTTTTGTGATTTCCAAATAGGCAGAAATATGAGAGGTTAGAAGCCTGAAAGTGCAGAAAATCATTCAATGTGAAATCTATAATTGAGGGAAATTATATTCAGAACAGTGCCGGATTAAACCATGTGGAGGACCCTAGGCAGTCAAAATTTTAGAGCTCCCCTCGCAAATGATCTAATACCCAATGCACCAAACTGACAACTGCCAGAAGATGAGCTTTTAGGACACAAACGTATGTAGATCTGATGTCTCTGGTTTATGTACTTTAAGTTGTTAATGGGTACATTACATTAATACTGTGTTTTCTCTATAGAGTCTTTAATTTAAAGTTTTCGTTTCTTTGAGTGGATTCATTTTTTTCTCTTTTGGAAACAATATTTAAGAAAGCTTGATTGTCATTTTCTTTCAAGATCAAATCAATATTATTTAGATCCTTTGTTGCAGGGCCCATTAAAAGGATTAGGGCCCATAGGCCGGTGCCTACTTTACCTATTTGGTAATGTGGAAATGGTTAGACCCACCTGCTACATACGTACCCCTGGAAGAAAAAAAACAAATGCTGGATGACTGCCTAAAATGACTATTTATATTTTGAATTAGCTGACTTGCAATATAAGTGAATCAAATGTATAAAATAGTGGTTAAAATGTATTTACCAATCTCTTGGCTGCACTCAATCCCTTGCTCGTTCCAGTATTCTAGGCAGCCAGCTTTCTCCACCAAAGGAGGGCACCGTTCACTTCCGGTGGGTCTCTGAGTGATGTGTCGACTGCGCATGCGGTATGTTGATTTACATGGCTTTGAGCAACCACTCCAGCTGCTCCACTCAGACACACTGCATGGAAGACCTGGAAAAAGAGGCGTATACAGTCAGTAACTATCCTACACGCAATGCTTAATCTGCGCCAGTGGTTGCAGAAGGTGTCCACCTGCTTTAATTTTTGTGGGAAGGCATCAATTGTCATCATTAAACTTTATCCAAGGCTAAGAGAGACGGAAAGGGAAAAAAGAGACAAATCATTCCCCTCTTCCGTCCAATTGGGATTTTACCAAAAGTTAGTGGGACCATCAGAATTATAAATTGTGGTGTCTCACACAAAGATTTCAACTAGTGGAAACATTCCAGAATCAGTGTTGAATCACCCAATATTTTTAATTAATCTTCCCCCCACCAAGATTACGAGGACCCCCACTAACAGTAAATCTGGGATGAGGAAAAACTCACAGCCACCTGTAATGAAACCCACATTGTTGACTTTTGTATGTATGGGGCGGCACTCAGCTGTTGGTAAGCCCCAAGACGAAATCATTTTGAGACTGTCCAATCAGCAAAGACATTTTCATGACCTGTCTGCTGTTTAAATTTGGGGAAAATACATATAGATCAAAAACTGAAATCATGGTCTTATGATCAAAATACCCTAAAGATCTTTAGTCAGATTCACTAACGGGCATTTACTTTCTAGAAAAAGTAGCAGGAAGAATTAAAAAAAATGCATTTGTATCTTTAATTAAAGTAGTAGGCGTAGGTCTCCTGCATGTAGATATTCAATGAGCCCGAGTATACATATGCCTTCATTGAAGACCGTAATGTCCATAACATTTCTATACCCGACCCAAAGCTGCACCTTCTTCCCCTTGTGCTGTAGGTCATTTGGAGAAGGAGACCTACCAGATCCAGTAACTTACAGCATATCCCAGAGAAGAGGAAGAAGAACTTCACTGAGGAGGAGACATTGGTGAACTAGAAGGCTCACCTCAGTGTCTTTGGTGAAGTACATGGTCTTCACCTGCACACTGTCAATGGAGTGGAGGAGGAAGCCAAGTGGCATGATGTCAATGAAAGGGCGAGTGTTTTGGGGCTGGAGGTACGCACCTTAGGGACATCAAGTAAAAGTGGAAGGATGAAAGGAGGTGGGTTAAGGATATGCTTTTAAAGATGCAGGTGGAAGTTGTATGCCATGGTGTACAGATCAGGGTCCATCATTTTCACGACACAAGTATTGTCGGGGAATATATGATTATTCAACGATTTCAAGTTCCACGCATGCCTTTACCACGCGAATTTTACTTCGCATGTGTCTTTTGCACGCAGCATTTGACAACGCATGTTTTTACTCCGCAATCATAACGTTACGAAACATCTGACGTCCCATTTACATTTACATAATGATACTGATAGGCTACATGCAGTACGAAGGAAAAGATCGATGTTTTAAACAATAATAAACAGATTCCCTTACATTATATTTTTATTTTTTTCATAATGCGCTTAATTAATACCCTAATTTACAAAGTTTTGATTTATATCTTACCCCTGTACGTCTTTCACCATCAGCCCTTTCTTCCACCGACCACGGAAACAAGCGTCAAAACACGTCTATCAAAACTGATAACGGACTTCTATTATGACGTGCTCTTTTCCTTCAGCGTTTTGAGGCATTGTAGAGCGTTTTTTTTTACGTTTTTGAAATGTTCTTCTTATTTATTTATTAATATCCGCTTGGTTTTTTTTTTTTGGGGGGGGGGAACCCCCCCCAACCCCCCCTAGCCTCCCCCCAGTCCCCCCCCCCAGACCCTTAATCCCACCCTCCCCCCAGCCCCCCAAAGCCAACGCAGATCGTACTTGCAGAACGACGACAGGAAGGAATACCACTCGCGTGGTAAAGACGGTCGTTGAAGGCTTACGCGTGGGAAAGACCTTTGCGTGGTGAGTGACGCGTGGTAAACGTTATGCGTGTTATTTGCTTCGTAGTAAATGATGTTTCCCATTGTCGGGTAGCCACGGGCCCAAAACCTCATACTGTATGCCGGTTACCCCGTGTCTTTACTATCAAAATCACATCATGTCATGTATGTGAGTATGTGTCTGTCTAACATTGAAGGGTTACACTCAAGACCTTAGGTCATGTGGTGTCATTATACATATGTGTATATATTTAGCAAAAGTGGTCATGAAAATGGAATCGATTGTGAAATGCCATCACATATAGAGTCACCAATTTTCTCCAAGAAAATTACCACTTACTTCTTCTTGTTCTGGGGAATGAGAAGTGCAAAGAAATGGACTTTGAACATGAGTTTTTATAACATAGAGCATAATCATTCATAATATTCCAATCTGGCCCCTATTTTCTTTCTTAATCATATAGGAAGAGATAGGTTAGAAAGTTTGCAAATACATTTGTAACTATTTCCACTAGTAATATCTCTTCAAGTGTATAAAGCAAATATTTAACAAATATGTTTCCAAATATTTAAACCAGCCTTGCCCAATAGTTGGGGGGGTAAAGTTGTGGAAATATTGTCCAGGAAGTCATTAAAAATGCATTTTCATGGACATGATGTTACTTGGTTATGTGAGCACACATGCGTGCTGCTGTTTTTGTGTTTCTAGCAGTCTATGATGCTTGATCTCCCTCATCGACAGTGGGGGTAAGCTTAGGGTGATGTTTGGTGTACTAACAAGGGGACCTTCCAAAGATGACCTGGGCCTTCATCCAGGGTCAGGGACTGAAATCCAACCAGTAGAGAGCCTATCCTGCATATTCCGGTGATAATACCCACCCTGTACTGCCTGGTATTGTCTTGCTATATTTCAAGGGATGCATTTAGGCCAGGTGTCAGGTCCTCCTCCCCTTATTAATGAGGGTACCTGTCTAGAACTCCCAGGACGATTATATCGCTTTCAGTACAAAATTGGGAGCCGTCTTGCTTCTCTACTTACCTATTTTGGGGGATCAAAAAAAGGAATTAATGAATCCTCCACTGCTGCATAAACAAATGCGGTACAAAAGGGGGTGGTGATGGATGGAGCATCTGAATCAATCAAACACTCACACCCAGTCAAAAGATCTGGGTTTATTCCATCACGGTTCTTTAGCCCACTCTGCCACCCCAGTTCAGACATGGCTATATGCAAATCAATCTGACCCTGTGCCTCATGGGAACAGTCCAGCCCGAACTGCCAAGCCATGTCTTCCCTGGACCGGAAACAAGCTTCCGAAGACCGGTTTCTGGCATTCCAGCCGTCTTCAGCCCAGCTTGCTTGTATCCAGTGGCAAAGTGAGCAAGGGACTCACGTCTGAGCATATCCTGCCACACTTATGGCGGCCAAAAGCGGTACAAAAGGGAGTGGTGATGGACGGAGCATCTGAATCAATCAAACACTCACACCCAGTCAAAAGATCTGGGTTTCATCCATCACCGTTCTTTAGCCCACTCTGCCACCCCAGTTCAGACATGGCTAAATGCTAATCAGTCTGACCCTGTGCCTCATGGGAACAGTCCAGCCCGAACTGCCAAGCCATGTCTTCCCTGGACCGGAAACAAGCTTCCGAGGACCGGTTCCTGGCATTCCAGCCGTCTTCAACCCGGCTTGCTTGAATCCAATGGCAAAGTGAGCAAGATCTTTTGACTGGGTGTGAGTGTTTGATTGATTCAGATGCTCCGTCCATCACCACCCCCTTTTGTACCGCTTTTGTCTGCCATAAGTCTGGCAGGATATGCTCAGACGTGAGTCCCTTGCTCACTTTGCCACTGGATTCAAGCAAGCCGGGCTGAAGACGGCTGGAATGCCAGAAACCGGTCCTCGGAAGCTTGTTTCCGGTCCAGGGAAGACATGGCTTGGCAGTTCGGGCTGGACTGATCCCATGAGGCACCGGGTCAGACTGATTTGCATATAGCCATGTCTGAACTGGGGTGGCAGAGTGGGCTAAAGAACGGTGATGGATTAAACCCAGATCTTTTGACTGGGTGTGAGTGTTTGATTGATTCAGATGCTCTGTCCATCACCACCCCCTTTTGTACCGCATAAACAAATGCAGCATATATTTTGGAAAACAACAATGACTAGTCAGAGCAAGGGGTGAGAGATGGACAATCGACTTGGTGAAGAGAGTATTAGTAGTGGTGTTATACAGTGCTTATATCTCACAACCGCTGCTTATCTCACAAGTTTACCAATTCTGGATATTTAACTGCATGCGCGCTAGCGGTTTTCCCGCTGCGTGCTGCGATTTCAAAAATCCCGCGTTACGTGACAAGGTCAGCTCGTCATCCGCGTAGCGCAGGTTACGCCCATGACGATCTGACCTTGTCATGAGCGTAGAAGGGGTTAAAGCAAATAGGTGTACATGTATGCACTGTGAGTCTATGAATCGGTTCGAGGATTCAGGAGTATTCAGATTCACATGTGAGTCCATATCACATTTGTAAATGCAACATTCCTCAATGTCGGACATTACGGGTGTAAGCTACCGATATGTGTGGTCCATTCTTACATCCTTCTTTGAAATTGCATAATGTTGTGGGAATCAAAGGAGTCTCAGAATGTCTTGTGTGGACAACAACATTGTCCACCTGTCATCATTGACTGAACACTGTCTTTGCACTCTGGTGCTATAACCGCACTTGCAGCTCAGATGAAGAGTGAAGCGACAAAATGATCACGTACACGCGGACCCTAACATCTGGGCACAAGCCCAACCAGGAGACTTGGATGAGGTTGTGATGCAGGGTATGGGTCTATGTGTAAGCTATGCCTCAGAGCATCTATTATACCTTTATTAAGGAACCATCTTAAAACTCCTGAGGGTGGTGAAAAGATGGCGAGAAAGACCATACACAGCACCACCTACAAAACAGTCATTGGTCAAAGGGTTACTGTTGCCACTCATCTTAAAAATACTTAACATTCCTTTCATGCATTCAGGGAGTTTAATGGGATCTATTTGCCAAGGGTGGTGTTATGTGTACAATTCAGTGTATTGCCGTGCTGCAGTTGCACAGGCAGTCTCAATGTGACTTCATAGCAATGACCTACAACCCGTAAGACACCATGATCCCTGGCAACCAGCTAACTTGAGTCGTCAGCTGGCAGAAGATGAAACGGTCATGTCTTGAAATGGGAAAGGGAGGTGCCACAAAGAAGCTACCTGACAGCTTGCATGTTGATGGAGTGCCAGCGGTGCCAAGTGTTAATAGTGTGCCTTGTGCAAAGGCGGCTGAAGTGCTGCATTTGTGCAATCAATGGCACCTAGCACTTGAGGCAAAAAGGCAATGGCATAAGTGATGTGCCACTTGTTGCCTGTCCTACAGAGACTGAAGCATCGAGATGTACTTCTGTAGTCGTCTGGTGATGTATGCCAACATCTGATGCATGTACCTGGACCGTTAAGCCTGTGAGATGCTAACTGTGTTCCTGTTCATCCTCTGGAATGGTCTAGTGACCAGGATGTGGGGTGCAGCCAGTACTTTGACATGGACGGTAATGACATGGGAGGAAAGCAGTAGTTTGCTACTCAGACATGCGTAAGAGAATGATCATCTACCTGCTCATCCTCTCTCAGCGTCTGAAGTAGTTGTTGAAGGAAAATGCAACAAAATTATTTGCCATCATAGTGGAAATAATTACATGCATGAATGTTGTTTTCTTATGTGGCCCAGCTTTGTGTGCTAGATCATTGGTCTGATCGGGCACAACTGGTGATGTATGTGATGCAGGTGTTGCAAATGACCCCATTCCCTTTGCAATGACTGGTGGGTATTACATGAGATGTTAACTTAAAATAATTTCTTTCTTCGTTCCTTTGTGAATCAATCCAATGTATATTTTCCTTTCATTTACTTGGAGGTTTCGAGAGAAAGAGACAGAGACAAAGAAAGAGAGAGAGTGTGTGTGTGTGTGTGTATGCGTGTACATGTGTGTGTTTTCGGTAAGTTTATGCAAACTATAAGTGTGTACACTGATGTTCCATTTCATTTTTTATTTTTAGCTCTGGTGTTAGCCAAGACGTTTTCATTTTATTAAAAAATTAGGTGTAATATTCTTACTTATAGGGCCTTTCAGACAACCCATTTCATCCATTTATTTGCTATTGTGTCAATTACTAGGTCGAGCATTCAAGACCTCTTGTATATACTTTAGTATATACTTTATGTGTATGTACTTTGTGGGCTCTGGAGATTAGCCCTAGGACTTGTCTGCTTCCGCTTAGGGACTTTTTTTTCTGTTCAAGTGCCTCTATTTAACTGTCTTGATAGAAAACGACCAGCAGAGGTCAATAAAATACCAGAATCACTATAGCTTTTCTCTAGATTCCAATCCATAGAAATTGTCTTCCATGAGCACCCGTAGACAATACTATTTTCTTCAAATCTTGTATTTTCAGTGATATGACCACCGAAGACCCTGATTTTATATTAAAAAGAGAGCTGACTATACCATTTCCCGCTGAAAGGCAATATTCCTGTCCATGTGTTCCCAGACCTGGCATGTCACGCAGTTTGGTGCTTACTTTCCCTCCATGTTAAAGAACAGTAGATGTTTCAGCACCCAGGCTAATGTGCTGCATAGCTAACTACATATAAGGTCCCAAAGGCGAGACCTATTGCATTGCAAATGCTTGTGTTTTTTCGGCCGCCCACTTCAACCATTGGCTAACTTCAATATGAGCAATGCATTCTGCTTTTTCACAAGGAGCACCTCCACATCAAGGTAGTTCCCTTCAGTGCTAGAGACTGATAGTGCATTGTGTGATTTTTAAAATCAAAATATATGTTGAGCTTTTAGCCGCTGATTTAAAAAAATGTGTTTTACAATTGAGGAGAGCCCAGTCACACCCCAACAGTAAAGTGTGGCAAAACTATGACAAAACAAGCACTGAGAAAGCCGAAACGACGGCAGCCCCCAATGGGGCTACTGGCGTTGCCAGTGCTTGTTTTTCTTTGTCTTGGTGGTGTACTTTCCTGACTGCTTTCTGTTTTCTTTTCCCTGTAGCTCATTTGAATGCCCTAGTGTGGTGCATGACTACATTATGGCTGGGATGGAGCCATAATGTAGCCTGTTTATCTGGCAGTATTTAATGTATCCTGTTTATCTGGCAGTATTACTTGACCACACGTGGGTCTATCTTTTGTGAACTGGGACTGTCTTGCACTGGTGTGTGTTTTGCATTAGCACAATATTTAAAAAACATTCGCACTTATTCTTCTCATTATGGGTACAGTGCTATTTTCTTCATTGTTTAGCAATCCTTTCTATCCGGTTCCACAGAAAAGTTAACTTGAGTTTTCTAACTTAAAATACACTCGAAAAAGTCGTGATTTATATTTAACGCTCACCTATTACACCCATTTGCCATTACTCAAAAACTCCTATGTTCAAAAACGTTTTGTAATCATGACAGAACAAGAGTGGCCAGAGCCCAACATTTATTCACCCAACAAGGAATCTAATGTCGTGAAACGCTTGTGTCAACACTTACAAATGCATGCAGGTCATGCCTGACAGATTGCAAGGCAAATACACGGCTTCCCAGGCAACTGCAAAACTCAGTTAGAACATACTGAATTTTGCAACCAAAGGAAGGCCAAATTCTTCGTTTCATGGCCTGTGTCATTCTTAACACTCCTTGTTTAATGACAAATGCATGCTCCCAGACAGCAGACACATCAGAATATTAAAGCCATTATTCTGTTTTTTTGGTCAACACTTTACATGTACAGATTTTTTTTTAGCAGAGATGTACAGGAGCTCAAGATCACAGCCTGGGGGGGGGTCTTAGGGAGTGATGTGATTGCTAAAGCAATATCATGTGGGTGATAAAATGGAGTGCTACTGCGAGGAACGTAAAGAGGGCTATAGACAGCTCTTCTACCTGCTGTTAGGAACAGAGGGGCAACACAGAATGATGCCCTTCCCCTGCAGAATGTACTGAGGGGCACCTGTAACTCCCATATCGCACAGGTATTGATTGGTTTTCGGCTGAATGAGGACCCTCTGAAGTGTTGAGGGCCACAGAAGGTTTGAGCGCCCCCCTTCACCCTTAACTGAAGGGGACTCTGTTACGCCCCTGGTTAGGAAGTGGACTAACTGAGGAAGCATGCTGTTTGGAGTTGATGACTGTCTAAAGTCAAGTGGGAGCAGGTGGGGTGGTTTGCAGCAGTTGTTGAGTTTGGTCATGACAAGGGTATTGATGAGTCTTTGCAAGGAGTTGGAATGAAGGTTGCTTATTTGGTTGTGGCGCAGCGTGGCCGTGCTCTTGATGATAAACGGGGGCAGATACTTCTCACTATCTAAGTGCACTCCTAAGGTACAGAAACATGGTTCAGGTGTGATGCAGTCCAGAGCAATGAGACGAGAGAGATGGTGCTCGTCCTGTGGATTGGAGGAAGCAAATAATATGCTGTGGCTAAGTTGGCAATCAGGTAACACAAGACTGCAAGGAAGAAAAACGAACCATAAATAAGTAGAGATGGGTGGAAGGAAATAAGGTTCACTAAGAGATAGAAGAGGGGTAAAGGGACAAAGAGACTGAAGATGGGAATAGAGAAGAGAGCATTAAATGGATGAAGAAGAGGAGATGAAAGGAGACTGGGTTGGAAATAGGGAGGATATAAGAAAAGTAGAATGAGGAACCAGGCGACCCATAAATTACATTAGTGCAGCAGGTGCACTGACACCAGGGTGCAAGAGTGGGATTGTTACACTGCACCTCATTTATAGCCGTGTTTTAACACAGGCTGGGGCCCAGTTTCATTGCTTGCACTAGTTCCCATGAAGCCAAAGCTACTTCACTGCAAATGAAAGCAGAGACTGGCATTTAAACTGAAGTGTCTGTGTACAAGATGCTGTCAATTACAGTGAAGTGAGCCAATGGCTTAAGGGGGCTGATCCTTTGAGCCATGAAAAATGCTGTGTTGGCTGCAAGCACAATGTGAATGATACTTGAACAGACCAAGGGGCATATGTAGGTAATTCACATTTTGCGATTCTCAAATAGCGATTTTTAAGGAATCGCTATTTGCGAATTGCAAAATGGAATGTAGGTAAAAAAAAAAAATCGCAATATTTTTGCTAATCTCTAAAATTCCTTAATTGCGATTCGCAAATTGGGAATCGCAATTAAGGAATGAGTGCCCCATTCATTCCTATGAGCCAAGAGGCCCATAGGAATGAATGGGGATACATTCTCAAATTGCGATTTTGTATGGAAAATCGCTATTTGAGAAATGCAATTCCAAGGGTGCCAGGGTGTCCAAAGGACACCTGTTGCACCACTGGAATGTGCCTGTAAGTACATGTGGCACACATACATGCCCTAAGGGCATGTCTGTGGGCCACATGGCACTTTGATTTTCTTTTTAAAATGCATTTTGACAGGAAATTGCAAAATACCATCTACTTGAAGTAGGTGGTATTTTGCGATTCCTTAAGCCAAAATCGCAATTTTAAAGGCACCCCTACATAGCATTTAAGGAATCGCAAAATTGTGATTCCTTAAATGCTTGAGCAAAATAAGGAATCGCGATTTTTGCGATTCCTTATTTTGCTAAGTGGCACCTACATACCAAAAGGCCGTTTGCGATTCGCAAACGCCTACCTACATATGCCCCCAAATGATTAAGAATGCTGACAAAAGCCTCTGTGTATAAGTATGTGGGTATGTATATATGTATTTTTAGCACTCATTTTTCGGTTGAACACAAGAATGGTTGATGAGACAGCTGAACCTTTAACTAGGCTAGCCCCAAAAAGCATGATTAAGGAAGAAATAATTAATTGATGTTAGCACGCCATATGGTCCCTTTTATAAAGCTAATGTATTTTGCAGAGTTCGGGTAATTAAAGGCACGAGCTTTGTATGCCGCTCTTTAGCAACTCCTTACAGTCTTCTGAAAAAATGTATTAAAATAATATTTGGCATTAGCTGTGTTTGAGTGTATATTCTATGTACAATCTTGTTTACACTTTTGTGTGATGTTATTTCTGTTTTCTAAAACATTTATGTGTAAAGATGCGTTCCCTGCTAAAAAACCTCCCTTTGGGAAATACATCTATTTGTGATATTTCTAAATATATGCAAAGAAATGTCAGTGATGCAGAAATGGTCTGAAACTATAAACAGCTAAAAGAGGAAGTGAGCAATGTGATAGTCGCCCAGATGGAACTGTTTTTCCATATGCCAGATTGGAAATTGCGGATAATGCCGTTAGGGAAATTCACTACAGAAATTAAGATTTAAGTATTTTTAGCCAAGTGTATCCCTGTCACTGAATTTCACCCATACGTTTCTTATAACAGCCGGAATAAGGCCAATGAGTGTTCAAAGCGTGGTTTGCCTTATAAATTTATACATTTCACAAATATGTTAATTTGTGGGAAGTTCCAAACTCCTCTTCAACCCTTTCCCACTTGGAATTGGTCAGAGATTATAATCCCTTTCCAAAATGGAAGCCGAAACGCATCATCCCTACATTAGGTGGGTGTGTGAATATGAATATGAATAGAATTTATTTAGCGCGATGGCTACCCTGAGGCCTCCCAGCGCTGTGAACTAACGCAGAATGAGAGGAAAGGAGAGGATTAGTTCCACTCATTGAAAAGAACGGTTTTTAGGAGCTTTCGAATTTAGAGCAGATTATGCTTCATCCGCAGTTAGAGTGGGAGGGTGTTTCAGAATTAGGCAGCATTATGAGAGAAGGAGCACCCGCCCCATGTAGCCTTCCTTATTCTATGTGTGGTGACTAGGAAGGAAGAAATAGAGCGGAGATTTTAGGGAGACTGATAGGGGGTGATCATGTATTGGATTGTCACTGGGCCCTTCTTCCAGAAGGCCCTGTGAGTCAGGCGCATGACCTTAAACTGGATTCTTGCCTTGACTGGTAGCCACTGGAGGCTCCTTGGTGCAGGTTTCACAGATTGCCGTCGGGGTACCTGAAGAAGCATGCGAGCAGCACAGTTCTGAATGATCTGGAACTTATGGATGGTTGCTTGAGGGGCTCCCAGTTAGAGGGAATTCCCATAGTCCAGACGAGAGAGGATGTAGGGTAAGTGCTGTCTCCACAGAGGAACCTGTCAAGGAGTCCTGCGCGCAACAGGACAGGAGTCCGCAGGTTGAGTCCCCTGACATTCCCAGTAGTACTCCTGAAAATTGGCTAGATAAGCCTTCTACTGATACTAAGGGTGAATACCAAAAGTAGAAAATGTTCCCTAACAAGCAGACACAAATCTTTAGGTGCAGATTTCCTTTTGAGTGATTCGGGCTCACTGATTACAGCAATGTTCAAAAAGGTAAATCTGGATACTGCACTTGTATGGACCTACACCTAGAAATAAGACTAGGGATGTGTTTGTGCTCTATTTAAAGCATCTGTTTAAGAGCTGGGTCTAGTCTTTTTGTTTAGGGTTGGAATTCCCAGGTTATGTTGTGCATTAAGCCTAATTACTCCAAAGTATCACATAGTAATTCATAAAATGAGGACGAATTTGTTCATACTACCAAGAAATATCCTACACCCCATGAAACTGCTGCTACTGCTTTATCCTACTATTTAGAGATTTTAGTGTGACGTTTTAAATCAGAACACTGCATCAAATTCAATTCATTCAAATCACATGAGGAGAAAAAGCAGTGAGCACCGTAGGTGGTAAAAAGGACACTGGCGGTAAGTGTTCAGCATGAAACACATGGGTCGAGCCCAGCAAGTGCCTGGATCTGATATGCTAGTGCAGGGCTCTCCAAAGTCGGTGCTAGAGAGCCAGATCCATGCCCGATTTTTAAGATAACTACATTTATCTAAATGGGGATGTGCTAAAAATCTGGCATGGATCCGCCCCTCCAGGGCAGACTTTGGCGAACCCTGTACTAGTGGAATAGACTCAGGAAAACATTTTAGTTTGAGACAGTCCTTAGCTCACAAAATCTAGAGTAATTTAGACAAATACGCAAAGTATCGGTAAAATAAAGTGGAATTTAGTGGTAAATACCAGAATTCAGTTTTACAATTTCACAGCCTTAAAATGAAGTCTCTTTAGACAGAATTCCACATTTCTAGGGCAAATACACTGCTGGCCCAATATTACATAACTGATTTAAAAATGTTCCGTTTAGTTGTATGGATGAATGTAGCATTTGCAATGCGGTTGGGGAATTACACTTAAGAATCATCAAATTTTTTCCTCTGAGGAAAGCTAATGTAAATAGCCAGGCCAAAACGCAATTCGGCTTACAAATACACATATCTATATATATAAAAACCAAAGTATGTCCGTTTGTCCTTTATGCATTACTACACCATTCATTCGATCAGCATGAAACTTTAGGAAGTTGTTGAGTACACTCCCGCGAAGGTTTGTGGCTTAAAAAAAAAGAAATAATTTTTTTTTTAAAATTTCCTATTTTTTTTTAAATTGTTAAAAAAAAAAGAGAAACATTTGTTAAATATTGGACCCCGGCCACCCAGGGCCCTCATAATCTTTCCAATACTGAACGTTTACAGTTTACGGTGCGACTCGCTTTTGCAATGACCATCAACAAAGCACAAGGACAATCGCTGCAAGTGTGTGGACTAGATTTGGAGAATCCGTGCTTCTCACATGGACAACTGTATGTGGCCAGCTCACGCGTCAGAAAACCTTCTGATTTATTCGTGTACGCACCAGACAGAAAAACAAAAAATAACGTGTATCCACAAGCACTCGAATAAATAAACAGAATTAAAACAACACTTTAAAATGTTTTCCATATTAAAATGAATAAGTTTCAATAAAAATGACACAATGTAAATTGAGTGCTATTATAACAAGTTTCCTTTTAAAGCGCGAAATGCCGAATGGTAATAAACAATGCATTACAATTAAATGAATGCGATCATAAGAACAGGAGTTACATGAATACACAATGTAATCACCGTAATGAAGTCGCTCACACAATGTCCTTTTGTGAAAATGTATAAAGTTTTTAATTTGCTTTTAATCACTACAAATCCCAGAATGCCTCATTGTGGCAGAGATGGGTATATATAGTGAAAGAAAAGAGGGACTCACTGACCGTGACAAAGGCCATTCAGGCTAAAACGCGTTGGTCGAGTTGATGTGTGGTATGATTAAAAAATACCATTAAGTAACCTAATCTGGAGTGCCGCGTCGTTTGTGGAATAATTAATGATTGTGGCCAGGATCCAGCCATAACGCGGAGCACCCGCTGTGGAGCGCTAAGCTGACTAACCAGGGATCACTTTGTGAGGAAATATATATATAAATATACAGTCAAAAAATTATTTATTTCGGCATGAGCCATAAAAGAAGCAGCAATAATAAACCATTTAGCAATATTTAATAGATTAAAAACCAGGGAAATTCCATTTTTACAAAAGTAATAATAATAAATCATTTAAAAATCATCCCGATTTAAAAATTTCTGACCTTGCCCACCACATACGGCACAAAAATCTGGAGACTGCAAATACAATATGCAAGTCCGTTTTTGTTTCTAAGAGTCTATAGACTTCCTTGCAGTGCCCAGAGCCCAAGTTCCTGCACAAGTTTATAAGCTCGTTTTGACGTATTTTGCCGTATCCTCAGCAGAAAAAGAGCACGTGCAGGTCAGTCTCCTCCTTGGCTGGACAAGCAGGGCAACCAAGGTCCCGCCCGGGTACCCACTGATTTGTGTATGCATTGAGCGGGAGACAACCATATTGAAACTGCAAATAGAGTTTACTAGCCAGGGTTGGATAAATAACGTCAAGTACAGTCTCCAACATGTATGTACATTTCACATCTAGGAATATAGACAGCCTGGAGCCGGCTCTAGGACTGAGATACAAATTACCCATTTGAACATCCCAGTATCTTCTTATCAGGACCTTCCTGGTAATGCTTACGCAGGCCAATCTAGGGTTCTCCCACAAATCACAGAATCCTAGAGCGATCAAACAGTTTTTAACATACATGAGCCATGGAAACTTCCAGTTCTCCGAAGTGCTAAGAATCTCCTCTAGCTCAGTTCTATACACAGCGAGTTCCGGGGTAGCCCATATCCTTCACCAAAAAAGCAGTGGCCTACATCATATAACCTGGATGATTGGTCCTACTCCTAGGTCCATGCGGAGAGGGAATAGAGGGGTGCTCACCGGAAGACCAACTATTTGTCTTAGAAATTTGTTTTCGGTGATCAGCATTGGATTGATATTTGAGTGGCCACATATCTCAGCACCATACAGTGACGCACTTCTCACCTGAGTATTGTAAATCTCTAAGACGAGGTTCATAGGTTTATGATGGCTATCCCTAAAAACTTTGGCCAAGCCCCCCGAGATTTGGGTTAGTCTTAGATTAGCCTTTGTGACCTGGGGCCCCCAGGTAATTTTTTCATTTAGAGTGACCCCAAGGAACTCAAATTCGCTAACCCTCTCTAGGGGTGAGCCATTCAGGCCAGGGACAGAATGAAGCGATCTCCCGGGGTTGAAAACCATATATTTGGTTTTTTGTCCATTTATCTTCAACCCCCTGTCCTTACAAAAAAGTGAAAATCCATCCATTATTCTTTGTAGCCCCATAGGGGACTTAGACAGGAGTAGCGTGTCATCAGCAAACATCAACGCCAGCACACGACCCCGAGCCAACTTCGGGGCATCGATGTTCTTGCATTGGCTCAGGACACGCACCATGCCGTTGATGTAGATACAAAATAAGGTGGGGGCCAGGACGCACCCCTGTCTAACTCCCCTATTAACCGAGATAGGGATGGTGAGATCCCCCCTTTCCCATACCTAATTTTGGCATAGTTCCCTGCGTGGAGCCGAATGATGATCTCTAAAAGATATGGGGGTATCCCCAGCTCCCACAACACTCTCCACAAGGTCTCCCTGGGAACCATGTCAAAGGCACTCCGCAGGTCCACAAAGGCCAGATAAAGGCTCCCCCTCCTCCGCTACTACTGATTTCCAATGGAGGAATTGGAGCCTGAATATCTGGTCCATAGTCGAAGTTTTGGATCTAAACCCAGCCTGAAGATGGGACGTTATTTTGTTTTCCTGCAACCAGGTCCGGACTCGATCAAGAATGATCCTTGCGAAGGCCTTTTGAGATATATCTATTAGACGTATAGGTCTATAGTTGGAGGGCTGAAAAGGACAGCCCTTCTTAAAGACCGGAATTACCTCAGCCCCCAGCCACGATTCAGGTAGGTTCATTCCTTTTAGAATGGCATTAACAATCAACCACAGGTAGGGGGCCCAAACGTTAGGCTCTTTTCTATATAGCTCTCCAGGAACATTGTCAAGCCCTGCAGCTTTTCCTCTGGGAATTTTTTTAATTACAGTTTCTACTTCAGCCAGGGAGATTTGAGGGGAATCTATATCTACGGTAGGGAGTGTGAAGGGAGATGATGCTACCATGGAACCATTATCAGGTGGTATAGAGTACCGAGCTTGGTAGTGAATAACCCATATATATATATAAATATATGTGTGATCATGGAACTTGCACCTAACTGAAAAATAAACGTCTTCACTGGGCAAAATCTATTGAAGTTGTCCGTATCTCTGTGAGTGCGCGAATGCACGTTCGAGCGATAATTGGATATATATATATATATATATATATATATATATATATATATATATATATATATATTCACTGAAAAAACCATAGGTTATAGACCATATATAGTTAGGAATTAGCATTTAAAAAACCTTATTTTACTCACACAAAACCATTGAAATTCCATATATAGTTAGTTGCACTAACTATATATCGCGCACCCGCAATCCACTGCTGATGATGTCACATATTACATCATTCATGACATGGTCAGTGACATCACTGATGACATCACTGATGACATCTCAAATGACATCACTGATGACATCACTGATGACATCATCCAGTGACTGTGTGTTTCTGTAAAGTTTAAATATGTTTTACATATTGAAGAATGAGTAGATGTAGAAGTGTCTGGATGAAGGATTTAGTAGGTGCGTGACTGACTGTATGAGTGAGTGATTAAATGTGTCTCACTGAGTGCATGGGTTAGTGACTAAACTGTCTTAATTTGTGCATCATTATGTCTGTTGTTCTGTAAACTGCTGCATGTGTTGATCAGTAGCTATATGAGTAACTATATGGGTTATTGATTGATTGCCCAAATATTTGTATGGGAGACTGAGTGTGTGTGTGGCTGGCTGGGAGGTGTGTGACTCTGTGCAGATCAATGTGTACTTGTATCAATGATTGTATAAGAGAGTAATTATGTGTTAGTATATGTTTCAAAATGTAAGGTGCTCTATGTTTAACTGTATAGATTAGAAAATGGAAGTGTGATTGATTCTTTACAGGACTGACTAGGTGTGTGAGTAACTCCATGGATGAGTGACAGAGTGTGAGAGTCTGTATAGGTGTATGAGTGCATATGATAGTGTTGTAAAGATGAGTGATTGTATGTATGAATGATTGTATGGGTAAATGAGTGAATGTGTGTGTAAACATAGGAATCACTGAGTGCGTATGTAGTAACTAGTATTGGTGTGTCAATGGTTTCAAAAATTATACTCTGTATTTAACACTGGGTGTAACAGAGGTTATATTAAAGTGTGAAGAGATGCATTGTATTGTCACATGAATGATATCATCAGTGATGTGGTCATTGATGTCAAATGAGATGTCATCAGTGATGTCATCAGTGATGTCATTTGAGATGTCATCAGTGATGTCATCAGTGATGTCACTGACCATGTCATGAATGATGTAATATGTGACATCATCAGCAGTGGATTGCGGGTGCGCGATATATAGTTAGTGCAACTAACTATATATGGAATTTCAATGGTTTTGTGTGAGTAAAATAAGGTTTTTTAAATGCTAATTCCTAACTATATATGGTCTATAACCTATGGTTTTTTCAGTGAATTTTCAAGGTTTTGTAAATGCTAATTCCTAACTATATATGGTCTATAACCTATGGTTTTTTCAGTGAATTTTCAAGGTTTTGTAAATGCTAATTCCTAACTATATATGGTCTATAACCTATGGTTTTTTCAGTGAATTTCAATGGTTTTTTAATAGCAAATATCATAAGCTGTCGAATGTCAAGTACGTGGTAAGATTTTTTTTTTTCGTGTTTATGCACACTGATCTGCTTTGATTGCTGCCCCCCACCCCTCATTTCTATTAGGAGTACTCTCTCTTTGCAGATAGTGAAGGGTAGTTAACGCAGCCCTTTCCCCCTTTGTAATCCGTCGTGCCTGCTTCTCTCTCCATTTGATTGATTGTTCTCTTTGGTTCATTCTCTATTTACAAACAAGCACAGAGTCGCAATACTCTGTTTAGTCTTTGCAGATAGCGAAAAATCGTGTAAAAAAACAAAAGGAATCGAGCAAAATCAGTAGGCCACTAATGGGATCTCTTTTGACCTCGCTAAAATAGAAACATTAGGAACAACCTGTTGAAAATAGCAATGCGTATGTATATAAGCGGCGTTCATTTGTGTTCACAGTACCCCTTGTTGATTGTTTCAATCGAGCATTGAATTGTTCGAAGTTAATTCTCTTAACGATCTTCTCTACCTGCAAACGAGGAAGAATAGGAATATTCTATCTCCCTTTGCAGATAGTGAAGGGTAGGTAACGCAAGCCTTTAACACGTCGTACCTATTTCATTCCTCATTGATTGATTGATTGTCCGAACATTGACTGTTTGGGA
The DNA here is from genome assembly GCF_964261635.1 of Lissotriton helveticus. Taxonomy (NCBI): domain Eukaryota; kingdom Metazoa; phylum Chordata; class Amphibia; order Caudata; family Salamandridae; genus Lissotriton; species Lissotriton helveticus. Next base: position 164,329,508 of record NC_136068.1, read on the forward strand.
ATTAGTTCTTTTTGGAGGTATTCCCTGTTTGCAAATAAACGTAGGAAAATCTTTGCAAGTAGTGAAAGGGTACGTAATGCGGACCGTTCTCCCCCGTTGTAATCTGTCATGCCTATCTACTCCCCACTGATTGATGCACCTTTTTCACCCGGACCATTTACTAGAGATACGTCATCTGGCCCGACCAGAGAGCACCCCTAGTGAAAAGGACATATGCAATAATAACGAAGTGATCACTGTATCCTGTTAACAGAAACTTTACCATGAAACAACCTGGAAAGAAAAAAATAGGAAAACGAAAATCAGTAGGCCACTGATGAACATGAACTTTTATTAAACAACGAACAAAGAAACGATAACATAACGTAATGATAAAACCTATTAATGTCCTAGAAACAAGAAAACGTTAAAATATGCCAGTGGTGAGAGACCAGAAAAACAGTAAGAGAAACCAAATCACCCCTCGCTGTCCCACCGCCTGCCACGCCAAAAAAATCGATAGACTAGGGAAAATGCAAGTCAGTAGAACATCCACCCCCACTCTGGAAACTTCCAAGGTGGGGCAGGGTTCCGGCTACGCCCAGCCGGGAGCAGCCCATATAAGGCAGGTCCTGCTGCCACGCCTCGGCCAGGAGATCCTAACGTAGGGTGTAGCCGGAGGAGAGGCCGAGACCAGCGGGACCCGGCCAGGGGATTGCCTTTACAACGCTGAACAGTTGCAGGGGGGGGAATGTCTCCTCGACTCTCCCCTCTCTCTCCCAGTCCGGCCGCGGTGGCCCTTGAGAGTTGCAGGTAGTCCCGCCACATGCTCTTCCGGTCCGACCACCAACGGTCGGGGGGCCGAGGCCGACGGGATCCGGCTGCAGCCGATAAACCAAGAAACCCGTTCATGGGGCCAGAGCCAGGGGCGTCCGGCCGACATCCACCGGAAGCCCGGCCCGAAGACGGACGGGACACTTCTTTCTTTTATAATGGCTGCGACAACACTGGGGGGGGGATGTCTTGCACATGCCTCCGACCCCCCCCTCGTCCTCATCGCCTGGTCCGGCCATAACAAATCTCAAGCGAGACGCCGTGGGGTGCACTGGGAGGGAGAGACGGTGCGAACAGGCCTCTCCCGCCTCCCCAGGTGGAGACTTCCCAGCTGCACCCTCAGCGCTCCAGGCGGTGGCATCCTAACAACTACAGTGCTGCACAGTTTCGGAACGACCTAGATAACGGTTCTTCCACTGTGGCCATGCTGCAACGTCTCGCCCGGCAGGGTGGAGCCCGTCCGCTCATGTGACCCCGCGATCGCCGGTAGCTGCCGAACTCTCAAAATGGCGGTCGACCTGGCAAGAGCGGGCCCAACATAAAGAAATGGCCCGGTCACTGGTTGACTCCACCACCGTAGTCCTCCACGACCTTGAAGATTCTAGAGGAGCCGCGGGAGTCTCCGACCCCCGATGGGGAATGACTGCCATGATCGCCCGTGGAGTGACGAAACTGTATCCGCGGGACGTCGGCGCTCCCATGCTGGCGCCAGCCTCACTTTGAATTACTACAATCCTGCAGACCTCACTTCCGGTGAAAGCACAGTGTGACCCGGTAGGAAAAATTATTGCACCCCCTCCCCTTTTTGACTGATAGTTCAAACCACCGATCCTTTCCTTTGCCCTTTTAACGGAACTTTGGACTGCCTCCCCCTCTTTTACATTTTCTAGAGAAAACAAAACATTAACCACTACATTAGCATAGCAGTTGACACCAGAACTGTTTTCAAATTGAAAACCAACAACATCTTCAACAGAATCCTTTTTGTTTCTGCTGTGACCCTGCTACAGCACAGGCATTGTCCCCAGCAGTAATTCTGCAATGCCGGTAAGAATAGCTGTGGTGCCTACTGGACTCACTCACCCCCGCGGCGCCCCACGCCGTTTTTTGCTGGGCGGCAACTTACTAGACATCACTTTCGTGCCATCTAGATTTCAGCGCGTTCTGCTGCCTTGGAACTATTCGCACAACAGACCGCTACTGACAAGAATATTTCATTATTGGTGCTGTCAATTTCAATAAATCTATTGGATAATTAAAAAGAAATTGCCACGGTCTCTTCGTTGTTTAAATGTTTTTACTGTTTTTGTTTTGTTGTATATATTTATATGTTATTAAAGTTTTATATTCCTACTACTTTGTTGGAGTGCTATATATTTTTAATGTGACACATAATTGTAAAAACTTTGATGTACAAAGAGTCATTCCTGGAATCTTCCGCTTCAGGCTCGGTCCCCTCCCCAATCACAATACAGGATGGTTTTCAGATAGTAGGAACACGTGTGGTGTGACGGATCTCATCGAGTGTGGGCCTTGATCTACTATAACTCCTTTGAAGAGGGGTGATTCTTTACAGCTGGGGCCATAAACTACATCTGCAGGGCTAGCTGATAGCCTGGACAATCGGACACAGAGAAAGAGGAGTGTCAGAGGGTGCGGTAGTGAATAGGGCGAAAGGGAGGTGTCGGGCGGGCACAGAGTGTGATTCTCAGGGAAGAGCAGCGCAGATGGGGGGAGGTTTATTGCCCATGCATAAGACAGAGAGCGGTGGTGACCAGTGCCTGGGGGAGATGCTTACGAGGGTGAGGAGCCATGCTACGAATCGACAGCGTGCAGAGAGTGGGTCTGGTCAAGACATCTAAAATGGCTGCCGTGCACGACAAAAGTGTGGCATTTCAAAAAAGGCAAGATGGCGCAGACAATGTTTTTCAACACTTCCTCATTTCCTTCGAATCGAACGTTAACAGACGTTGGGGCATATTACCAAAGTTAAGCGATATTTATCGCTAACGATGCTTACCAACCAATTTTTTACCACTAAGCATCGTCAGAAATTATCGAAGATAAACCTTACTATTATCAAGGTTTATCGCAAATGCGATAATAAACGGCCGCAATGCATGAATATCGCTAAAAACTCAGCGATATTCATGCATTACCGAGCTAATACTCTTAGCCATGTTATCCACCTCCCATTGGATAACATGGCTAAGAACTGCTTAGGGCAGGTGTTACTTTTTGGAGATATTCGCGCTTAGCGCGAATATCTCCAAAAGTTGGTAATAGGAGATAGATATCTTGCATGTTGTAATGCAAGTTATTGTGGTATATGGAACTCATACCATAATCTCTCAGGAAAGCAGAAACTGATCCTTTTGGGACCGCCTAAAAAGGCCTAGGGGGTGAGGAGTACTCTACTTTGCCCCCTTTTCACGTTCCGAACTATTTTATTTTACTCTCTTCTGTAATTACACAAAATAGCAGCGATAAGATGCATCGGAGACACACAGTGAGAGAAAGGAGGCCGGAGATGAAGAAGACATGTCAAATACACATTGGAGATAATATAGTGGCAGAAGGGAAGTAAATATGAGTAAACTTACCATGTAACATAAAAATGTTGCACTCTATACTATAAGTCTCATTTTATACTACAATCACTTCGCTACAACCTCATAAATTAAAAATAAAAATGAATAATGTCTCAAACAATTTTTGATTTCTAAATATAAATTTATTCTTCAGAATTTTCTAAATTTGAAAGAACTAGTAACATGTCCTCATCAGCAATGTCCTCATTAAAAGTCTCCAATGATGATTCTTGTAACTCTATGGTCTCCAAACACTCGATAAATTCGCCATCAAGAGATTGATCAAAAAAATCATTCAAGTCATCTCCTCCTTCTGACAATATTTCATTATTGGTGCTGTCAATTTCAATCAATGTAGTGGAATCATTCAAGTCATCTCCTCGTGACAATATTTCATTATTGATGCTCTCAATTTCAATCAATGTAGTGGAATCATTCAAGTCATCTCCTCCTTGTGACAATATTTCATTATTGGTGCTGTCCATTTCAATCAATCTAATGGAATCATACAAGCCATCTCCTCCTTGTGACAATATTTCATTATTGGTGCTCTCAATTTCAATCAATGTAGTGGAATCATTCAAGTCATCTCCTTGTGACAATATTTCATTCTTGGTGCTGTCCATTTCAATCAATCTAATGGAATCATACAAGTCATGTCCTCCTTGTGACAATATTTCATTATTGGTGCTCTCAATTTCAATCAATGTGTTGGACAATTCAAAAGAAATTGCCACGGTCTCTTCATTGTGAGCCATTTTATTTTGAAATTGCTTGCTGTAAATTGCAGAAAAAAATAATCACTTTCATTTATCGTCTTTAGTAATACATAATATAAAACTAACTTTATCAAGTATTTAGTATAACAGAAGGACTGCAAATAAATAACAGAAAACATTTTTCAAATTATCTTCAAGTGTACAACATAGTTCCCCATACAAATTAACAACTCACCTTTTTAAAAGTAGCAGAAGTGTTAGTACTGTGTAAATCAAACACCAGAAATTCACCACCAAAAATTCCTCACAAATGTACCTCAGACAGTAGTATCACAAAATGGCTGTGGTTTCCTCTCATTTGACATATATACATAACCAATTAACTTTCATCACACACAAATACAAAACCAAAGTAACATTTTAATTGGTTCTAAATTTCAACACTTTCAAATGTGTTTTCCCCATGCAATTTTCCATAGGACATTTACATACGTCTACAGCCTGAATGGCTGAACGGAATTACACCAAACTTGGCAAAATGGTACATCAAACCTAAGAGGTCAGGAAGGATCTACTATGCCCCCTTATGGTCATTTCCCCCTTCGCTTTGGCCTCCTCTTGTCTCTCAATCCTACCGAGGGACAAGATGGCGGCCGCTACGGACTGTTTGGAATGTTGACAGACGCCGGAGAACCAATCAGCTTCGCAAAGCTCCGTAACGCGAAAAGTACGCGAAGCGGAGCGCTGTTACAGATATATATCTTTTTTTCAACGTTAATTTCTCAAAATCCACTGGAGCACATATATTGAGACCTAGCAAAGGCACATCGGGCTACCAGTCCCTAATATTTTGCCAAGTTTCGTGCAAATCCATTCAGCCGTTCGATTATTATTATTTTGTTTTTTTTTTGCCCCGCGGGGCCCTTTTAAAACCTCCACATCAAACCTAGGGGGTCAGCGAGGATCTACTATGCCCCCTTATAGTTATTTCCCCCTTTGTTTTGACCTCCTCTTGTCTCTCGATCCTACCGAGAGACAAGATGGCGGCCGCTACGGACTGTTTGGAATGTTGACAGACGCCGGAGAACCAATCAGCTTCGCTTCACAAAGCTCCGTTGCGCGAAAAGTCCGCGAACCAGAGCGCTGCCCGGTCCGCTGTTACAGATATATATCTTTTTTTAAACGTTAATTTCTCAAAATCCACTGGAGCACATATATTGAGACCTACAAAAGGCACATCGGGCTACCAGTCCCTACAATTTTGCCAAGTTTCGTGCAAATCCATTCAGCCGTTCGGGCTAAAAGTGAGGCCAACCGCCCTATGGAAAACTCAATGTTAAAAACACGTTTTGGGACCCCCCTTTTTTCTCGGCCCCCCCTTGACGAACCCCCCCCAAATTTTCAAGGGCTGCTCAGAAACAAAATGTGCCATTTTCCTGAAAATTTCAGCCAATTCCGTCCACAAACGCCAAAGTTATTAGACATAGAATTTTCAAAAAACCCATAGAGAAAAAATCCTAACTATATATACCTACTGGCGACCGCCAGTAGGTAATATATATACATATATATATATATATATATATATATATATATATATATATATATATATATATATGCCGCTCCAAGTCTCCCCCCAGCCGGGAAGGAAAAAGGCAGCACTCACGGGGTGTTTCGTCAGTAGTTTCCAAAATGTATTAAGCGCTTCTCACAGACGCGTTTCGGGTCAAGCCCTTTATCAATGTGTCAACACAAGTGTTGCACCGAGGCCATTTTTAAATGCAGTGTACAATCTCATTCATATATATATATATATATATATATATATATATATATATATATATGCCGCTCCAAGTCTCCCCCCAGCCGGGAAGGAAAAAGGCAGCACTCACGGGGTGTTTCGTCAGTAGTTTCCAAAATGTATTAAGCGCTTCTCACAGACGCGTTTCGGGTCAAGCCCTTTATCAATGTGTCAACACAAGTGTTGCACCGAGGCCATTTTTAAATGCAGTGTACAATCTCATACAGAAAGCGAGGTAGGACTACTCAATGCTATTTCATGAGCGCCATCTTGGAATGTGCAATTTAGGCAAAACCATATATAACCAATTCATAATTAATGGTGAAACTTTACAAAATGTCAAACATTATACATGTATACAAACACATTGGCTAATGTTATATTAAGCCGTGAATCGGCATAATCAAACCGTTGATCGGCCAGATTTGTTGGACATTCATTACACTTTATAAAAGGTGCTGTTGAAGCATGCATGATTATTCACAATTCAGACCTCAAACAATATCATTATTGTGTATCTTTAGCACCACATGATTTTAAGATGTTCACATTAGATGGAAATGTATAATGGTATGGCCTAGTATCAAGCACATCCTTATTAATCAATCTTGCCGTGGATCGGCTATGGCGGTTCCTGTCACTAGTCAACCTTTATCGATCACTTCCTTTTTCAATCGGTCTTGACTCTATCCTCTTATATCAGGGACACTAAAGATTTCATTGTACATTTGGAAGAATTAATCTGGGACCCCACTTATGTCCTAATTGTTATGGACATCACCAGTCTCTACACTTGTATTGAACATTCTCAGGGTCTGAAAGCAGTCGAATACTTTATGAACAAAAGACCATTGAAATTTGCAGGACATAGTACCATGATTCTGGAACTGACTGAATTCTGTTTACTGAATAACATTTTTCTATTTCAGGGGGATTTATTCAGACAGATCTCCGGGAACGCGATGGGCACCTGCTTCGCCCCCAGCTATGCGAATTTATTCGTCGGCTGGTGGGAGGAGCAGGTGGCCTGGTCTGCGGGAAACCGTGAGTGGACTGCGAATGTGGTAAAATGGCACAGATACATAGACGATCTCTTCCTAGTATGGAAGGGATCGAAAGAAAGTGCTAAAGATTACATCTCTCATCTGAATAACAACAATGTTAATTTACAGTTTACTGGCGAGGTTAGCTCAGTGGCAGTGAGCTACCTCGATCTTCAGATAACAATTAAGAACAATCAGGTCTCTGTATCGAAAGCCAACCGCTGGAAATAGCATTTTACATGCTGAGAGCGGACATCCCACGAATTTGAAGAAAAGTATTCCTTATGGGGAGCTATTGCGCCTTAAACGTAACTGCTCACAGGAGGAAGACTTTCAAAATGCAGCTAAAGATAGCATTAAAAGAATTAAAGCAAGAGGCTACAGTCCATCCCACCTGAGTCAAACATTAAGAAAAGTAAGCAGAATCCCAAGGGCTGAGCTACTGAAACAAAAGAATGACAAAAGAAGTGAAGATGGAAAATTCCGTCTGATCACCACCTTTTCCGGTGATGCCGACTTTCTGAAATCAACTTTACGGAAAAACTGGCATATCCTGAAAACCGACCCCATTATCGGGACAGACATCCCAAACAGTCCCTTTGTGACTTTTAGGAAAACGAAATCTCTTAAAGATCTCTTAGTGCATAGCCATCTAGAGACACCCAAATTAAGAACTAATACCGTGGCAGAAATGAAAGTTTTTTTCCCTTGTGGAAAATGCAAGTCCTGCGCACACAGCAAAAAAGTTTTAGGCTATGAAATACCTGGTCTCAAAAACCGCAGGTCCATAAACTCATTTATGAATGAATGAATGAATTTGGGTTTTATATAGCGCATGGCTGCCCGGGAGCGTCCCAGCGCTGAGATTGCAAGAAACAACTGAGGTAGAAAGTGGGGGAGTAGGGAGGTAGGCTATAGGGGGAAAAGGTAAGTCTTGAGAAGTTTTCGGAATTTCATGTAATTCGGCTCGGAACGAAGTTGGATTGGCAGAGTATTCTAGATGGTAGCGGCCATGACCGAAAATCGACGTGCTCCAGTCCGGGCTTTTTTAGTTCGATGTACCGTGGCCAAGTTGCCTTGGGCTGATCGTAGGGGTCTATTGGGTTTGTATAGGGAGAGCATAGTTTTGAGCAAAGGGGGTCCTTGATTTTGCAGGGCCTTGTGAGTGGAGCATAGAGCTTTAAATTTAACCCTTTCCCGGATCGGCAGCCAATGTAGTGCTTTAAGGGCAGGTTTGGCTGATTCTCTGCGAGAAGTCCCCGTGAGGATCCTTGCCGCGGCATTTTGTGTTCTCTGCAGAACATTAACCGTAGCTTCCGGAGCAGCCAGGAAAAGGGCGTTGCAATAGTCTAATCTTGATAGTATTAGACCTTGAATGAGCATTTTTCGGGATGGAGCTGGGAGTAGAGGGAGAACTTTCCTGGTTGACCGTAGCAGACCCACACATGTACCGGCTGTTTTTTTTGCCTGTGTTATCATGGAGAGGTTCTGTTCCATCCAAAAGCCCAGACTTTTAATCTCAGTTTTGAGTTCTGGGATGGGTCCTAGGCATGGTGGCCACATGGTAGGGGGAAGGGAAGGTACTTGATGTCCCAGCAGCATGAGCTCGGTCTTTGAGCCATTTAGCTTCAGCCTTGAGTTGGACATCCAGCCATGAATGCCTTCTAGGCAGTCGTGGAGGTTTTTCAGTTTGTCAAGCGAGAATGAAACAACCATTTGGTTGTCGTCGGCATATGTGACGGCTTTTATCCCAAAAGGGGTGACCACATCCTCCAGGGGGGCCATGTAGGTGTTAAAAAGTGTAGGGCTCAATGACGAGCCCTGGGGAACCCCACACTGGAGGGGAAGGATGTCAGATCGTATGTTCCCTTCGCAGACCTGAAAGGTGCGGTTTTCTAAGAAGGATGAGAGCCAACGAAGTGCCGTGCCCCTCACTCCCAGGCCGGATAATCGTTGGATTAAGATTTTGTGGTCAACCGTGTCAAATGCAGCGCTTAGATCCAGGAGGATCAGTAGAACCGATCCCCCTGAATCCAAGATGCATCTGGTCTCCTCGACCACTTTCAGAAGAGCAGTCTCGGTCCCCTGCCCTGGACGGAAGCCCGTCTGCGAGGGGCGAAGGAGATTGTTAGATTCGAGAAAGGTTGACAATTGCTGATTGACCGCCCTCTCTGCAATCTTGCTTAGGCCTGGTAAAAGAGAAATTGGGCGAAGGTTGGACAGATCTGTGGGGTCGTGGCCTGGTTTCTTCTGTAGTGCCTTAACAATTGCGTGTTTCCAATTGGGGGGGACTACACCTTGGCTAAGGGAGGCGTTAATAAGGTTAGTGGCCAGGTAAGCGATAGTGGGTCCGATTTGTTTAAGGATACGGATGGGGGCGGGATCGTTGGGGGAACCACTTTTTAAGACTGAGAGGGCTTTTAAAAAGTCCTCATTGGACAACAGATTAAAGCTATCCAGTGTTGGACTGGTGGTGGAGGATGTAGAGGCCACCAGGGAACTGTGATCCGTTTTGGGTGGGAGTGATTGCAGGATATTGGTAATTTTGTTTTGAAAGAAACCTGCTATTTGGTTGCATCTAGCAACCGTGGGTTGTTGATTAGAAGGGGGGTTAGGTATTTTGAGGAGCTCTTTGACTATTGTATATGTCTCACGAGTTGAATTAGATGCTTCTTTAATTTTCTTCTCAAAATAAGAGGATTGGGCTGCTTTACGCGCTGCTTTATAGGACCTCATTGCTGTTTTGTATTCTGCCTTGATGAGAGGATCCCAATTTTTCCTCCATTTCCTCTCGTGGATTTTGCAAATTTTCCTTAGGTTCCTAAGTTCTTGTGAATACCATGGAGATTTGAATTTCTTACTTTTTTTCTTTAAGTCTCTCTTAGGGGCGATTATATCCAGGGAAGAGGTAAGCCAACTAGTAAAGTTGTTGTCTGCTATTGCAGGGTCTAGGTCTGCCAAAGGAGCGGAGCGTGTTAGCTCCTGGGTCCAGTGCTCAAATGAGAGTCTGGACCATATTCTATCGTGTTCTTTGGGGATAGGTATATGAGAGGTTTTTAAGGGAGTTTGCCAGGTGAATGGGATGAGAAAATTATCTGACCAGGGAAGGGGGAGTGAGGATAGGGCTTCAATTTTTGGCAGATTAGTGAAAAGAGGGTCTAAAAGATGGCCCTTGCTATGGGTTGCATCTAAGTTGATTAAATGAAGATCCAGTGCTTTTAGTTCGGAAATTAAGTTGGCGGCAATTTTATCTTTGCTGTCCTCAAAGTGCAAGTTTAAATCTCCGAGCAGGATAAAATTTGGGGCCGAGGTACAGGCTGAAATAGAGGTCTCTAGTAATGAGCTCACAAAATTTCCTAGGTTACTAGGAGGTCGGTATATAAGGATACCTGTAAGAGAATTGTTGGGATTTAATTGAATTGCGAAGTTGATGCTTTCGCAATCCTCAATTCCTCCTGCTTGTATCCTGCAGGTGAAGGGGTTTCTATAGATAATCGCAAGTCCACCTCCTTTTCCCTTCATTCTATTCTGATATTGAATGAGGTAGTCTTGAGGAAGCATGTTGACAATGTCGGCTTCGGAATGAGACGTTAACCACGTTTCCGTTAGGAAAAGAATATCAATTTTTCGGTCTTGAATCACAATTTTAATTTCAAGTGCATGCTTAGGGGCTGATCTACAATTCAACAGAGCCAAGTTAATACCAGTAGGTAACTGGTGGATGGATGACCCGAAGGACTCATCTTGGGGCGTAGATGAGTGGTTGGGTGTCGGGGATGAGGCTGGCGTGCAGAATTGTAACAGATAGTCGCGTGAGTGTTTGATCCGGTGACTATGAGAAACGGGCATAGTGGATGGCCCTGTGCCCGGCCTGGCCCGGACGGGCCCAGACGGGCTTGCCTCTGGCGCGCCTCCGGCGCGCCAACGGCGCGCCCGCTGCGCCCGCCCGCTGCGCGGACGGGAATGAGGCTCCATTTTATAGTGGGTTGGGCCCAAATCGCCCAGCCACTAGAGCGCTGTCCAGGCCCCGAATCAAGATGGCGGCCGTGGATTCCTTGCCTCGAGGGGCTTGTTAGTGTGACCGTGAGCCTAGAGGATGGCTTCGTGCCTTAGAGATATAAGGTACAGTGAGAGCGGCACAATTAGGTTTCCTGGGGAAATTTTCCAAGGGGATTTACAAAGAACACAAATACACAATAAAGCAGTGGTAGCGATTCAATTTTTAAAAAGCGCTGTGCTAGAGTAAAGTGCAGTGCATTAAAAGAATAAGATAACAAGTAATCTGTTATTTGGCGAGTTAAACCCCCGGCTTCCGCCTCAGGAGTGTGGTGCAATCAATCTACAGGGCTTTCAGTGATCGGCTCTTTTATAGTGGGTTGGGCCCAAATCGCCCAGCCACTAGAGCGCTGTCCAGGCCCCGAATCAAGATGGCGGCCGTGGATTCCTTGCCTCGAGGGGCTTGTTAGTGTGACCGTGAGCCTAGAGGATGGCTTCGTGCCTTAGAGATATAAGGTACAGTGAGAGCGGCACAATTAGGTTTCCTGGGGAAATTTTCCAAGGGGATTTACAAAGAACACAAATACACAATAAAGCAGTGGTAGCGATTCAATTTTTAAAAAGCGCTGTGCTATAACATGCCTAACGCCATATGTAGTATACTGTTTGATGTGCCCCTGCAAATTGAAATATATAGGGAGCACCATCAAAAGTGTCAAACTGAGAGTTCTTGAGCACATGCGCGCTATAGCGAATAAAGATATGACATCACCTGTAGCCAAGCACTTTGCTATCAAACATCGAAGCAATAGAGACGAATTACAATATTTTGGGATTGATCAGGTACCGGAACACGAAAGGGGTGGCAATAGATTAACTAAGCTCAGACGCCTTGAATCCCGATATATAATCGACCTGCAAACTAAAATTCCAACAGGCCTTAACAGTGGGGAAGAATTGGCCATTCACCTAGGAAAATAAGGCTATAGAGACATTTCCAGGGCCGCCATAACCAATCTCTACTAAACAGTATTGCCAATTGAGGCATTACCATGTGAGGGCTTTTTTCAGCGGTTCCGAGTGACAGGAACCGCCATAGCCATTCCACGGCAAGATTGATTAATAAGGATGTGCTTGATACTAGGCCATACCATTATATATTTCCATCTAATGTGAACATCTTAAAATCATGTGGTGCTAAAGATACACAATAATGATATTGTTTGAGGTCTGAATTGTGAATAATCATGCATGCTTCAACAGAACCTTTTATAAAGTGTAATGAATGTCCAACAAATCTGGCCGATCAACGGTTTGATTATGCCAATTCAAGGTTTAATATAACATTAGCCAATGTGTTAATATATATGTATAATGTTTGACATTTTGTAAAGTTTCACCATTATTATGAATTGGTTATATATGGTTTTGCCTAAATTGCACATTCCAAGATGGCGCTCATGAAATATCATTGAGTAGTCCTACCTCGCTTTCTGTATGAGATTGTACGCTGCATTTAAAAATGGCTTCGGTGCAACACTCGTGTTGACACATTGATAAAGGGCTTGACCCGAAACGCGTCTGTGAGAAGCGCTTAATAAATTTTGGAAACTACTGACGAAACACCCAGTGAGTGCTGCCTTTTTCCTTCCCGGCTGGGGGGAGACTTGGAGCGGCATTAATACACGGTGCACCACCGTGTTAGCGGCACCCACCGTCAGTGCCCCGTTGCTGTTGGTGCAAACTGGAGCTGGATATATATATATATATATATATATATATATATATATATATATATATATACACACACAGACATACAGACACACACATACATACACACACATATACATAGGCTCCAGCCGAAACGCGTAGGACTTCTTCTTGCACTGTTGGTGGATTCATTTTGTTTTTAAAAAGGACTACTTACAACCTACTGTGCCTGGCCGTGCTGCTTTTCTTCTACACCCTGGGAGTGAGGGGGCCGTTGTTGTAAGAATTCTGATATATATATATATATATATATCACCACTGTACATATATATATCTACACTTACTTAGTTTTTAATATTTTATTATGGATATATTGTCCTTATTATCGTTTCCCATCAAAATTCTGTTATTGATATTCAGGGTTCACACCTTTGAAACTCCCTCCACAAGCAGGTCAAGCAAGCTCCATCACTCCGGTTTTTAAATTAGGAACTGAAGATACCTCAGTTCAAGCAGCACCTCAATCATGTGTATCCATCCAAATGATCGAACCGAGGAGTAAGCATCACTGCCCTGCTGGCATTATCTCTGTCATGCACATCATCTGGATTCCTGCTCACTGCCCCCAACTATGTGCAGTGAGTGTGGGCAGTGTTGTACTGGCCTATAATGCAATCAGGCAGAGCCACATGGACTGATCTGACTGATCAGTGTGTAGGCTCTTTTTTAGCAGTTTGTGGGCTTGTTTTAAGGCCAGGTGGGCCATTTTTTATGTATATTTCCCTAATATTACCACAAGCTTTCTTTAAAATACAAATATAGCTTGTCTTTACAAGCTCAAAACTGTCATGATTGGCTAATTTGCAAATGTGGCCCAATTTTTTTAACTATCTGTTTTGCGAAAGGGGGTCACTTTTATTTTGAAGCCCGGGCCTAGTTTTTGTTCAAGTCCCACCCAGCATGTGGATCTAGAATTAATTTTGTGTGGTCACCATTTCATGACCAAATAAGAAGGGGGAAAATATTGACAGATAAGTATGTATAGAATTCCCATACTTAACTCCACCTAAACATAGCTGATGCTACATATCTTCAAGGTACATAGACATGGAGTTAATAATAGTAAAACTATACCTCGGTACTTTGTTTAAGCTTTTGTGACCACTCGATAACCCTTCTGCAATATTCCAGCGTACACTCTGCAATGCTCTGTGGCCTTGTAGCTAGGGTCGAGCTATATAAAATCCCTATACATACAAACATTGTAAAATGATTCTTATACAACTAAAGGTGGCGTGGGTGGACAGTAAAGGTGAAATCCTCGTTGCCTTTATTGTGGTCAGATCTTAAGGTACCGGATCCCTGCACTCCATCCAAAGCACTATTTAAAGCAGTGAGCAATGCTACCATACTCTGAAAAAGATAACTTCAGTTTTCATGCATATATATTTCAATCCATGCATTGGTGTGGCTATGTCTTAATTTATGATGAATTATATCTGACTCGGTGCTGCATTCCCAGAATTGTAATACATTTCCCGTTCACGGAGGTGGCAACCTCAATTAAGATTTGGATTTATTTTACATTGACCAGAGGGATTTAATCAGGCTGAGTGATAGTCCCTGGCCTAAAATTCTTCTGCTTTGATGCATGTTTAGGTGGACTGGGAGTTTTGTCTATATTTCACAGTCTAAAAGAGATTGCAGGGTGAATTATGGACTAAAATTAAACTAAACTGCTTCATTAATTGGCTCCAAACTGGGAAAACTCCAGTTTTTGACGAACCGATGAAAAATGTTTCTATTTAAAATTAAAGATGTATCGAAATGTTATAGAGGAAGTTAATAATGAGAAGATTAGTAGTTTAAAATAGAGAATATCATGTTATATGGCATCTCAGTAACTGTATCACCTGCCATAAGTTTACTGACGTTTGAAAATCTGGTGAACATTGTGTTTAAAAAGACATTTTCTAAATGAGAACTCAACCCTCGTTTTCCTGCCTCTGTGTTTTGTGGCTGTCAACACCAAGGTCTGATAAATTTAGTGTGAAGATATTGTGTGTGGTCTCTTTAAACAAAAGTAAAAAAAAACTATGAAAACCCTTCAAAACGTCTAAAAAAACAAGAGACAGAAGGCATAAAAATAGAAATAGTTTACACAGTACAAGATCAAGTGTTTAAAATGCCCGTTGGCAAGGAAACAGATTTCTGAGTTTCATCATGGACAAATATGGCTGCCTCTTCTTGCTTCTCAAATGCCAGTCTCGACGTTTTAATTCCACTTTGTAAGTAAAAAGTTGTTGCTGTTGTGAACTGCAGCTTTTTTATGTCTGGTGGTAAACTTAATTTTGATACGATGCAATGGCCCTTACAACAAGATTGTAAAGATAAGTGGTGAGACGCTGTTCTGCTCATATGTAGCCTAACTTATAGAAGTGGCTTATAGTTAATACCAATTTTAAAAAACACTGCATTCTTTAAGAGTTTTTCAAGGGGCTACTAACAAGTGTGAGTTACCCAGCTTAATGGACTCCTTTTATCAATCGCAAATAGAGAAAAAGTTGGGTAAAGGTGCCAGGATTTAAACTGTGATCTGCAGTGGTTGTATGTCAGAATAAAGAGTAAACAATATCTGTAAAGATATCATATCTAAAATATCAGCAACCACAATTTCATGAAGGTAAGTATAGATTTACTATTTTTCACGCCCTTGAACATGTTCACCGTTTCTAGATGTAAAGTTAAGAATAGGAAATCTATACTGAGCTATATACAGTGCCGCTGGCATTGTGCAGCAGGGGAGGACCACATTTTGTAGCAGGGCTGACTAAATAACACGGCAAGAAAAGGTAAATTATGAGGCATAATGCTGCACATTTTATGCTAATATTACTTTATTATTTTGTCTTTTTTACAGAGGATAACACTCCCTGGACAAAGGTATCAAACCATTAGTACTGGTTTAACACCCAAATACACAATAAGCAACAGCAAGGGGACCAGTCAACTTTAGCACAGAGCCTTTCACTGCGCAGCAACGCGTGCCACCACACTTTTAGTAAATTTTACTCCGTTTGAAAAAAAACACATTTTTTAATTGCTAAAATCTGCAGATTATGCAGCGGATAGTGGTTTATGTGGCAAATGCGGCACATTCATAGTCATACCTAAAAGACTTTGGATGCAAAATCACATAATTCCATTAACCCTGTATATATATATAATATATATATATAATATAGTGGAGTGGTGTGGCTCACTGGTTAGAGGCGGCAGACCCGGAAGCAGAAGTCGGCCCGGGACCAGGGTTCGATTCCGGACGCGGCAGGGTTGTGGACCAGGGTCAGCAGACTCGATAATTCTCGCCTCGGTGCTTACTCTAACCAGGGGTCCCACCTGGCAACTCTGGGCATTAGCTTGCCTAATCTCCACAATGGCCCCATCAACGCTGGGGATGCCTGGCTCCACCTTGGGGATTCCCAGCAGGGACCATCCCACAGGAAAAGCCAGGACGGGTTCCCCAGCGGTATACAGCGCCAGGACACCGGCTGGCAACAGTGCACTTTACAAGTATACACATTATATATATATATATATATAGATAGATACATAGATAGATATATATATATGGTTCATGTACCAGTTTTTAGAGGTGGTCGACTGAAACCAGCGAGAAGCACTTATTGGGTGTTCTTAAATTGTGTTAGATAGCAGCTGGTAAAAGGAAGCCATTTAATTAACAGGTATGATGCTGGTTTTAGAAGTGATATTTTATTTCTTTTCTTAGTGCTGCTTCTGTGTTCCTATGTTGATAAGAGTTGTCATTCTGCACAGCACCGTTGATGTAAAATTGTAGTCCTTCTATTTTTGCAAAAGTTCCCGGTGTTTGGTTCTCAAGATCTGGTCACCCTAAAACTAGCTTGCATTACTGCCTGAAAATGGGTACCCTCTTAGTCAGAGCTAGCCGGCGTGGGTGGAGAGAAATGTGGCGCCTTTGCCGATGGTAGTCAATTAACCCCTTCCATGCTCATGACGAGCTGAGCTCGTCATGCAGTACAGTGCTCCTGTGCTCATGACGAGCTGAGCTCGTCATGACCACACCCGTTTTTATTGCTGTCCAGCACAGCAGGGGAATCGCTCTAGCAGCGATGCGGTTAAATGAAGCAGCAGGGGGTCCCTTTTGTGTTCACTGATCAGTGCCGTGATGAGCAGGGACTGGTTCCTGAGCACAAACATCCCCGGACCTCCTCCAGCTCGCCTAAATCACCGCTAGCTTAGCTGCCTCATGCAGATGATGGTTTTGTTGATGTGTGCCAGCAAAGATCCGAGGGTGAAGGGAGGGCACGGAAAGGTGCTAAAGGGGTG
This sequence comes from Lissotriton helveticus, assembly GCF_964261635.1. Classification (NCBI taxonomy): domain Eukaryota; kingdom Metazoa; phylum Chordata; class Amphibia; order Caudata; family Salamandridae; genus Lissotriton; species Lissotriton helveticus. The sequence goes on from NC_136068.1 coordinate 164,346,549, forward strand.
TTAAAATCATCTGCCATAGACCACAAACAGTGTGCCTATTACTTACGGTGTGGAATGTGGTATTGTCAAATTGACTAGACACAGAACAAATGTACATTTTGAGTAAAAAGGCGGTGACCGATTGGACTTTTTTGATTTGCCTTCTCTCTTTCTCCCCTCTTTTTTTATATTTATTACTGCTTTTTATAATACAATTTCAATGAAACGTTTGAAAGAAAATCATCTGCCATACGATAATGAAGACTAAAACCACTTTAAACTGGCAAATCAGACACAAACGAACAGGCAGGGACAAGGTTGGAGCAAGGTGGGAAGGGCGCTACTGCTGGCATCACTTTAATGCACACAGCTCCGTGGGTCCCTCAGAAAATTGGCGCTTTGGGCCTGGGTTCAGCTCACCCACGCTAAAGGCCAGCCCTGCTCTAACTCAGATCTGGCTTTAGGACAGCGCGACCTGTATCGCCGCACTGGGCACTGACCCGTGGAGGGGGTGCTGACCTCAGGTGGGGCGCTGTGTTTAGCAATAATTTATTATTGGAGAGATAAGGGGCACTTTTGCCTGGTGGAAGTGAGAGAATTGGAGGAGGCGGTCGTGTGGTGTGTGGTAGCCATAAATGATTGTCGCACTGGGCGCTACCAGTGCTAAAGCCGTCTCTGCTCTTTTCTTTCTCCTAGCGCCACACATTCTTGATGTTTTTCATGATTCTAGTACTCTTCATATTGACAGCATGCCTTCATACTTAGTTTACCATTTTGCACCTTTCTGAGGCTCAAGAGGTTATCTTTAATTTCACAGTTTAGATTTTGCCCTAAGTCGCATAATAAATCGACTTACTAAGTATGACAGTTTCACCAAGTGTGTTAGAACATCTGTCTCTACCTGTTAGTTCTTAGATGTATGTATAAGTTATTTGTATGTGCCGTACTTGTATAATTTTACCTACAAAGGCAGACCTCCACAGCCTTCTAAGAAGACCAGGAGAGAAAGGCTAACTGGACAGTGAGGAAAAGCTGGTTCTACTCTACCTTCTTCTCTCACAAGCTGACCTGATAAAACAAGGCCTGTTGCCTAGTCGGAAGTGCTGGACTACCACATCCTTCCTCTAGCTCAAGCATCGCCCCTTTCCCCCGCCGCGCCTACCTGATCCCAACAGAATGGATATTTTCACTTGTCTGAAAGCAAAACAAAGCCATAAGTTTCGAACAGCGGGAGGTCCTGTCTCCCCAATATTTCCCATACATTCATCATAGAGAGAACTGTTTTTAGGTCTTGTGTAGCCTCATACTGTATTTCATGGGTAACAAATGGAGAGTAACTTTGGGTAATCCCCCTTAAGCCACTGGTAAATTCGATTCCCCCCTCATTCATTGCTTGAAGAAAATGTTGTTCAAGCTTCACACTATGGGCATAAAGTGGATCCACAGATGCCCCTGTACACAGCTTGCTGCTGACTTGCCTTTATTAAATACTACATTATGAGCCACAAACATTCAGGAAATTGCAATCCTCAAAGGTACAATGCGAGGAGTCGAAAAGGTGCTGTATCGTCGTCATTCCCGTATATAGAGGCAACGCTTGAGCGCCGATCCACACAGTCTATTAAGGCTCGGCGTTGAAACTCTTTACAATACAAGCAATGCGCCTGAGCCCCGCTGATCTTCAAGGCAATGGTGTCGGCGTCAAACCTCGTGGTAGGGACCTGTATAGCAATTGAGCCGTGCAGAGATATCCTCTGATCGGCTCGGCACTGTTTTGGCGTCGAACAGCACTGCGTTGGTTCCGATCGGAGCACAGTCGTCACTGAGCAGATTTTAGAGCAAAACAGCTGCAGAACTCACTTCTGAGGCCCAGGACTGGAGAGGAAAGCTCAGGCAATGGTAAGACTCACAGATGGCAGAGTCCACCAACATCAGCAGAATTGCAAGGAGTCTTTTATGGCCCTGATACTTCAGAGAACAGGAGGCCAGCCAGCAAGCCCTTGGGGAAACGTGGGTTCAAGGATGTAGAGAACATGTCCACTCCAACTCACTCCCAGGCAAAAAGCAGCAGGCAGCAGGCTAAAACAGCAATGCAATTAGCAAAGTGGCAGTCCCTCCTAAAGCACAGCAGCTCTTCTTCCGGCAGAATGTCCTTGATTCCACTAAAGGTTTTATTTGGTGGTGTCAGGGTCCAGTACTTAAACCCAAACGTGCCTTTGACGTGGGGGTGACTTCAAAGAGGCCTTGAAAATCACAAGGTTCCTGTCTTTCCTGCCCTGGCTTCAGACTCACTACAGGGGTAATGCAGCTCTGGGTGTGGAGACAGACACAGCGCTATTCAGGTGCACGTGTCAGCTCCTCCCTCCCAATCTACCTCAGGAAGGCCCTTCAGCCTGGTAATGGGCCATCATAATGTAAATATCAGGCACCCTTCTAGAGGGAATGCACAAAGCACAGCTGTCACCCAACCCAGACTTGTATTCAGTCTTACAATTTAAAAATCTGACTTCACCATAAGTTGTGATTTTTAATTGTGAGTCCATGGACACCAAACTTCAAAGAAATATATATATATATATATATTTTTTTTTTTTTTTGAGTGTTTATCTAAGATTTATTTTTCCAAACATGTAGTTATGACGTTAAAGTCATCAGCGTTCTATATACATGCTTGGTAAAGGCATGAGTGCTAATGTCATACATGCCACTAGGGTGCAGGTACATACCTGATTGGTGGCCCTCGACCTACTCAGGTCTCATGGCTCCAGCCCTCCATTCATATGTCTGCTAAACGGAGACCTGCGGTGTAAGATAAATGTATGATGCATGACTGCTGGAAAGTGTTGTCTACTGAAAGCTAGATAGCTCCTGCGCAAATAAAGGGCAAAACGCATGGCAACAGAAGAGGTGGTTCCTGCAATGGACCTCAAAGTGATAACAAGCACAGTTGTGCGTGCTCCTAAAATGACCGTCATGTGACATCATATGCCACTTAACATCATCATTCAACCATTATTAGGGCCAGAGGTGGCATCTGCAATGCAACTCGCCTTTGCCCTGAATAGCAATTTGCTGTAGTTCTGTAAAAAAAAACACTGTACTACACAGAATATTTCGGAACACAGATTTAACTGTGGTGATTCCCAAATAGCTCCCATGACAAATTGAAACTAAGCCAGACAGGTGTTTTATTCCACCAGCATTTTCCCATTGGGCTGGAGCCAATGGAGGCTGATTTTCAAAACCCAGGGCCACTCCTGGAGCCTCTACCACTTTCCCCAAGGTTGATTGCAGAAAGCACATGCAGGATTCAATAGAGACAGAAAAAGAGAGGGACTGAAAGCTAGAGAGAAAACAATCAGAGAGGGCAAAGAGAGAGGAGAGGAGGCGAGAGAGAATGGGAGGAACGAAAGAGAGAGATAGGATGTGGAGATGAAGGGAGCAGACTGGTTTTAGATTTTTTGTCAGGGCTGCTTTTGGTTCCCCAGTCTGACCCTGAACCGAAACATAAAAAGTGAGATGCAGGTTGGCAAACAGGTGATGCTAAAACACTCCTTGTACATACAGACACTCCTCAGTGTATGTGCCTGGCTTGTTGCCAATAATCCATTCATAAAATTGGCTGCAAGGAGAAGTGCCACCGAGGTGCAAAGAAGAAGCATTTGCAAAAACGACTTGTTGGGCTTTAGAATACCAAGAAAATAAACACAAGCATGGGTGCACACTGTTTGTATGTGTTAGCGTAAGAAAGGAAAACCTATTGCTTTGCTAATACTCATGTGGGAGCCGAGCCCAATAATCTCCTGAACCTCAATATTGTATGAACCCCAAATTTACCTTTGCAGTTCAGCTCGTTGAATCTTCTTGTTGATCTAATAAAATTAGTGCTAGATCAAAATTAAGTTTAAAAGGTTTAATACAGAATCGTTAATAAATTATTACAGAGAAATTGCACAGTTTGTCATAAAGACTCAGATGCAAACTACAGAATCATAAAATTATAATGAAAACCCTAGTTAGCTAATGAGAACTCTCTAAATTCTAAGTGTAAAACTCATAAAGAGTACTGACAGCATCCTAAGTGAGAGAGAAATTCTCAAAATAATTGGACAGAGTCTCAGGAGGAAAATAGAATGTCGCCCCGATCCTTCAAAACCAGGGTTTTTTATGCACAATTTAGGTATATTAATTAATAAAACTGCAAATTCAGCGTAGTATGAACGTTCCATCGCGCTGGCAAAACAAAAACAACTTTGTTTCAACCCATTTCTTAAGGTACGAGAAATCTTCCACTTGTTTCCTCAGCAACTGGACTCCAGAGATGTACAATCCAATAGTAAAACATATCTTAACAGTAGCCCATATAATTATGAGATAAGTATACCATTTTAAGTGCAAAATCATTCATTCATTGGTTGCGGTCATATGCATCATTAAAATGACTAATTTACACAAATAATGTATTATTCACATATGCACATCAGGAAAATCTGTAACACTTGTACTTTATTATGACAGCATGATGACACAGTAGGTCACCTGGCATATATACCTAATGAGAATATCTGGCCCACTGTTCCTTACCATGGTACTTTCCCCTTACATGTTATAGGGCCTACCTCATCCTAAAAATAAATTAGAGGTCAGTATAAGATTTCTGCCCCTCCATAAGCACAGACTGGTGACCTGCGTAGCTTCTTCCTCCTTGGGGAAACAAACACTCCATAGGAGCATTCGGTGACCCGCTAGCTTACCCCAGGATGGATAGGTATTATTTCAATATTGTATGAATACATATTGGGCTGCTCCACTCACAGCCCATCGGTGGTAGAGTAGCAAGGATGCTATTGGCCTTGGTGCAAACAATGATAATGGCCCCTTTGTCCTCTGTTTGAGTTGTAAAATACAGCAACTGTCAGGGTTCAATGGGACCCTCATAGTTCTGTGCCCCAGTGCCACTGAACCTGCTGCACTAGTGGTTGCTACGCCCCTGTCCATCGGCCTAAGCCAGGGGTGTGTGATAGCTTATGTCTCCAGCCCTGAACACTGCAAAAGGAGACTCAAAAACAAAATGGGGCACATCTTTTCATCCCCTTTGATTAGTAAGTCGAGGACCGGGTGGTCATCAAGATGGGCTCCATGATCTAGGCCTGTAGAGTATGCAAACTCCGCAGGCCTGAGCTCCTGCTCCCATCCTTTTGGCAAAGCTCTTTGCCCTTGACTGGGAGGACAGGATTTCATTTCATGGGTGGCCACATCTGCTAAAATTCTGCAGGTTTACTCATGAGACACAACACAAAAGATAGTATTTACAATTGTAAAGGCCAGTGTGTGCAATGTTAAATTATACTACATCGCACACGCCCCTAAAAACTTTAGTAAATGTGAGCTCATGTAGTTTGAAGTACAGTATCTTTTTGGTGGTTATACATTTTAATAAAACAATGGGATTTAAGTTAGCAAGTAAGTTAAAGAAAGGAGCTGGTCCTCGCATATCTAGGACCTTGCACCTCTCACCCCTTCAAGGAAGAGAACCAGTATCTGAGCCTCCATGACTTGTGTTTTAAGGTTGAGGCCCATATGTATTTTTCTGTATGCAAGTCTTAAGAGTGGTAAATGCCTGAAAATCTTAATGCAAAGCTGACCTGTAAATGGCAATGTCAGTTGTGTCACTTACACATGCAGGAAGTCCACTATGCCAGTGGTGTTCTGCCTTCTGTGGCATCCAGAAGAACAGTTGTACGGAACACCCACAAAAATGTCAGAAAGGAGATCAGGAAAATGCAATGCAAATGAAGTGAACAAATACATTCACAGTCGTAACCGGTTAAGTATTCACAAACATTTATAATGTTTTTTCCTCACATATCTGCACTTCCAAACATATTGAATGATGTAGGTGTAAGTCGTGGTGTAACGTAAAAAGATATACCCTGCGGTTTGCAGAAAGTGATGTGTGGCGGTCGAGACTCCAATATCTCAAGGATATTCATTTATCTTGAGCTTAATGGGAACCCCCTGAAGGGTTACTATGAGCCTAGGGTAGCAAAGGGACACTGACCATCATTTCACAATAGCATCATATTGCACACAAATGTGTCAGTTTTAAAGTTCTATCAAAACAAAAATCCTGAAGTTGCAAAGTCCAAAACTTGAAAGCTTTGCTCACGCCTGTGCCTTTTTGAGGTTGAGTCTGGGCAGCGCATGCGCAGCATTAAGTAGTGGAGTATGGCTTTGAAGCCCCGCCCACTCTCTGCCCATATTTTTAATTAGCTTGTGTCAATGTCCTTCGTAAACTATGGCTTCAGAGTCGTTAGTAAGGTTGTTAGTCTCTCCTTGGTACCACCTTGTCTGCATTTGTTACCTCCCATAACGACTGGACCTTTTACTGTTGTTGTTACATGGTCTGCAATATAAGTTGGTTAGCACTATTATCTTTTATGCTATTACCCTATTTTACCCACAACATCGAAGCACGCCCCAGGCTTTGACTACTGTATTCATTTAAATTATTATGCGGTCCACTTTAACTATAGCGGCCGCGCTCATTCAATTATTTTCTTTGCGGCGCAGTCCGCTTTCAGTTTAGCAGCCGAGCTTATTTCATTATTTATTTTACAGGCGGCTGCTTTCACATTAGTGGCCGCGCCTATTTATTTTATTAATTAATAGCGCGGGCTGCTTTCACTTCAGCGGCAGCGCGGAATGTTTCTAAATTATTTTATTTTTGCTTTGGGTGACACCGCACCATATGCGGTTTCACTTTAATATTGTCCGTGCCCCTATGTTTAGGCGCTGCTCACTGTAGCCTGAATACGGTGAGCTACCTCTAAAGAAAGGGGCGCGGCCAACATTAAAGTGCATCGTCTAAAGAAAGGGGCGCTGCCAACATTAAAGTGCTCTCGCATTTGCGAGAGTTTGAGCTATTGGCATTAAAAATAACAATGCCTTTAATATATGTGTTGGGTTTAAAACACATCAATAAAAGACATATGTCAATCGCTTAAACGCTCGCAAAAGCGAGACCTTTTGCATTGAAAATGTTTGTTTCAATTGTGCTTTCTCACTATGGCCGAAACTCACCTGTGCATGCTTCAGCATAGTCTTGGCAGCAGTCCAGGGTCCTAGGGCAGGCCTGATCACAGAAGCAGGTCCCGAAGGACCTATCCGGTCTCCAGCCCGTGGAGGTGCAGGACAGGTTTCTGCCGCTGCAGCAGAGTCCAAGCTCCAGGCATCCGGCCTCCGCCTGCTTGAGGTAAACGGCGACCCCAAGGGACACGGCCACCAGCGTCGCGCCGACGTGCATGTTATTTGTCCTGCGCAGGTGGTCTCGTGCTGCCTCGAAGGGCGGAACAGGGCGCGCGCTTACCAGAGTTCTGAGCACCTGTCGACGAAGAACAAACCGGAAACCAGATGAAAGGCCTTGCCAAAATGGAGGCCAGTGCCAGGTTTTTAAAGCAATTAATCTGTAGTATTTTAGAGTAGAGGAAAGAGTTGGAGAGCTTCAATTCCCCCACGTCCGAACGAAATTAGCACCGGTTAAAATAAAACGTATTCTATAGAACAAAAAATAGAAAGTGTTTCCTGGAGGTGTCCCACAGAGTTCAGAAAGAAAATCTCTACTAAGTGTCTCCTCCCACAGCAATGTTTACTGAAATTCAGCACTATTGTTCTCGCCTCTATTTCCACCCCGCGGATCCCGGGCTCACCCACTTTAAAGCGACCTTTAGACCGGCTCATTTATTTTAATTGGACAGGTTATCGTTTACTGTGCAGGAAGTATTGCTAAAAGCAAACGTGCTTGCGAAACCCAGCAGTAAGCAACAATGAGGCACTTTACAGAGAATAGTTGCGTTGCACCAGGCAGGGGCCACTCACACCTAAAGTGCTTTACACTGTGCACTGAATAGTTCTATGCGTGCGGGATAGAGGATGCAAAGGGACATGGGGTGTACTGGGACAATATCTGGGAAGGTTGTGACTGTACTAGATGGTACCTGCACAGTGGATTTTATAGCACATATTTCTATATCAATTTACAGAATTAAACCATTTACAATCAAAGCATCAAAGATTTATTTCACATTTCAGCAAACACTCATAAAGTCAAGTAATATAAATTCGTGTGCAGTATAAGTGACATCGAGTCTGAAGAAGTTTCCGTATAATGATTACAAATTTGATTAGCAAATTTGTAATACAATCTCTGAAATAGTAAAATAAATAATGACATTTATTAAAAGCTGGTTATAAAAGATGGAATTGCATGGGAAGAAATCATCAGAATGTAGGTTTACTTATTTATAACAGATCTTGGTGAAAAAATCGGAGTTCAAGTAAAATAAAATTCCTATTTTCCTACATATCACCCCTTTAAGAGTTTCAAGGCGCTGGGGGCCAACGGGGAGATTAAGGGGCAGATTTACAAGCCCCATGCGCCACCTGTGCATCACGTTCCGTGACGCACTGGTGGCGCAGCCTGCTAAGGGATATTTACAAGCACAGGTAAAGTCACCCTGCGTGACTTAACCTGTGCTTGTAAATATCGCCCCTGTTCACGCAACACTTTGCTTGTTAGGGGCGGGACATGGTGTTGCTGTGGGTGTTCCCACGCAACACCCATGTCCACTGATGCATTCACAGATTTACGAGAAATCGTAAACCTGGAAATGCGTCAGTTTGCTGCGCCACCCATGGGGTGGCGTAGCCAAGCAACGAGGAGAAATGTTTTAATTTCTCCTCGTTTTTTCCTCTTTCAATGCGTGCTGCATTCTACAGCATTCATTGGAAGAGGAAAATGCCTGCCGTGATTGCTTTTGTGCAGGAAGGTGCCCCTTCCTTCACAAAAACAATCTCCCCATGGCGCAGGCATCCTTGCATCATAGTGCAAGGATGCCTGCGCTGGCGCATGGCTGCTGTTTCTGCGCCAGCGCTGGGGAGAGCACAGGAATGCAACATATTATTGTAGATATGTCGCATTTGCGCATTCCTGTGCTATGAAAGTGCCGCAGCGTGGCGCACCCAAAGGGCTTGCGGTGCCGTGCTGCGGCACTTTCTTGTACATCTGCCCCATAGTCAGCTATTGCAGAGAGTCACATGATGCTGAGCTGAGATGCTACCGGCGATCGAACCGCGAGCCCAGCAGTCAGCTGCTCTGGCCGCTGCGCCACAACTCCCCCATATATATATATATATGTGGCTCACCAAACCTCAGCCAATGCTGGTCCATGTTACATGATGGCTGTCTATGCTTTTAGGGCCAGATGTACAACGCAATTTTGCGACTCCAACCATACAAAATCACAGGTTTTATGACAGCAAAATGACCTTTCCTTATGTACAAATCCGTTTTACTAGCCGGAAAAGTTTGTATGGCTTACATCGCTATTTGGAACGGGCATACAAGGGGCATTATTTCTAAATTGCAATTCAGTAAGCAGTGTATCAACGGTGAATGACTGCATTTCTGTCTCCAAACCATGGAATAGTTACGCACACCTTAATGAAGGTGGCTACTGATTCGCTAAGCGGGCGGGGTCCTCCACCCCTTCTCTTTTGGTAACCATGTTGGTTCCCTCAGGGGTAACAGAGAGTGGTCACGGTACTACTGCCTGCCTTCCCTGATATTCTCCGAAACTGACTTTTTTAATTTTTTTAGCACACCACTAGATATTTTAGGGACCATGGATTGCTTACCTTTTATACAACATTTTGGAATGCAGACACAGGCCACCATCCCTGTGTTTGTAGCCAATCACCGAGGGTCACAAACTGTGACCTACCTAATCAATATTCGTTACGCAGGTCGGTCTATGACCCCCTGCTGTTGGTCATTTTGCAACGTTACATAATAGTACAATAGGTTTCCTCGTAAAATACTGTGGGGTAGAGCTACAAGAAAGTGCCGCAGCGTGGCACCGCAAGCCCTTTGGCTGCGCCACGCTGCGGCACTTTCTGCAGCTGCCAAGCGCAGGCACCCTTGCACCATGGTGCAAGGATGCCTGCGCCATGGGGAGATTGTTTTTGAGCAGGAAGGGGCACCTTCCTGCACAAAAACAATGACTAAAGGCTTTTTCCTCTTTCAATGTGTGCTGTAGAATGCAGCTTGCATTGAAAGAGAAAAAAACGAGGAGAAATGAAAACATTTCTCCTCGTTGCGCCTTGCTACGCCACCTCTCGGGTGTCGTAGCATTCTGGCGCATCTCCAAATTTACGATTTCTCGTAAATATGGAGATGTGTCTTGTTCCATGGGTGTTGAGTGGGAACACCCACAGCAACACCCTTGAAACGCCCCTTCAACTCAAAGTGCTGCGTGTGAAGGGGCCGTATTTACAAGGAGAGGAAAAGTCACGCAGGGTGGCTTTTCCTGTCCTTGTAAATGTGGAGGAGCCCCCTGAGCCACCAGTACGTCAAGAAAAGTGAAGTACTGGTGACGCAGGGGGCTTATAAATCTGCCCCAAAATTGGGCACAAATATTTATACCTACTAGTCTGTTTCAACTTGTTATTCCCCTTAACCAATAGACTAACCTTGTGAACACTCCCCTGGCTTGTTCCACCAGTAGCTAATTCCCTGATACTTCCATAAATTGCTTTAAACTGATGTGCATTTCTGATGACCCTGCCCAAAATTCAAATTTTAACAACTTCTCCTGTTATTTGCAATTGTAACTTTTGTGCACCACCTGATCCCTCAATACCTAGTTGCGAAAAGATGTATAAGTACATGATGAAACAAGTGTTTGTGAGTCGGTAACATGCCTATCAGTCAGCTCTCCGGGCCATTGTCCCAGCCCTAATACCATTCCTTTCCACAACTTAAATTATCTTTTGATATAATTTTGATTCAATTGCTTTATAGCAGAATGAAATTCAACTAGCTGAAATTCTTTGCCTTCTTCTTCACTAGACAGAGGTGGAAGATGTTTCTAAAGCCTTCGGCCTTTAAGCCCATAAGTAATGTTGTAATCTTTAAGTGACTGCCAGCTTTCATCTTGTGGTAAACATTTCGTCACCAACTGCTTCCATGTAGGCTTCAAATGCTATCTTTCAGTGGTCCAAATCAAGTATTTGGCTGCCATGATATTGTTAGCAAAATAGTGGTACACTCGTACTTTACATCCTAATGCTAAATTATAAATTCCTGATTCTTATTTATAAACAAATTTTAGAGTGTACGCAAAAAATGATGTTTTTTACTGTATATTAGTTGTAGAGCAGCGCACAATCTTGCATGCAAAATGTGATATAGTACAGCTTATATTTCTATCAATTTCTACAAGTCCAGATCCCCCTATATACTCGACTAGTGCCAAGCCATTCCTCCTGCTTCCTTTACACAATGGCTCAGTGCAACCTGTGGACTAAAAGCCTCGACAGTTGACTAGGATACCTGTACCAGCGTGTTGTTGTGTACCTAATGACAGATGCACGACTGACATCACTTCCAACCATACCGACATTATAGACATTGCAGCTTAACTCTCAAGCACTATGTCGAAGATGCCTCCAATAAGCTGCTTTGACTGAGGACGGTATACAACCATTACAACGCAACTTTTACAACGACCTACCTTTACCACGCAATTTTTACAACGCAGGATCCATTACAACGAAGTACCATTACAACGCATGTATTTACAACGCAGATACCTTTACAACGCATACTATTACAACGTAAGTATTGGTAAGTATATAATTTTATTAAAAATATTATAGGTTTGGGTTTTTGGGTAAAGGGGTATGTTTAGGGTTCAGGGCAAGGTTTGGGTTTTTGGGTAAAGGGGTATTTTTAGGGTTCAGGGTCAGTTTTGGGTTTTTGGGTAAAGGGGTATTTTTAGGGTTCAGGGTCAGTTTGGGGTTTTTGTGTAAAGGGGTATTTTTAGGGTTCAGGGCAAGGTTTGGGTTTTTGGGTAAAGGGGTATTTTTAGGGTTATGGGTCAGTTTTGGGTTTTTGGGTAAAGGGGTATTTTTAGGGTTCAGGGTCAGTTTTGGGTTTTTGGGTAAAGGGGTATTTTTAGGGTTCAGGGCCAGTTTTGGGTTTTTGGGTAAAGGGGTATTTTTAGGGTTCAGGGTCAGTTTTGGGTTTTTGGTTAAATGGGTATTTTTAGGGTTCAGGGTCAGTTTTGGGTTTTTGGGCAAAGGGGTATTTTTAGAGTTCAGGGTCAGTTTTGGGTTTTTGGGTAAAAGCGTATTTTTAGGGTTCAGGGTCAGTTTTTAGTTTTTGGGTAAAGGGTTATTTTTAGGGTTCAGGGTCAGTTTTTAGTTTTTGGGTAAAGGGGTATTTTTAGGGTTCAGGGTCAGTTTGGGGTTTTTGGGTAAAGGGGTATTTTTAGGGTTCAGGGTCAGTTTTGGGTTTTTGGGTAAAGGGGTATTTTTAGAGTTCAGGGTCAGTTTTGGGTTTTTGGGTAAAAGGGTATTTTTAGGGTTCAGGGTCAGTTTTTAGTTTTTGGGTAAAGGGTTATTTTTAGGGTTCAGGGTCAGTTTTTAGTTTTTGGGTAAAGGGGTATTTTTAGGGTTCAGGGTCAGTTTTGGGTTTTTGGGTAAAGGGGTATTTTTAGGGTTCAGGGTCAGTTTGGGGTTTTTGGGTAAAGGGGTATTTTTAGAGTTCAGGGTCAGTTTTGGGTTTTTGGGTAAAGGGGTATTTTTAGGGTTCAGGGTCAGTTTTTAGTTTTTGGGTAAAGGGGTATTTTTAGGGTTCAGGGCCAGTTTTGGGTTTTTGGGTAAAGGGGTATTTTTAGGGTTCAGGGTCAGTTTTGGGTTTTTGGGTAAATGGGTATTTTTAGGGTTCAGGGTCAGTTTTGGGTTTTTGGGTAAAGGGGTATTTTTAGAGTTCAGGGTCAGGTTTGGGTTTTTGGGTAAAAGGGTATTTTTAGGGTTCAGGGTCAGTTTTTAGTTTTTGGGTAAAGGGTAATTTTTAGGGTTCAGGGTCAGTTTTTAGTTTTTGGGTAAAGGGGTATTTTTAGGGTTCAGGGTCAGTTTTGGGTTTTTGGGTAAAGGGGTATTTTTAGGGTTCAGGGTCAGTTTTGGGTTTTTGGGTAAAGGGGTATTTTTAGAGTTCAGGGTCAGTTTGGGGTTTTTGGGTAAAGGGGTATTTTTAGGGTTCAGGGTCTGTTTTTAGTTTTTGGGTAAAGGGGTATTTTTAGGGTTCAGGGTCAGTTTTGGGTTTTTGGGTAAAGGGGTATTTTTAGGGTTTAGGGTCAGTTTTGGGTTTTAAGAAAAATTAAAATTAAATTCCATTAAATTAAATTAATTAAATTAAATTAAATTAAATTAATTACATTAAATTAAATTAAATTAATTTAAATTAAATTATAATAATTTTAATTAATTTACATTTTAAAAAAAATTATATACTTACCAATACTTACGTTGTAATGGTATGCGTTGTAAAAGTATATTCGTTGTAAATACATGCGTTGTAATGGTACTTCGTTGTAATGGATCCTGCGTTGTAAAAATTGCGTGGTAAAGGTAGGCGTTGTAAAAGTATGCGTTATAACGTCATACATCCACTGAGGACACGAATGTCAGGCGCACCCCACCTACACAGGGTTTGATGTCTTGAACATTTGGGCCCTGACTCTCATTCGTGATCTCTCACCTTGCCATCATCTGACTCCATCTTCTCCTCAGTCTGGCCCACTTGCATTACCTTTTAATGTCTCTCCCATACGTCCCTGCAGTTCAGAGAGAACGGCAACAGGTCGTTCTCTCTGGGTCTAGTCCAGCTTCTCTAGAGGTATCTTACACTTGCGCCCCATACTTAGGGGCAGATTTACAACTTCTGGCGCATCTCTGTAAATCAGCAGGGATGCGCCAGAACAGATGTGTCACGTAATCCCCCCCTTGCATTTACAATGCGGCGCACCATGGTGCAAGGAGGGGCAGGTGCGTGACGCATCTTGTGGCATACGGGCGGAGCATTGCTGGAGTCCCCTCACCAGCGTGACGCAACTCCTGCAATGCACAGGGGCCACCCTTACTTAACGTGGTGTGTCACTCCTTACGCCTGCTTCAAGCAAGCGTAAGGATTTGACGCAGCAGGGTCGTAAAACTGACACAGTGAAATCTTGTAGATTTAATTGCCTCAGTTTTACAGGGCTTTCCTGCAAGGGAACACCCACACTGCAACAGAATGCCCATATGAAACCTGATGCAGGTTTCATGTGGCGCAGGGCTTTACAACGTGACGCATCTGCCTAGATGCATTACGTTGTAAATAAGTCGCAACGTGGCGCATGATTTATGCCGCCGCTGCGTCACAAAAGTGATGCAACGGCGGCGTAAAAGTTTCGCAAGGGGCTTGTAAATCTGCCCCTCAATTTGTTTCTGCTCTTCACTAGTATGATGACTAAAATTCCAATTACAGTTTTTAGGTATTTAGTCATTTGAGCAAATAGGTTGCCCTGTTTAGGATAGGGAGCACCCCCAACTGCCATTCAACAAAATGTTCATTGGTGCTTGAACAACTCTTGAAATTCTTTATTGCACAATCTCTAACACACTAGCACATGCTACTCAAAATACAAAGGATAGAACAGAAGTTATTAGTTCACTAGCCCAGTCAATTAAGCAATGTCAATAGTAGGTTTTTCTGGAATTTTGTCTTACTAGAAGTTTTTTCTGGGTGGCAAAGCTCTCATGTTCTATTATGGGACTTGGTAGAAGCAGATCTTAATACTTTAGTCTTTAAAGTATTTTATTGCACAGGAATTATATTCTAAACCAATTTCCATTATCTGAATGCACTTTTTGCATTTTCTTGTTAAGAAATAAGAACTTTGGAACACTGTTGTTGAGATATATATCCATTTCTCCTCTAAAAAGCAACCATCTCATATATTTATCATAAGGTACTTTAGCTTTAATGTAAGTTTGCTGCATAATATCGAGACAGCTAACTAACTGACTGATGATATTTCTCTGGCCCCTCAAATGTACCTGATGAATAATTTTACTTCAGATGTTTGACAGCATTTTTTAAGATTTTGTTTTCTGTGGTGCCATTTAGAGAATTTATTACGCATAACCACAGCCAGAATTGGATGAATAATTGATGTAATAACCACAACCAGACCAGGATGAGTTATTGGTGTTTGTAATTATGAAATGGGAGGCCTGATGCCTATTCTCTCTGTATGCCTACCTTACCCAGCATGAAAGAGAATGTTATCGAAATCAATGTTTCTTGGAAATAATATTCATACTATAGCTTATTCGATTAATATCTATCATATAGGCCAAACAGTAGTGTCTGTAGATGGATTGCTATTTTTCTGTACACAGATCTGTGCGTTATAGATAAGTCTTAGGGGCTAATTACGTGTACGGCAGACCCAGGACCGACCACCGCCACCACTGTAGGTCTGTCCGCCGTATTGTGAGTGTGGTGGTCGGACTGCCACAGGACCTCACCCTCTGCCGGGATGCTGGATCGTGCAGCAGCGGCGGTGCTGAAATGGGCAGGAATATGCTGGCATATTCCACATTGCATTTCCACCCACCATTTCATGGCGGAGAGCCCACCTAAAAAAGGTGGCAGGAATGCAAGTAAGGGCCCTTAAGGCCCCCTGCTACTTCTGTGCCTGAGGGTGCATGCAGGGAGCCACATGATGTACCCTCCTGGAACTGCACCCCAATTCCTGCAGGGTGTGGCATGCATGACATGGTGTATGCCATACCATGCAGGAACGTGCTTCAGGCGCTGTCACAGCGGCGGTCTGCTGTTATGGCTCTCCTATGAGCCTAACACAGCTGCTGTCGTGAGACTGCCGTAGCCCGCCCGCCTGCCCTTGATTCAAGTTGAAATCTGGAGGGCGGGTGCACCACAGGCTTTGCGGTCCATCAGGCAGCACAGTGGTGGCTGTGCTGCAGGAGGACCGCCAAACTCGTAATCAGCCCCTTAATCTTTCCTGGTTGAGCCAATGGCCATGAATAATCAGATTTTTGTTTCTGTTTCAATAAAGCCAGCCTCAAGTTCTTTTGATTGTCTGTAATAAGATGTATTATTTAGTACTCTGGTGCTTGTTTGAAATGTGTTCTTGTATTGCAATAATTCTATGTAGTCAAACAATAAACCTTTATGTATTATAAGTCATCATCCTCAAGGCAGTTGCAAGCACAAACGGGCATCTGTAAAGCCAAAAGGTCTCGATCATGATAGATGGGAGAGTGGGTCAATGTATGAACAAGTCCATGGATGGAGGAATGGATGCCTGAATGCCTGGATGCATGACTGAGTGTGTGCATGATGAATCACTATGTGCCTAAACCCATCTCTGAATGATTAGGATCTTTTAGTTATAAGCCAAGCCTATTGACTTTAGCGACGCTTGTTTGTGGAGTCAGACATTTGTAGACCAATGTACTTGGAAATAATGATTTGACTTTCAGTAAGACGTTTTAGTTTCAGGGTTCATATATGTTATGCTAATCCCTTTTGAGCTGTAATTGTGACACATTTACTTGAAATGTTCATGATCTGACATATATATTTATCGTAAGTTAAAAACAATGCAACATAATATTGCACCCAGATAATCATGGTGTCAATGGTATTGCAGCTGCATTGCCAAATGAGTGTAACAACCTCATAACATATATGTATATTAAGAATTCAGAATAAAATCCACAGTTCCCTGATGGACTGCTCCAAAGAGATTTATTTACAAATGGCCAATGACCAAGGGCCACATTTAAGGAATTTAGGCTTATGAAAGTGCAGGAAAGCACCTTGCTGTGCTGCCCTATGCCAAAGTAAAAGGGCAGGAATAGACCGGGGCTTATTTATGAGAGCCCTGAATCATTTTTGCACCACGCACATTGGTACATGCGTGACGCAGGGCTCTCATAAAGATTTATGAAGCCAAGCAAAGCCAACCTGCATGGCTTTGAGTGGCCTCATAAATCATGAGTAAGGCGACGCATCGCAAATCGCGGTGTCACCTTACTCTGCACCCAGGAACGTTCCATGGGCGTTGCTATAGGTTTTCCCATGTAACACCCGGAGAATTTGACGCTGCCCTACATTTACAAAAACATGTAAACCTGGTGAAGCACCAATCAGTATGCCCTCCGAGATGAGGCGTAACAAGGAGATATACCTTAATTTCTTCAAATGTTTTCTTTCTTCATTCCATGTGTCCTGGATTCTGCAGCACACATAGCAAGAGGAAAACACCTCTCAGGACTGTTTTTGTGCAGGAAGGTGCCACTTCCAGCACAAAAACATCCCTACCTGCAACGGAGGCATCCTTGCACCATGGTGCAAGGGTACCTACGTTGGTGCTAGCCAGCGCAGGCAAAAAGGAAAGGATTGTACAGTGTTGCTTAGATACGGTGCATTCCTGCCCTTTCATTTTGGAGTAGGGCAGCGCAGCTAGGTACCTTACGTCAAAATGCCATAAATGAGGTCCACCATATTTAAGCTATACGGTGCATTCTTGTCCTTTCTGCCTACTCTGGAACCGTTTCAGCAGCCTAGCGCCAACTTAGGCACCCTTTTCTTCTTTCACAGCATGGCAAATAAATTCAATGTGGTCTCCAAACTGGAATGCATCCCTATTGAATAGATCAAGAAAAGAACAAAGTATTATGTTGCCAAACGAGCACAAGGAGCACATTGCAAGATGCCCATATTGTGTGTGCATGTCTCTTTCTTTAAAGGTAACACAGCAGAAGGACTTCTGTTCCTCACTTCACTGGAGGCTGCCATCCCTGCAGAATATGCTTTTTAAGTAGCCGCCTTTAATCTGTAATGTAAGAAAGGCTTTAAACAGGTTACAACAATCCCAGTAAATTATTTAAACTTCTGTGGAGGTTTATACGATTTCCTGTAGATGGTGTCATCAAAGGAAGTCACTATAAAATATTTAATTGGAACATATGTCATACGCTAATGTTAAATAAACAGTGATCTGTGAAACCTGAACACTGACATGCAAGATTAGACCAGTCCTCTCATGTGTTTTAACACTTCTAAACACTGCCAGGGGGGAATTAAGGACGAAGCATTAGCCATATTCCAGTCCCAATTTTCTGACATTTATGTTTTCTACATATCCAGTTATGTTTAGGCAGATTTATTTTACTCAATTTATCATAATTTATACATATTCATTTCTTAGTCGCTGATAAAAGGAACTTATAAGAATGCCTTTCCACATTGATTTAACAAAGAGCTGTAATCAGAAGCCACATTAATCCCGGCTCCCTGATATACCTCCGTAAAACAATTGTTGGCCAGAGATTTTCATTTTGATTTGTGTTTTTGGATTATTAGAAAAGTAATTTAGTTTGGATATACATTGCTGTTCCAGGCCTGATTTTTATGGATGACATTTTTAAAAATGGTAGATGTGTTGCAGTGATGATGTAATATTTCAGGAACCATGAGAGCTATGTACTTCATTTTGGTGTCAAAACGTAGGTTTTGGGGGTCAAGTAGTCTTTTAGAGACAGGTAATAACTCCTCAGAGCAACCCTTCCACCATTTTCCAAAAAGGCGGCTATAATGGAGGAAGAAGAGATATGTATAGAAATAAAACATATATAATAATGGGTTTTAATCCTTTCATGTACTCACCAAACAATGTTTATGATCTGAATATGAAAAAAAATGTAATGTTAATCACTCCTGTTTTAGACACATTTTCATAGTTCACTTTATTCATTTGTTTCGCCAATCGCTTGTGGTTCATTTGCAGGATCTTAAACATTTGAGAAGAGCATATGGACAGGGACATATTTTTGAGCACAGGATTTGCAAGTACATGTATGTTTAAGTTATGTGGGTAGAGGCTTTACAAATTTCGTAGTTTTAAGCACTCCATCAATATCTTCCCAACCAAATTCACATAGATCTTTCCCTACATATGCATGATCCAAAACATTTACACATTCTCTGATCAAGTAGAACGATCTTTTAATGTGGCCATGCACAGAATATGATGTCAGTGGATGGTCACTTAGCCGGACTGATCACTTGAACTCATTGTACCGACGATCGTCAAATGTGTGACAGACAGAACTATTTATTTATTATTTATTATTATTTATTTAAAACATTTATATAGCGCATCTGTCACCTGGCAGGTATCCTGGCGCTGAGAGATTACTCCTGAGATGAAAGTGAACGGGGGGCTAGGAACGAGTAACGGTGAGGGGTTTAGGGGAAAAGCCAGGTTTTCATTTGCTTTCTAAAAGGGAGGAGTTGTGGGATTTGGCGGATGTCGACCGGCAAACTGTTCCAGAGCTTAGCGGCAGCCACTCTGAAGGATCTTCCCCCCGTCCTTACCTTATTGAATCTGGGTACCACAACAAGGCAGGCTGAGGCGGATCGGAGAGTTCTAGTGGGGGTGTACCAGGAAAACATTTTTTGTAGGGATCTGGGGCCAGTTCCGTGTAGAGCTTTAAAAACAAGACAAAGTGCTTTAAAAGCTATTCGCTGCTTCAGTGGGAGCCAGTGTAGCTCAGCTAAGGCTGCTGTAGCCGAGGATCTTCTGGTCCATCCGAGAGCAAGTTTGGCTGCGGCCGACTGGACTCTTTGGAGTCTGTCCAGTAGAACAGCTGGGGACTCTAGCAGAAGTGCATTACAATAGTCAAGGCGACTAAGAATAGTACACCTGACTATTAGTGCTCGTGCCTGTGAGGGAAGTAGTGGCATAATTTTGCGTAGAGAACGCAATAGGGCCGAGCAGGTGGAAACTGTTTTGATTACCTGCGTTTCCATGCTGAGTTTGTCGTTTAACATGACGCCCAAATTACGGACACTAGTCACCGGCTGTGGTTTTTCTGGGGTTTCCGGGGGCCAGAATACCGTGGGAAATAGACGAGGAATCCGGCTCCCGGCACAGAACAATACCTCGGTCTTTGATGAGTTGAATTGCAAAGAATTTTTGTGTAGCCAGCTGGCTGTGTCTCTCAGGCAGTCGTGGAACGATTCCATGGGAATTGAGTCTTCCCCCTCCCAGGAAAGGATAAGCTGGGTATCGTCCGCGAAATTTATAGTTCTTAGACTGTGGGATTTAATCAAAATAACTAATGGTTTCAAATAAACGTTAAAAAGGATCGGGCTGATGGACGAGCCCTGGGGCACCCCGTGAGGTACCGGGGAAAAAGCGGTTTGAAAAGGGGGGAGGGACACAGCCTGTTTCCTATCTCGCAGGTATGAGTGGAACCAGAGCAACGCGGTGCCGTCAACCCCTGCCTCTTTGAGTCTTTTTAACAGAATCGCATGGTTGACCGTATCGAATGCGGCAGACAGGTCCAATAAGATCAAGGCCACTGCGTGGCCCCTGTCTGCACGCATACGAAGTTCTTCCATGGCTGTAAGCACCGCTGTCTCGGTGCCATGGGCTGGGCGAAATCCAAACTGGAAATCGTCCAAAATGTGATTCTGCTCCAGATGTATCGATAGACAGGGGCTAACCCAGCGTTCCACAACTTTCACCGGGAAGGGTAGAAGCGATATGGGCCGAAAGTTGGATAAACACTCAGGGTTCAGTGAAGGTTTCTTCAGCAGTGGGGTGATAAGTGCTTGTTTCCAGGGGGTAGGGACAACTCCGCAACACAAGGATTGGTTGCAGATCCTGCGGAGGGTGTGGAAGAGTTCAGTTCCGCACGCTTTCCAAGTTTTTGGAGGCAGCGGGTCAAGGGGGGATCCAGAGGTAATTCCGTGTGCCATTCTCTCAAAGTCTGCTTCCGAAATAGAGGGGAGGACTTGCAAACATTCCCTAGGTAGGTGTACTGGGCTCAGCGGACACCCGGGGGCATAGGAATTATTTTGCGGAAGGGTGGTGTTTAGTTTGTTGATGATGGTCTCGATTTTTTCCTTAAAAAACAGTGCGAGATTATCGCAGAGTGCCTGTGTAGGAGGGATGTTTTTTTGGGCACAATCGGGGTGAATGAGGTTATCAAGGATCTGGAAGATGCTTTTTGGGCTATTTGCGGCATTAACTATGGTGGAGCAGTAGTAGGTGGCTTTGCTCTCAGCGATGGCAGACTTATATTCTAGGAGCTTATTTTTCCAGATAATTTTGTTTGTGTCGCAATAGCCATGTCTCCACTTCCTCTCCGCCTGTTTACAGGCTAATTTGAGGGTTTTCAGGGAGTCATTAAACCATGGGGCAGATGTTCTGCCTTTAGGTTTGCATCTTTTTAATGGAGCTAGAGATTCCGTAGTGGATAATATCCTCATGCAGAAGGTCTTGTAGTTGTCTTCGACCGAGTTGATAGGAGAGAAGCTGTCTACCACGTTAAATACGGTGGTGATAGAGCTCAATTTTTCCAGAGCTTTCCAGTCTCTGTACATAAATTCTGATGGAGCGTTATGATTCATTAATCTAGTTTTTGTGCTAGTAATGTAGAATTCAAGAAGAGAATGGTCCGTCCAGCTCATGGGCAGAACGGCATTCAGATGTACTAGTTGAGAACTGGAAAAAATGAGGTCAAGTCGATGGCCTGCTGAGTGGGTGGGTTGCTTAACCAGTTGGTAGAATCCCACACTTTCGCAAGAGAGCAGGAGGTTTTCTAGACCAGTGTCAAGATTACCGTTTGGCCAAAGGTTAAAGTCTCCTAAAATAATTAGTTTATTGTGGGAGGTTGCCATATTCGTGAAGGTGGTGAGTAGTGTTTGCTGTTGTTGGGAAGTGAAAGCCCCTGGAGGACGGTAGCAGACAATTGTCGTAAATATTCCTCCAGAATGGCAATTTATAGAGAGGCCAAGGATCTCGGTGCAGGCAACTGAGTCCATGTCTATGATGTTAACGTGCAAGGAGGCTCTGTAGATAATACCTACTCCACCACCACGGCCTTTGGGTCTGGGAAGGTGCAAAATTTTAAAGTCCTGAGGACATGCCCATGCTAGTTAAATATCACAGTCTGCATGGGTCCACGTTTCGGTTAAGAAAAGGACATCCAGATGATGGGCTTCAATAAGTAGATGTATTTCATTAGCATGTTTTGGTAGTGACCTGACATTCAGTAGGCCTCCCAGAAGCAGACCTTTATGTACGAAGTCATGCAATGGAAAGGCGGTGTCAGCAAAGATGGGCTGACCTTCGTGTGTAAATTCTCGAAGGTTGAGCAGGGTTTCACGCGTATAGCGCGGGGGCCGTGTGAAAATTTGAGCAGGGTCGTCTGCGCTAGTCGCGTCCTCGTCGCGGACGAGCGCAGACGAGCGCAGACGAGCCTGCCTTAAGCGCGCCTTCGGCGCGCCCGCTGCGCTCGTCCGCTGCGCTTCTGGCATAGGCTCATGCTTTATCGTGGATGCTCTGGGCGTCGGAGGGGGAGGCGTGGCCAACAGAGGTGGGCGTGTCTCGTGGCTCCCTCGAGCAAGGCAATGGCGGCAGAAAACGAGCGTTTTGGCCAAAGACAGCAATTTGATCTGCTGCTCGGCGTAGATGGAAAAAGGTGCCAGGGGTCAGTGCAATGTGCAAAACAGTTTTTAAAAACACAAAATACAATTGTTAAAACGAAAGATTTCAATGTCCCAGCTCCCGTCTTTTCGCCTCAGGAGTATCACATTCAATAGAGCAGCGCTAGCGATCAGCGCGCTCTGTTTATACCTGTGAGGGGGGGGCGTGGCCAACAGAGGTGGGCGTGTCTCGTGGCTCCCTCGAGCAAGGCAATGGCGGCAGAAAACGAGCGTTTTGGCCAAAGACAGCAATTTGATCTGCTGCTCGGCGTAGATGAAAAAAAGGTGCCAGGGGTCAGTGCAATGTGCAAAACAGTTTTTAAAAACACAAGATACAATTGTTAAAACGAAAGATTTCAATGTCCCAGCTCCCGGCTTTTCGCCTCAGGAGTATCACATTCAATAGAGCAGCGCTAGCGATCAGCGCGCTCTGTTTATACCTGTGAGGGGGGGCGTGGCCAACAGAGGTGGGCGTGTCTCGTGGCTCCCTCGAGCAAGGCAATGGCGGCAGAAAACGAGCGTTTTGGCCAAAGACAGCAATTTGATCTGCTGCTCGGCGTAGATGGAAAAGGTGCCAGGGGTCAGTGCAATGTGCAAAACAGTTTTTAAAAACACAAGATACAATTGTTAAAACGAAAGATTTCAATGTCCCAGCTCCCGGCTTTTCGCCTCAGGAGTATCACATTCAATAGTTCAACTAGTTTTCCACACACGCACAAGGTATTTTTCTACATCTTAAAAGTCACATTCTTCTTCTGTATCAACAAATTCTTTTAGAAACTTCACAGGTTCAGCAGTGAAAGCTCCAAGCTTTGTTGTAATGTTGCTCATAGTGTCATCACCCATAAGGATATGTGCCTTGATAAGAACACTGGGCATTTCTTGGTCAAGTTTCTTGTACATAATATTAAGCAGGATTAAGTGTCTTTTCCTGCCTGTTCCATAATGCATCCATAACTATGTCAATCCTAGACTTATTACCATTGCAACAAATCTAAGTAGCACAATACTAACACCTGTGTCATATGACAGTACAATGATAAGAATATAACCATTTCGAACTGCCCACTCAACATGTGGCACAACACAAAGGTCAGCTTTCTCCAATTTGATCTTAAGTTTTTGAACAATATGGCCCGTACCTTTTAAATATATCTCTGCAGGCACCTACTCCTCCTTGACAATCATCCCACTTGCAACAATTGGAAATTCAGTGTTCACTGAAAAATCAGCAATGATTTGGTGAGTTAACATCTCCAAGTTCATCTTGTTTGATGTTGATGACCGGAATGTATCAAGTTGCACAGGTATAGGTGATGAATTTTGTTCTGTGATTGGGGGTGAGTCCTGCCATCATCTCCTTGTGTTTGCTT
This sequence comes from Lissotriton helveticus, assembly GCF_964261635.1. Taxonomy (NCBI): domain Eukaryota; kingdom Metazoa; phylum Chordata; class Amphibia; order Caudata; family Salamandridae; genus Lissotriton; species Lissotriton helveticus. The sequence goes on from NC_136068.1 coordinate 164,370,318, forward strand.
TGTTCGCCCTAAGTTGGCAGGGTATGCCCAGACGTGGGTCCCTTGCTCACTTTGCCACTGGATTCAAGCTAGCCTGGCTGATGAGGGCTGTTAGCCCGAAACCGGTCCCAGTATGCTTGTTTCCAGTCAAGGGAAGACATGGCGTGGCAGTACGGGCTAGACTGTTCCCATGAGGCAAAGGGTCAAGACTGATTTGCATAAACCTGTGTCTGGAATGGGGTGGCGAAGTGAGCTAAAGAACAATGATGGATTCAACCCAGATCTGTGACTGGAGGTGTCTGAAAAGTTTCAGTGCTCCGCCCATCATCTCCTTGTGTTTGCTTTGTTCGCCCTAAGTTGGCAGAGTAGGCCCAGACGTGGGTTCCTTGCTCACTTTGCCACTGGATTCAAGCTAGCCTGGCTGATGAGGGCTGTTAGCCCGAAACCGGTCCTAGGATGCTTGTTTCCAGTCCAGTGTAGACATGGCTTGGCAGTTCGGGCTGGACTGTGCCCATGGGGCACAGAGTCAAGACTGATTTGCAGATAGCTGTGTCTGAACTGGGATGGCAAAGTGAGCCAAAGAACAATGATGGTTCTACCCAGATCTCTGACTGGGGTGAGTGTCTGAAAAGTTTCAGCGCTCCATCCATCATCTCCTTGTGTTTGAATATTTGACGCAGGCAAGGTCAATTGTTCCACTTGTAGACATTTGTCTGATTCTCTCACATTCTTTGAAAGGTAGTTCAAGATAACTGTCAAAGACAATGTGCAGTTCTTGTAAGGTGCACACTGACTTTGATATCTGTAGAGCAGTCTGGCCGACCTCTCCAAAGTTTTGCATGAAAGAAATCTTGACCACTCGCAATTGGGACACATAATCCACAACACAGCAGTTTTCAATGAGAACAATTTTTCTAATTGAAATTCTTGTATGAGTTTGTGCTTCACTGGTTTGGATGAAGCATCACCATCACATAAAGCGTTTGTTGGAAGAAGATCATGTGACAGAATGCCCTTGATAAATTCACCCCTTTCTTGCTACAGCCATCTCTCTATGTGCTTGCGAAAGTTATTTTTTGTAACCAGTTTGGTAATAGCTGGTTGGACGAAATTCTTACTATGGCAATTAAAGTGTGCAAGTTTAGCTTTAGTGATTATGTCCAACAGCTTTTTGTCTTTCAATACAAATCTCTCCTGCTTCAGTTCTGTGTATAGTTTCGATCCATGTTTCAGGCCATCTAGTAGACGTGACTTTATATCCTTATCCACATATTGTTTGGTCATGAAGTTGTGTAGTCGCACAGGCTCAGTCATATCAAAGGGGTTCCCTTGCTGCTGCATAAAAATGAAGAAGGTTGTCAACACGTTAATTAAAATGTTCCCCTCTCTTTCCCACAAGTTCGTGGTGAGGAACAGTGTTGCGATGGTCCATTAATTTTGAATTTCTGATCTCTCTGAAATCATTGCAAATGGTAAGGACTTGATAGTAAACTAGCTGCCATTGAGCAGCATATTCACTTTTTCGTGTCTGACCAACAATTCCCTTGGAACTTTGCTGTGATCTCCCGATCGTCTGTTCCAGTTTCACATCTGAAGCCACAGCATTGAACCTTTCTTCTCAGTCTTGTCTTTCACCACAAAATGTCTTTAGATGAATTGTCTGTAGAGGTATGGTTTTTCCACCTCTAGCTTCTTCACTCTTTTCAAATAGGGAGGACCCAGATCTCAGGTAGTTTATGCAATCAACAGCAGCGGCCCATGCATGTAAGAGTGGTGGGGTTAGGTGCGGGGGGATTAAAACAGACGACCACAAGGGAAAATTCATTATTTATTTAATTTTCCCTCGTGGTCGTCTGTCGAATCCACCCCCAACCCAGCCCCACCGCTCTTACCTGTCCGGGCCATGGCTGGCAATCGAATTTGCGAAACACAGTAATCAGTGACTCCAGTCTTCATGTGTAGCTCCCAATCACCTTCCTGATCAACGTGTACCAAGTTTTTCACTAGAGCTATCATGTGTAAAACAATTCCCCAGTACTTGCAAAGTTCTGATTTTTCTTCACATTCTTTGACAAACTCTACAAACTTGGTTTTCTGATTTTGAACTGAGTGTATTGAACATTGTGTGGCTTTGAATGAAGTGCACTCTGTGCCTTGTTTACATTTGAGATAATATATGCAACATTTAATTTGTCATTCTTGTTCCAGAGAGCATTCCAATGCAATGTTTCTATAACCTCACATATGATGAGCAAACCTTGTAATGAACTAACATGAAGAGGTCCGCTCAATACTGACTGGACAGTTATGCTTCCAAAGATTTCAGCCTCAATAAGTGCATCGCTAATGCCAAATCCACTAAGATAACTTCCTGCACAAAGCAACGCAACTTTTGTCATGGGGAAAATGCCCATCATTGGCTAAAGATCATTACATTCTACTGACTTGTTCATAAAAATGTCTGCTACATTTCGGAAAACACCTTCATCACAGAAAATTGGCAGGATAGGCTGGTCTTCAAGCTGAGCACATACATTTTGGAATATGTTTAGAGCTGTGTATACTGTTGTGTAGTTTGTGACTGGAGATGGTATAACTGGCAAAAACCCAACCTTCTTCAGTGGGATGGTATTCTGGGAGATCAGAGCACGAATTCCAGCACATGGAAGAACTGGCTTTTCTTCATCCTTCAGTCCACACCGAATAAGCAATATGATAAATTCAGCTAAATCAGCTTTGCAGACCGCAGTATCAGGTAGAAGAAGATCCATGCTCTCAGGATGTTTGAAACTTTCTGGTAGACTGGGACGTGTTGATAGCGTGTAGTGATTTTGCACACATTGGCAAGACAGTTGGGTTATAAGCTTGCAGCTACGTTTGTTTATGCCTAGAGCAGACATAGCTTGCTTTACAGAAACTACTTAATTGGTTCAGTCTTCAAAAAGCACCATGGCAGTATCAGATGTGCTGGTTGTTTCAGACAACAAAGAACTGTCTTCAAAGTCAAAATTATCAAGAGCAGCAATTTTAAATCCTTTCCTGGTGAAGTGACTTGGAAGTGGTGTGCTGTCGGATTCACAAGATGTTACCGCATGAGCTGCTAACAAGTTCCTGCTCCGTACTATGTCATTATATCTTGTTGATACATCAGTCCTATTCATTGAAGTGATTAGCTCTCTACTTTTGCACTAAATTGTGTGGGCAGTCATCATATGTAGCAGTTTTCTTTTTGTTATATTGTAATTCCTAAAACATGATTTGGAAAATACAGTACATTTGTACAGCATAAGCCTGTTGGTTCATGGGATTGTCTTCCACTTTTTTGCCTATATCTTCAAAGCCATCATCAATGTTGAGACTTCCATTCCAAACTCAAGAACTTTAGTTTGTAACAGTTTTGCTTTGCTGATATTACACAATGATGTACAAAATGTTAAGACAACATCAGGCATTCTTGTTGCGTCCCATGATTTGCAGAGCTCTAGAGCATCACAAAATGTGTCATTAAGTCCAAAATCTAATTCTATCTGGACCTTTCGTAAAATGGTTCCAGCTAATTTTAGTGCCTTCTGTGATCTTATTTTGGCAACAAGAACTTCTAGAGTCAAATCAGCTGAGAACACAACAAGTGGCTTATTCTTTTTGTTAAACTGATATAAACAAATTCTGTCATTACACATTCTCACCAGAAAAATCTTAATTTCATATAATGGATCAATACAGTTTCATCAATGTTTATAATTATTTCTTTAATCTCACTGAGTGTGAAACTGTATCTAGCATCCAAGAGTGGCTTTAAATCTTCATTTGCTTTTTTAAAGAGGGCAAATTTAACTGAAGGCTGGTGGTTACGTTGCTGCTGGGAGCTCATTGTGCATTAATTTTTTCGAAAGTAAGCATGCATGCAGTTGGGATGGGCATCCAAATCCGCTCCAAATTAATTCACCGTACTGTTTAGATCAGCTTATGAACAGAAAACTTCATCTTGGGAGAAACTAGCTGGACATAAAAACAAGTTTGCCCTTCGAGACTCACATACTCTATACTTTGTACTTTCATCAATCCCTTTGGTTCTGGCTAAACCACAGATAACAGATTGAAGATCCTCTATTTTCTGATCAGTTGTAGGAGGTGGCAAAGGGTAACCATCTAGCTTCTAAATAGATGGGCACTGGGTCTGGTTGTCATCGCTTTTTCAGAAGACTCACATTCTTGTTGTGATTCACTGGTTTCTGCTATTTTTTGTCTATTTATTTACAGGCTTTTTTCCATTGTATACGAATTGTACACTTGTTGTTACAATGATAAAATATTTGATCCTCCTCTCCCATCAGTTTCAATCTTGTCTGACTTTGCCTTGCTGCATTTCTGCAGCATCTCAAACTATCTTCTGTCGAACCGCTGTTGGTGTTAGCTTTTCTTTCGGATTAGTCTGGCATATGACACATTTTTCTTTGTTGAAGGAGTCCTCAGATTTTGCAGTTAGCAACAATCTGTCAGGAGGTAAATATTCTCTGCTATCGCCTACTTCGCTCATATTTACGAATTTGAATCAACGGAAAACCTGAAACAAAAACAATATTAAAATTAATTACCAATATGATGGCTAAAACATGTCATTATAGAGCCGCCCTTTTTTAGGGCCTGACTGGCCGAAGCGGTCACCGGGTGTTTCCCCGGTGGGCCCGAAAGGTGGGGGCCGGATTTCGAAAAGTACGGGCCGGATGTGTTACAGGGGGCCAGTTTTGCAGCGGTGCTGCAATATCTGCCCCCTGTAACAAAAGCGGCAGCATTGGTGGTAAAGTGGCCAGCAGCAGTGCTAATGCCGCAGCACTGCTTCCTCACTAGCACACTCCCCCTCTACCCCCCTGCCCGTCGTGGTGAATTGCCATGGCTGGTTTGTGCTCCCACTCCGGCCAAGCCATTTTGGAATATGGTGGAAGGGTTGGTCTGGGGAGTAATTTTCTGTCTCTATAAGACAACCTGACAGCCAAAACCTATGTTTGGACACCAAAATGAGGTATATAAGTCTCATGGTTCTTGAAATATGACATCATCGCTGCAACACATCTGCCATTTTTTAAAATGTAATCCAGAAAATGTCAATCCAGATTAGCAATGTCTACCCAAATTAAATGACTTCTCTAATGGTACAAAAACACAAATCAAAAATGAAAATCTGTAGACCATTTTTTTTTTTACTGAGGTATATCAAGGGGCCAGGACTACAAGGGCCTTATTATGACTCTGGTGGTCCTCCTGTGGCAGCGCCACTTCTCCATTGGCAGGCGGACCGCCAAGGCCGTGGTGCACCTGCCGTCTGGATACAGAGTTGAATCCAGGTCAGGTGGGCGGTGCTCCAGCGGTCTCACGGCGGTAGCTGTTTTAGGCTCATAGAAGAGCCTTGACAGTAGATTGCTGCTGTGGCAGCGCCTGTAGCGCGTTGCTGCACGGTGTGGCATGAACCATGTCGTTCATGCCCCACCATGCAAGAACAAGGGTGCAATTCCAGGGGGCACAACATCCCCCCCTCATGCACGCCCAGTTCCAAGAACGGCAGTGGGCCATAACAGGACCCCCTCATTTGACTCTCTGCCACCTGTTTCATGGCAGGCTCACTGCCATGAAATGAGCGGTGGACAGGCAACTCGTAATATGCTTAGCAGTGCTGCAGCAGCAGCGACAGTATATTGCTGCCCCTTCCACAGCATGACCGCCGTGGGATCCTCGATCCCTGGCGGACATGGTGGTCCTGTGACAGTCCGACCACCACACTCATAATACTGCGGGCAGACCTGCAGGGGTCGGACCGCCACCGTGAGTACTGTGGTTATATGGACCGCCATAATTGACATAAGGCCCTAAGTCTTTTATTCATAGCCAAGCTTTCTAAACTCTCTTCTGTGCTGAAGTCCTATCACAATATATTATCCACGTATTAGAATTAAAAGGCACAGCCACGGAGAACTAAATCCTGCTGACATTCAACCAATCCACTGCAGAAATCCATCAGTTTTGAGTAATGCATAAAGCAGTGCTATTTAAATGATTGCTAAATATCAGAATTAGCAGTGTAGACACTGAATTAACATAGTGAAATTGCTTCACCTCCAGTAAACACATAATTCCAGTCTGGATGATTATAAAGTAATTCTGTGGGGTGATACCGAGCATTACAGCAATCCGTTTCCTGCCCCACCTTCTCCTGCCAGCCAAGTAATTTTTTGGCCCATTAGTTATGTTTGTGTAGTTTTACTGAAAAGATGCCACTGTGAATGGAGCATAATTCAAACAAAGCCTCAGGCAAAAATAAACTAGCAACCCAGCTAATTCTTGCAAGTTATTTTGCTCTATGTACACAAGTTTTTTCATTTCAATATTTTTTTTATTGTTTTTACAACATAAAACATATGATCATCAACGCATTGTTGTTACAAGGGAGATCTTTTTGGGAGGTTAGGATGACAAAAAATTAGGTTTGTGCTTCTTAGGCCCGGGTCCCTATCCAATTACCACTTCCGGAATGAAATCACCCTACGTTTATCGGGAACTACTCTGTCCCACTAGGGAACAGTACTTGTTGAGACAAAATGTCTCTTGCATGGTGTAAAGCCATGTTCCCGGCCTCCTGTGCCCAATTATGAGTATCTGGTATCCTCGTTTTTGGTTTCTTGGCCCCACCCTCATGCTAATCTAGTCTGTGTGTGAAGGTCTTGGCCTGTCCCATTGAGTTGAGTATGATTTCAATCTGTGTTAGACCCGTAGGGGTGCAGGAAGCCCAAGATCCTACCCAAACTGTTTCTAAAAGTGCAGACTGAGAATGCACATCTACTGTTGGCTGCACCTGTATAAAGTTGTGAGTTGTTGACCCACTTATTCCAGCTCCTCCATAGTCTCTCGGATCAAGGAGTGGGCACTGCACTGAGTACCTAGAGGACTACTGCTCAACCAGTGCTGGTGTCTGCCTTTGAGCTGGCATCAGAGGTGAGGGTGCATCACCTGGAGTCTGATGTGAAGGAAGGACTGTCTCCCTGTCCTTGAACACCTGGAAGTGAACTGCCTGACAAAAAGAGGGAAAGAGTGAGCCAGGCATGCAGGAGGAGCCGACTCTTGTGTGGACAAGAGCCATTGACCCCGGAGCTGAGGGTCTCCCACCAGAGACTCCCAAGAGGGTGACCAGTGAGCTATCGGTTTGGAGTCTGTCACCCTAAGCGGAATCAGAAGCTCTGCGACACTGAAGAAGTGTTCCCGAGTTAATCATCCTGGCAAAACTGGCTGCTGCTTGCCTATTGCACTTGCCCAATGTGTGCCCAATCTGACCTTTGCCATCATAGCCAGTGGCACTTGACCAAGTGTGCCTGAGCGGACTCTGCCACAAAAAACTAACTTTTACCCATACTGTGGCAGTGCCAGTACCACAGAACAGAGTTTGTGTTCCTAAATGTTGCCATTCTCTTCACTCAAATAAAAACACGTTTAAGGTTGCAAATGCTGCCAAAGCATTTCAGACATGCATATTATACATTTTTACTTTACACATCTTAGGACTATACGGGGATACAACATAATATGCCCTGGAACAAATTATACACATTTTAAGTTCTATTGATTCACTATACTCTTGTCTAAATTCATCAATAATGCTATTACACTGCAACCATTTAAACCTCAGCCAGCAAGCCTTTATTTCATACCATCATTGAACACTCACTCCATGCTGACTGACACTTATTCAATATCACCATTTTACAAACCCCATGCTTCTCTTCAGGGTTAATGTGGAAGCTGTCATCTGCATAGCCAGACTACAATCGCCTATGTAGCTTCTATAATGTAATGCCCACTCTACGACGTTTAGCACGATCTCCATTGTAGCACACCACAGTGCTTTCTCAAGAAAACATGTAAAATGCTGTTGTTCACTTCGATGTGCTCTCATTTTATAGAATGTCCATCCACCAACATTGCCTTTGTCACAGTCATCACATTACATCCCCCCTCATGACAGATATTCTGTGACTTCACATACCTGGAATCTTAACAGGGAGATAACAGACTTTGCTCAAAAAATGTTTTGTGAAACTTAAAAGGAAAATCTGAAATCGAATGTTGGACATGTGTTCATTCAATCATAGCCTTAATGTACTCTTTATGGGTTGTCAGTGTTATTTGGGCAGTTTAATTGCACAATTGATTAGTTTATGGAATTCTCAGGGTTATTTTCCTGTCTAATTGCCTTAATGGCAGGTGTTTGTGTAAGAGCTGTTGTGGAGAATGTTCTAGTACCAGCTGGTTGTTGAAGCACTAACGATGTCATAAATGGAATGCTGAGAGCACGGGCGTAGCTTGGTTTGTGAGATTGGGAGGGTGTGAGCTTCTGAATTCCCAACTTTCATGCTGGGATATCTTATTAAAACACATTTTATGAGAAACAGGACATAATGGGGGCTTAAGAAGCAGTAGAAAGAGAGAGGAGAGTGGATTGTTAGGGGCACTTAAAACACAACATTTTTAAGGCCTTCAAAACAGAAACAAGAGATTGCATGTTTGTCAGTATGGACATGGAAAAAGCCCAGGTGAAATCCGACAGACACTTCACCACTCCCAACTGAAAGCACATGTACCCAACTATTTACTATGGAATTATTTTTTTAGAGAGGTGTAACATCTCAAACAACCCCTTTGAAGATACGTCCCTGGTTGAGAGCTAGTGCTAATGTGAAGAAAAGTTACAATCAAGGAGTTGTGAGTAGGAGGTAGGAGGCTTACATGATAGAGTTAGGAAAATATCATAGATGGGGTGAAGGCCAGGAGCTATACTTTATATACTCTTAACCAGATAGAAGCCTTTCTACACCTGGGGTAGCACATATTTTGACAATTACCAGAGGCCTGTCTCTGTTTTGTCGTAAGGCAAGGCCCGGCTTGATGAGACTGCAAATGTGTTTCTGTGAACAACCCTCCCTACCTGGGTGTAATAGCTGCAGGATGTGAGTAGGACACTGGAACAAATAGTATTTCAAGTAAATGCCTGACTTCCATACTATAGTAGTGCAGCACTGAGGGAACATACTTATTCCTTGTGTGCCTGAGGGTATTACAGATCAACGAAAACAAGAACGACCTTATGTCCATGCGAACAAGGGTATCAAGTGGCCTTGGAACAAGTATTCACAGGGAACTCATTCACAGACTTGGCCACGAGCGAATACACAGATTGGCTCAATGACACTTTTAAGGCCACAGTGCCCATTTGTAAAATTTAAGGTAATCATAAACTTCCCTCTGCTCCTTGGTTTACAGAGGCACTGCGACAGGAAAAACAAAAATGTCGTAGATTACAAAGTCTATGGAGAGCACAATACGATAAACTAGAAAAAAAGTAACTATAAGTCTACACTGGCTAAGTACAAGACGATGTTGGTCATGGAAAAAGGAATATTTTTTACCAGACAGATTGAGAGTGCTAAGAATTCAACAAAAGATTTGTTTGGGGTAGTAAAAAAGCTCACCACCCTGCCTAGTAAAAAGGCCACAGAAAGCAATCAAGGCTTCTGTGATGATATTGCCAATACTTTCAGGAACAAAGTTAACAATATCTATGACTCTGTTAAGGCCATCCTCACACACGAACTAATTGAAGAAACCCCTATCACTGACCCCTGCAGAAATACACATGAGGGCTTCTCCTGGGCAACTAGTGAGCTAGTGAAAACACTCATTAAGGAAATCAAATCCGGGTCCCCTTTAGACCATTGCTCCATGCACTAGTGAGAGGAGTAGCAAAGGAGGTCAGTCCTACTCTAACGGAAATTTTAAATACCATGTTTACCCCGGGAAAACAAGCCTGGATGCATCTGACCCATGCAATTATCATCCTACCGCCAGGCTGCCTTTTCCAGCTCAGACAGTGGAGAAAATCATGAATAAACAATTAGCTCAATTTGTTCAAGAAAATGACCTACTCGACTCCTCTCAATTCGGGTTTCATCCAGAACACAGTACGGAGATGGCCTTTATTAAGGCTACTGAGGAGATTGGGACTGTAATGGACAGAGGTGGTGCCGCTGCCCTGATACTTTTGGATCTGTTGGTGGTAACACTGTTAACCATAGTCTGCTGCGATTATGTCCGGAAAAGTTAGGGGTAAAGAGTTGGGCTCTGTCCTTGTTATCATCTTTTTTGAAGGAAAGAAGACAAACATAGACCCTGGATCACTTTAAAACGCCCCCCTATGTTCTACCATGTGGGGTCCCACAGGGCTCATGGCTTAGCCCATTGCTTTTTAATATCTATGTGTCCGAACTGCCTCCGCTGATCCAGCATTTCGGCTGTAGCTTAACATCGTATGCCGATGATACACAGATTGTGGTAGCTGCGTATAAAGATCAAGCCTCCCCTGTATTGCAATTTCAAAAATGTATGCTGGAAATTAACAGCTGGATGGGCAAGCACTATCTTTAACATAATTCAGAGAAAACCGAAAAAGTGATTTTTGGCAACCTCCAATCTAGATGGGATGGCATTTGGTGACCGGCAGAGATGGGGGAATTGCCAAAACCAGTAGAAAAGGCGGAAAATCTTGGGATATTGACTGACAATACATTAACATTTTCCCAGCAAACTAATGCTACTGTCTCTGCCACTTTTTACTTGCTCAAGAAACTGAAGAAGGTCCTTCCTTATACTCCTATGGATTCTAGGAAGACAGTGGTGACTGCATTAGTACCATCAAAATTAGATTATTGCAATGGACTGTACTTGAACATGCAGAAACAACATTAAAAAACGGCAGATGGTGCAAAATGCAGATGCTAGACTCCTACTAAATCTGGCTAAGTACTATCAGATTCGAATGAAATCCGAAGATTTCACTGGCTTCCTGTAACAAGTTGCATCAAGTTCAAGACGCTATGCTTAGCATATAAGGCCTTGAATAATATGTGACCTGTGTTCCTAAAAAACATCTTTTCCTGGTATGATCCGGGTAGACAGCTTCGCTCTACTTGTATCAAGCTTATGATGATACTAGGATTCGTATCTCTAGTTTGGGGGATGAAGCATGGGTTCTGGCACGGCCAATCTATGGAATACCCTTCCAATGCATATTAGGTCTGCAAGTTCACTAGCCTCATTTAGAAAGACTCTTAAGACTTGGCTATTCCAGAATTAGTGTGTGATCTGTTTTGGGCTTACTTTAATTCTATAGCGCCAAGACACCTCCGGGTATTCGTGCGCTCAATAAGTTACATTAACATAAAATAATACTTAAGTGGCATATAATTTTGTCAATTGTGAGTGTCATATGTTAAAAGTGGGATATTTAACAGAGTAAATGAGTATTCTTGGCTGAGGTATACATATCTGAGTTAGGTAATTAGCCAATTACATGCTGAAGCAACAGTACAAACATCCTAGATTATGTACAATGAAGACAATACATACAATGCAGAAATATCATGCACAATATAGACAAGGCATCTTCCTGGGAGAGACATCCCGATGATATTCAAAATGATGTACGATGAGGACAATATAAACAGTATAGACAGAACACGGACACTAGAACCAGTACAGACAAGGTATCATTATGGGAGGGCCCATCTATATATACAAAATTGTTCTGTCGGTGGAGGCAAAAAGTGATCAGTTCAGCAATGTTTTTTTTGTTTTTTTTATTTGAACAAGAGAGTAGTAAAACAACGAATAGACATTCAAAACACATGGCATCATCTAAATTACACATAATAAACAGTAATAATATTTATCTGAGTAGTGGCACAATCAGTACTATATTATAACCATAATACAAACAGAGAAAGTGAATATTGAAAGTGCAACACTCCTAATTTCTACCCTGAAAGATATAGACCAGCATAATGTGCTTAAATTAGATAAAGACAAGAGCTATTTAAAGTGCATAATGCAAATAGCAACAGTTTGTTATTAAAATACCATACAGAGCCAGCATAAAAGCCTTATATACACCATATAGACCTTCAAATGATTACCACCAGTTCTTAAATAAAGTGCTTATTTGGCCTCCGCACAACTATAAAGTTCTTTTAACATTCGTAAAAAATGTGACGGAAACCCAAATTTATCCAAAATAAAGAATAAAGCACTCCAATCTACTAGATCAAAGGCCTTTTCGGCATCTATCATCATGAACACCGCATCCGTCTTATTAGTGGAAAAATAGTCAATGGCTTGTGCTAAGAAATATGTATTAACTGCCATCAATTGCCCCGAGATAAAACCATTTTAGTCCTCATGTACCACCTGTTGTACACATGGAACTATTCTTTTTGTCCAGATTTTCATGAATAATTTATAATCCGTAGTTAATAGACTAATTGGGCAGTAGGAAGTAGGATCACAGGGATCTTTATCTTTTTTAAGAAAAATTACTAAAAACCGATTCCTTAAAACTTTTTGGAATATCCAAACCCTCCTTTATCTGGTTAAACAATGTTCCCAGAAAAGGGAGAATTTCTTCCTGAAATGCCTTAAAAACTTCCACTGGGATTCCATCTGCACCACCCGCCTTAGCATTGGGCATACTTTTTAACACTGCTAAGATTCCTGTAGTCCCAATTGCGCTATTCAATATCTCAGAAGCTTGTGAAGGTATCTGAGGTAACTCCAAAAATTCAAAAGAATCCACCAAATCTGCTACATCTACCCCCTGTGTTTCTGCATATATTTGGTTAAAATGTGCAAGAAATATCTGGGAAATAACTTTTTGATTGTCAACTAACATACCAGTTGAGGGATTCTTAACTTGGGCAATTATTTGGACTGCTTTCTGATTTTTTGTGGACCAAGCCAAGAATCTCGCAATCTGTTGACTTTCTTCATAAAGTTTCTGTTGATAAGCCCTACTCCCCGATATTTCTTCCAATTAAAAAAAATCCTTCAACTGTTCCTTAACTTTAATTAATTCCTGCTGATGTATCTTAAAAGTGGACTCAGTAGTATTTTCTAAATCGACATTTCGTCTTGCTTTCTCTACTTCTGTCTGTAATTCTTGAATCTTTTCTTTTCTTCGTTTATTTATTCTAGCCTTATATAATATTGTGTGACCTCTAAAGGTCGCTTTAAATGCTTCCCATAACATAAACATGGATGCAGAATTTTCATTGCGCTGGAAAAACTCCTTTATAAATACTTTGGTTTTTGCTATCCAGGAAGAATCTTGTAGTAGGGATCTATCGAATTGCCATCTAGGCCTGTTTTTCAGAGTAATTTTTATCCTTAATATAAATGAGACTACGGAGTGGTGTGAAAAGGAGTTGGAAGTATTTCTGTAAGTCCGTTAGAGAATAATTTATCTACTAAGAAAAAATCCAGTCGAAAAGTGATCAGTTCATCAATGGGTTTTAAAAAAAAATAATTTTTTGAACAAGAGAGTAGTAAGACAACGAATAGACATTCAAAACACATGGCATCATCTAAAGTACACATAATAAACAGTAATAATATTTATCTGAGTAGTGGCACAACCAGTACTATATTATAACCATAATACAAACAGAGAAAGTGAATATTGAAAGTGCAACACTCCTAACTTCTACCCTGAAATATATAGACCAGCATAACGTGCTTAAATTAGATAAAGACAAGAGCTATTTAAAGTGCATAATGCAAATAGCAACAGTTCGTTATTAAAATACCATACAGAGCCAGCATAAAAGCCTTATATACACCATATAGACCTTCAAATGATTACCAGCAGTTCTTAAATAAAGTGCTTATTTGGCCTCCGCACAACTATAAAGTTCTTTTAACATTCGTAAAAAATGTGACGGAAACCCAAATTTATCCAAAATAAAGAATAAAGCACTCCAATCTACTAGATCAAAGGCCTTTTCGGCATCCATCATCATGAACACCGCATCCGTCTTATTAGTGGAAAAATAGTCAATGGCTTGTGCTAAGAAATATGTATTAACTGCCATCAATTGCCCCGGGATAAAACCATTTTGGTCCTCATGTACCACCTGTTGTACACATGGAACTATTCTTTTTGTCCAGATTTTCATGAATAATTTATAATCCGTATTTAATAGACTAATTGGGCAGTAGGAAGTAGGATCACAGGAATCTTTATCTATTTTAAGAAAAATTACTAAAACCGATTCCTGAAAACTTTTTGGAATATCCAAACCCTTCTTTATCTGGTAAACAATTTTCCCAGAAAAGGGAGAATTTCTTCCTGAAATTCCTTAAAAACTTCCACTGGGATTCCATTTGCACCACTCGCCTTAGCATTGGGCATACTCTTTAACACTGCTAAGATTCCTGTAGTCCCAATTGCGCTATTCAATATCTCAGAAGCTTGTGAAGGTATCTGAGGTAACTCCAAAAATTCAAAATAATCCACCAAATCTGTTACATCTACCCCCTGTGTTTCTGCATAAATTTGGTTAAAATGTGCAAGAAATATCTCGGAAATAACTTTTTGATCGTCAACTAATATACCAGTTGAGGGATTCTTAACTTGGGCAATTATTTGGGTTGCTTTTTGATTTTTTGTGGACCAAGCCAAGAATCTCCCAATCTGTTGACTTTCTTCATAAAGTTTCTGTTGATAAGCCCTACTCCCCGATATTTCTTCCAATAAAAAAATCCTTCAACTGTTCCTTAACTTTAACAAATTCCTGCTGATGTATCTTAAAAGTGGACTCTGTAGTATTTTCTAAATCGACATTTCGTCTTGCTTTCTCTACTTCTGTCTGTAATTCTTGAATCTTTTCTTTTCTTCGTTTAATTATTCTAGCCTTATATGATATTGTGTGACCTCTAAAGGTCGCATTAAATGCTTCCCATACCATAAACATGTATGCAGAATTTTCATTGCGCTGAAAAAACTCCTTTATAAATACTTTGGTTTCTGCTATCCAGGTAGAATCTTGCAGTAGGGATTTATCGAATTGCCATCTAGGCCTGTTTTTCGGAGTAATTTTTATCCTTAATATAAATGAGACTATGGAGTGGTGTGAAAAGGAGTTGGAAAGTATGTCTGTAAGTAGTCCGTTAGCGAATAATTTATCTACTAAGAAAAAATCCAGTCGAGATGCTGATCTAAATCTAGCTGAGTAGCAGGTATACTGCTGAAATCCGGGATGTCCCAACCTCCAGGGGTTCAATAAAGAAAAATCTTCAGTTAATCTACTTATTAATTTTGTGGTTTTGGGCTTTAACTGATGCTTTGCCTTATTTGATGTATCCAATACCAAATTCTGGATAAAGTTAAAGTCCCCATCCAAAATTAGTATACCTTCCATTTGTGCTATCAACTGATAGATTTGCTCTAAGGCCACTGTGTCATCGTCTATTGGGCCGTAGTAATTAACCAGGTTCAAGACTGTTTCGTCTAACTTAACTTTTACCCAGATCCATCTCACTTTACCATCCCGTCGTACCTCTTTAACCTGCCAATCCAGTGCATTAGAGAATAAAATCCCTACACCTCTTACCGCTAGACTGGCAGATTAGAAGTAAGCTTGCGTATATTTCTTAGGAAGGGATATTTTCAGGGTATCAGAGCTAAAATGAGTTTCCTGTAGAAATATAATTTCTGGGGAAAGAGAATTAATCCAATTTAAACAAGCCACACTTTTTCGTGGATTCAATAATCCATTAACATTGCATGAAACTATTTTTATATTCTGCAAATTTGGTTCCATTTTTGATTCCATCCTAGATCTCCTCCTAAATCACTAATGGTTATTTTCATCACCAGGTTCTTCCTGCCTTTTGTTACACCCGTCGGGAGGATATCTCCTAGGTATTTCTGGTGCCACCCTACCCTTATCCAAATGACTATACTGCTTTCTTGTTCATTGTTTCCCTTGCTAAACCCTTGCACCCCCCACCCTGAACTCCCACCCCAAAACTCCCAGCAAAGGGGGAATTGCCCACCATACCCCCTGCCTTCTCTTAGAGCTGCCCCCCCCAACTGGGTGCCATGTTATTGCACCCTATAGTGACCCTGGCCCCACCACCGCTCTTAGTAGAAGCTAGAAGCTTGAAAAGAGAAAGCTTAACTAACAATATCCTGTATGCATTATTTGCTCACAGTGATTTTCTGCAGAAGCTCTTGGGCCTCTTTTAAATTTGCAAACATATGGAATTTGCCTTGCACAAGAACACGCAATTTGGACTGTTGGGCTATAGACGCCGGAGCTCCTTGTGCCTTAAACATATAGAGAAGTTTCACAAATTCCGTTCAACGGCGGGCTGCAGTAGCAGACATGTCGGAAAAGATACAACAGCTTGGTACTTCTCGAGTTGAGATCTGTCGCATTTGGATAGCCTGAGATAGTACCCGCTCCTTAATTCTAAAATCTGCAAAATTAACAAGAATAGTTCTGGGTAATGTCGAATTCGGAAATGGCTGGGCTGGAACTCTGTGTGCTCTTGTAATAGTTAGATCGCCAGAGAAGCTCGAAAGAAAGCTATTTTTAATAAATGTCTCCACCCACTGAAGCATTTGTGTCCCCTCACAGCCTTCTGGCACCCCCACCAATCGCAGATTTGAACGCCGGGAGTGGTTCTCCAATTCCTCAATTTTAGTCTCTAAACTAAGTTTTTGTTTTTTATCCAAGTCCATTTGTTACTGAATCGTCATCATCTGATCCTCAAGTTGGGATATTCTTGACTCGGCCTCCTGCAACCTAACTGGCTACAGCTTCTTCGATTTGTGCCAACCGATGGTGCAGGGCCGCAATCTCATTTGCTTGAGTCGTTTTCATTTCGCGAATCTCATCTAAAATAAGGTTTAACATAGATTTAATATCACATTTAAAGCTGGCCCCATCATCCAATTGTGAGGTCCCAGATGGTTCCACAGCGCCTGCCTGTGTTCGATCTTGATCTTCTGTTTCCGTGTTTTTTTCCAGCAGTGAGGTCGAGGGAAGGGCCTTTCCACTCCTCGGATCCTTTCTTAACTGATTTTGCTGATTAGATGGTCAGACTGATAGTGAGCTAGTGGCTGTTTGAATATCCAGTGAACCTTCGGTTTGTAATCCTACCACTTGCTGTGGTCCTTGCTGGAATGTTTGCTCTAGTTCAACTTCTTGAAATGGTTCATCACGAAGGGTCTGAGCGGATACGAGCGGTATGAGAGGTATTTTGGTTTTTTGAAAGAGGGGATACTCCTTCGCTTTTATTAAATTCATGCTGGTCGTTTCTTCCCTTGCGGAATCTTGATTTTGACCTATTTCTGCCTCAACTGGGGCTCTTACCACATGATCATCTTCCTGAATAGTGGGCACCATGGACGGTGGGCTGCCCTGTACCAGGTCTACTCCCTCAGCTGTGGCATTTTCTTTTATTTTGCCTGTGCTTGTGACCTTGGCCAATACCGGCGGTGTGTCCTTACTGGTTCTGCTCTCGAGCTCACCCTTCTCAGAGCTCGATCTTCTAGCTGAGCCCTGCCGCGCTCTCAGCAGGCGTTCCGCCCTTAATGTTGACAAGGTTGTCTTCCTTTGGGTTGAACGGGTCTTAGATTTTTGCCCACCACTTGTGTCTACGTGATTTAACCCGTTGGGGGAGCTTCCAATGTTTTCCCATATTGAAATCGCTTTCCTTGTCGACCACAGAACTGTAGTTACATAAGATTTTTGTAAATGCACTAGTATCTCTAACTAAATAGTGTCTGGAGGCACAGTAAACCTACGTCTCACAACCAGCGCACAATATAACGTTGTTTCAGCAGCCACAATGTCTCCTAGGTTGTATAATTTTGCAGAAGGTAAAAAAAAAATACTCTGTCCGTTTTTGTGCTCCCCTCAATTCATCCCACTCTTTCTATTCCTGATTCAATGAAGTCTCCTGTACCTCATACCCTCGCACCGCACAAACAATACCAGCTTTTTACAATACCTTCACTTTCCGGGGTTTTTAAACAAAGTCTGTCGATAAAGTGAAATTCAGCTTTTCCTTTTCCTCCTTGTCCTTGATTATGTGTTACTTGACAGCCAGCAACCAGAAGCCAGCAGTCAGCAGCCCGGTCTTATCTGCAAGCGTCATGCTTTATTTACGATTTCCAGCTGTCTCCCATTGTAGAAGCAGGATTGTCGGAGCTCCCGCAGCAGCTTTATGCACACCACAACCTTATCCTCGACTTTGCCCTTGAGCTGGGGTTGAAATCTGATCGTGTTTCAATGCCGTAGCAGGGCCCACAGCACAGCCAGAGACTGAAAGTTGTCTCTCCTCTGGAGCCGGTCAACAGCAGGTACGAACGCCTCCTCCATTGCAGAGGGAGGGGCCACGGGTCACCTGAGGCTACTCGCAAGCGGGTTTCGCAGTAGCCTGCGTCCCATCTGGACACATTTTCTTCTTTAGGATAGATCAGTTCATCAATGTGATAAATTTACGCCGTTCCTCCATTGTGTTTAGACTGTTCTCTATTGAGTCACATTTATCTATCCATTTGCATTCCAGTATTTGTAGCGTGTATGCAATGTCCCCACCTCTCAGGAGTTGTATGGCTTTCTGTATGATTTGCCATTTGTTGTTGTCCGCTGTGTGTTGTTTCTCCAGGAAGTGCGGTACCATAGGAGCAGTAGCAATTGCATAATGAATCCTGCTCCTGTGTTGGGAAATCCTTGTTCTGATTTGTTTAGACATCTGGCCTAAATAAATCAGACTACACGGACACCACACACAATATATCACAATTTGTAGATGCACCATTTGGGTGTTGCTGTAAAGTAATCTGGGTGTTACCATTTGTGAAGGTTTTTGTGTTAGTGGTGTACTGGCATGAAACACAACTTCCACATTTGTAATGGCCCCCTAGTGGGTTCTAGCCCGAGGTGGACAATATCATGCTTGCCTCGTATATTTATAGTTTTTAATCATTCCCATTCGCACCGTAAATAAAGGGATACCTTGGGGTGGGTGAGAAATTCCTATTTAATAGTATATATACCCCCAAAAATTAATATTTCTTCAAAGAGCTCCTTAGAATATGTTATCTGTAGACCACTCCTCTGCTCGGGAGAGCGTTGCATTGAGGGATCTATCTCTGTCCCATTACGGTGAGACCTTAATACAGAACCCATCACTATTTGGAGTATGTACTCCTACAATTTTTTATTTTTTTATTACTATATTTTTTGTAATAAATCCCTAATTCATCCAACAGGGTTACAACTAATTGAGCAGATCGTGGCATTTTCAGAATTTTTCAACCCTTTGCTGTGAGTCAATTATTTAAATACTTACAATTCTTTACAACTGTTTGTATATCCAGCCCCTATTGTAACTTAGTCAATAACTGCCCTCTACAAACAGTTTTTTATTTCCACTATGTAAGCATTTTCAAATTACATATTGTCTCTGTGAAATGGCCACACTTGCCACCTTCTCTGCCCGTCTCAATTGCAGGAGTGTACTTACCCTGGGCTAGGATTTTTCTTGGTCATCACACCCACAGTTGTCCTTAAAGGAGTGAATAGGACCTCTCAATTTTCAGCCAGTGTGTATTTTTTCTCATTACATTATTTCATAATTTACCTCCCTTACATCTACTCTCAGCCATTCATCCTAGTAATTTCATACATCTCCTTAGTCCCCAGGTTACCACAGTCCTGGTGATACCCTAATATTGGATATAGGGTTGAAACGCCGTCGCCACACAAAAATTACAGACTGAATTTTTGTATGGGAGGACAATGAAAAATCGCTCTGTACCTTTCATTGTTTTAAATATAATTGACTGTCTTTAGTACCCAATATACCTCAGATGTTCACAAACATTGTGTTTTCTTTCTTGTTTCTTGGCGGTTTTTCTCACTTGGGGTTTGCTTTTCGTCTTCAAAAAATCTTCTATGACTCTCATCATTATGAATGTTAAGACTGCATAATTGTCTTTTTCTTTAAAAGAAAAAAAATTTGGGTTGGCTGAATCAGATTATACCACAAGATATGGGCTATTCATTTTGAATGAATGTCTACATTGATTACGTCAATACAAGAAAATTCTGACACAAACATTTTAATTTAAATACTCGTACAGATTCAGTCCACAGAGAAAATTTGTTGTCACTAAAATATTTTCTTGAAATGAGTTCCATGTGAATACGTCTTCCAAGGTCACTAGATACCCTTGTTCACATTGACATTACGTCACTCTTTTTTCCTTGATCTGTAGTACTCTCAGGCACACAAGGAATATATCTGTTGCCTCAGTGCTGCACTATACTATGGGAGTCTGGCAGTCACTTGAGATACAATTTGTTTCAGTGTCCTACCCTCATCCTGCAGCTACTACACCCAAGTAGGGAGGGTGGTTCACAGAAACACATTTGCAGTCTTATAAAGCTGGACCCTGTCTCATAACAAACATCTGAGACATGCCTCTGGTAAATGTCAATATATGCGCTACCCATGGTGTAGAAAAGCTGCTAACCGGTTAAGAGTTTATGAATTCTACCTCATGGCCTTCAACCCATCTCTGAAATTTTCCTAACTCTATCATGTAAGCCTCCTACCTCCTACTCACAACTCCTTGACAGTAACTTTTCTTCACATCAGCACTACTTCTCAACCAGGGACGTAGCTTCAAAGGGGGTATTTGAGATGATACACCCCTCTAAAAAATAATTTTGTAATAAATAGTTGGGTACATCTGCTTTCAGCCGGGTATGGTGTAGTGTCTGTCAGATTTCACCTGGGCTTTTTACAGGTCAACACTGACAAACACACACACTCTTGTTTCTGTTCTGAAGGCCTTAAAAATGTTTATCAGTTGAAAAATATTGTTTTTTAAGTACCCCTAACAATCCGCCCTCCTCTCGTTCTGCTGCCTCTTAAGACCCCTCCTCATGTCCTGCTTCTCATATAATGTGTTTTAATAAGATATCCCAGCATGATTGTTGGGAAATCAGAAGCTCACACCTCCCCAACCCCCAATATTACTTACCAAGCTACGCCCGTGCTCTCAGCATTCCATTTATGACATCGTTAGTGCTTCAACAACCAGCTGGTACTAGAACATTCTGCACAAAAGCACTTACACAGACACCTGTAATTAAGGCAATTAAACAGGAAAATAACCCTGAGAATTCCAGCTCCTATTCCATAAACAAATCAATTGTGCAAATAAACTGCCCAGACAAATAACACTGACAACCCATGAAGAGTACATTAAGGCTATGATTGAATGAACACATGTCCAACATTTGTATTCAAATTTTTCTTTTAAGTTTCACAGGTCATTTTTTGAACAAATTCTATTATCTCCCTGCTAACATTCCAGGCATGTGAAGTCACATAATATCTGTCATTGGGAGGAGGATATGTAAGGCAATGTTGGTGGATTTACGTTCTACAAAATGAGAGCCCATAGAAGTGAACAACAATATTTTACATGTTTTCTTGAGAAAGCACTGTGGTGTGCTACAATGGAGGTCGTGCTAAACCTCGTAGAGTGGGCATTACATTATAGAAGCTACATAGGCGATTGTGATCTGGTTATGTTGATGACAGCTTCCAGGTTAACACTGAAGAGAAGATTAGGGTTTGTAAAATGGTGATATTGAACAAGTGTCAGTCAGCATGAAGTGAAGAGTTCAATGATTGTATGAAATAAAGGCTTGCTGGCCGTGGTTTAAATGGTTGCAGTGTAATAGCATCATTGATACATTTAGACAAGGGTTTATTGAATCAGTAGAACTTAAAATGAGTTTAATTTGTTCCAGGGCATATTATGGTAAAACCCTGTATAGTCTTAAAATGTGTTGAGTAAAAATGTATAATAGGCATGTTTGAAACGTTTTGGCAGCATTTATAATGTTAAATGTGATTTTATTTGAATAAAGAGAATGCAACATTAAGGAATACAAACTCTGCGCTGTAATACTGGCACTGCCACGGGCTTGGTAAAAGTCAGTTCTTTTGTGGCAGAGTTCGCTCAAGCACACTTGGCCAAGTGCCACAGGCAGAGATGGCAGAGTTCTGATTGGGCACACGTCGGGCAAGTGCAATAGGCGAGCAGCAGACCTGTTTTGCCAGGAGGATCCACCAGGAACACTCCAGCAGTGTAGCAGAGGTGCCGCTTCCGCTTGGGTAACAGACTCCAAACCAAGACGTACCAGTCACCCTCTTGGGAGTCTCTGGTGGGCAGACCTCAGCTCCAAGGTCAGCCACTCTTGTCCACACAGGAGTCAGCTCTTCCTGCATGCTTGGCTCACTTTTTCCCTCTTTTTGACAGGCAGTTCACTTCCAGGCATTCAAGGACAGGGAGACCGTTCTTTTCCCACATCAGACTCCAGCTGATCTACCCTCACCTCTGAAGCCATCTCTAAGGAAGACACTAGCACTGTTTAAGCTGTAGCCCTCTAGGTACTTAGGGGCCGATTCCGATGCCATCGCATAGGCAAAAGGGACCGCCCGCCATAGGTGCGGCAGTCCCGCAATACAAATTACGCTCCCGTATTTTTACATTGCAGCGCCCGCCACAATGTAAAAAGACATGTATTGCATATGTATGTACAACGTGACAGGCACCGTGCGGTGCCTGCCACCTTGTACATGCATATGTAGGGGGATACCATAGGTACCACTCACGTGCAGCACCCCACCCCCCAACCCCCCCTGGGGGCACGCAACGGGCCCCCAAAGACATTCACCGCCTGTCTTTTTGCGGCGGAATCGCCGCCAAAAAAGACAGGCATCCTAATGCCCATGGTAGTGCCTGCACGGCACCACCACCATAGCCCCATTGTACCATGTCCCACAAAGCGGGCGGAAAAAGACCGCCTTGCGGGACCATGGCGGACGGTCTTTCCGTCCTCCGTGGTACCTTTCCCATTCCCACCGCCATCCTAATTTGGCCGTGAGAATATTCAGGGTGATGGCGGGCAGTCCGCCACTGCTGGGCCGGCGGTCCTCACCACCGGTCCGGCGGTGGCAAACCGCCCACCATCGTAAACGGCCCCTAAGTGTGGCACCCACTGCTTGGTCCGAGAGACTTTGGAACTGAAATGAGTCGACAACTTACATTTTGATAGGGGTAGAGCAGACAGGAGATGTGCATTCTCAGTCTGCACTTTAAGAAACAGTTTGGGTAGGATCTACTTACGTGTGTCCTTCAAAGCTGTCTTCCAGACTCAGTCTTTGTCTACACGATGCTCTTCACAGCAGGGTCATCTCCAGGTTTGAGCACCCACAGCAGAGGCACAAAGAGGAGTAAGCATTGAACACCTGGCTATTAATAGCCACTACTACAGTGATCAGGAAGGGAGACAAATGACTTGCCTATTCTAAAGGATCCTTCACACTGAACAACAGAGACCACCATCTCACCCTACACCTAAATGCTGTACTCAGGAAGACTACAGTGGCCCTTTGCAGCAAAAGGACAGTTTGAATTGCTAAGGGGTAGCCTGTCTCCTCTTTCCCACTTCACTATCTAGGTTCCCTACCTTCAGTCCCAGGAATGTCAGCAATACACTTCCACCATTTTTCAACGTAACCTCACCTCTAACTTGTACACATGAAAAGGCCAGAGGCTTCTAATTTTTTTTCGCTCTGGTTCACTCAAAAACTCATGCCATGTGCATCACACAAACTACACACACATATATACAAGCATGCATGCACTGGGATTTTAGAGAAATGATATGGGTCTAGTGTATAGCAGCAAAACTTTACACCAGTGAGCCAGAAGACCACCACTCCAATGACCCATATAAAAAGTCTGATCATGACTACATGATCACTGAAACCTGGTATGCTACTAAAACTGTTCTACAGGCTCATACTGATGACTGAGATGGTAGCCCGCTGTCATTTAAGAGCTTGGGCTTCCTGCACCCCTACAGGTCTAGGACAGATGAAAACCATTGTCAAATCAAGGGACAGGCCAATGCCTTCACACACAGACTAGAATAGCATGAGGATGGGGCCAAGAATCCAAAAACCAGGATACCAGATAATCATAATTGGGCGCTTGAGGCATGGAACATGGCTATACACCATGGAGGAGACATTTTGTCCCAAAAAGTACTATTCCCTAGTGGGACAAAGTAGTTCCAGATAATTAAAGGGTGATTTCATTTTGGAAGTGGTAATTGGAAAAGGATCAGTGCCCAAGTAGCACAAACCTTTATTTTATTTCATCCTAACCTCCCAAAAAAAATCTCTCAAAAACTTGTGTACATAGAACAAAATAACTTCTGTGCGAGACTGCTCTGGGCGGCTAGTTTATTTGTGCCTGAAGCTATGTTTGAATTGTGCTCCATTCACAGGGGCATCTTTTTAGTGACACTACACACACATAACTAATGGGGCAAAAATTACTTTACTGGCAGGAGAGGGAGGGACAGAAAAAGGATTGCTGCAATGCTCAGTCTCACCCCACGGAATTACTTTAGAATCACCCAGACTGGAGTTATATGTTTACTGGAGGTGAAGCAATGACTCATTGTTAATTCATTGTCTACACTGCTAATTCTGATATTTAGCAAACAATTAAATAGCACTGCTTGATGCATTTTTCAAAACTGATAGATGTGTGCAGTGGATTGGTGAACAAGTTGAATCTGAGCAGGATTTATTTCTTCATGGCTGTGTCTTCGAATTCTAAAACGTGGATAATATTTTGTGATAGAACCTTAGCACAGAAGAGAGTTCAGAAAGCGTGTCAATGAATAAAAGACTTAGGGCCTTATTACAAGTACGGCGGTCCAGAGGGGCGCCATACTCACGGTGGCAATCCAAACACCACCACCACTGCGGGTCCACCTGCAGTATTATGAGTGTGACGGTTGGCCCTCCACAAGACCACAGCGTCCTCGGGGGAATCCAGGGCCTTCTGCAGCTGTTGCACAGCGGAAGGGTGCAGCAATATCCCATGACAGTCTGCACTATAAAGAGGAAGGCTAGGATTCAGTGTAAGGTAGCTGACCGATAAGTAGTTAGAATATTTCCTACATGATCGTACCTTTCAACAGAAGTGCATTAGCCCATGTCATTGTCATGATATATAGCTCCTTTGAGATCATCTTATACAACAACTCAAAGGTCCCTCCCTGTGTTTGGATTCTATAGAATCCCAATCCATGACCTGCACTAACGTCAGTGCTCTGGCTGCACAGCTTTGTACCTAGTTGTAATAAACAACAGATGCATAGTCCAAGACAACTGTTCCAGCTTTTTAAATTGCACATCATTTCTCGTCACTCTCTCTGTGGAATCAATCTCTCAACTGCTTTTTCTGTCATCTCCGAATAGGACCTACCTTCTAGCCTTACATCCCAGCCCCTAAGAATTCAGGCATGAATGTGTTGAACACTGGACGTAGGAGTAATCACCTAGCTATGCTAGGCAGCATTAATTTTTCTGCAATTGATTTTAAAAGTGTAAATTGGCCTGTTAGTCCAGAATGATAGACTTCAAATACATAGGTTGCTTGTCATAAAAATAGGAGTAATTTTTCACACTTAGGGGCCGATTCCGATCTCGGTCGGAAGGGCACGAATCGGGTTCGGCATAAGCGGATCCGATTCGGAGGCTGATTTTCCGTCCGAGTCGTACATGGGTCTGGATGTCGAAGTACCATGCGAACAAGCACGAAATCTCCGTCCAAATCGTTTCCGGGTCCAAACCGCTCCGTACGACTCGGTCACAAGCAAACCGTGGCACGCAATGGAGACGTTTCACGACCGAGCTAGTACGATGCTCGATTCGGACAGCCGGATTGAGTCAGAACGTCCGGCTCGCAATAGCTCCCCGGTCAGACTGCAGGAGTCCGGGTCGGTCGGAAAACACCCCGGATCCGGCTCGGTTGGAGTGCTTTCCGACCCGGATTGGAATCGGCCCCTAAGATGTAAATCTAGGTACGGGCGCAGATTTGCTACTAATATTCCTACTCGTAAACATAGAAAGGTGCGCCAGGTTCAGGTTTCCAGGCGGCTACTAGGAATGCAATGTGAGATTTCTTGTGCGGTCTTGTTCCTTCTGTGAAGAATTCTACATAGCATATAATGACTCACAGGTGCAGTGGTTCCTTTATGCAACTGCTTCCTTGCAGGGAAAACATTTTTCTCCAATGAAGAAAGTCCTTGCCCTAAATCATCAAGAAATCTGGGACTGATCTTTTCTCCTTCCCATTCCTGGAAAGGGTGTTACTGTTGTGGTCCTGTAGTAAATCTACAGCCATTTCCAGGTTGGGAATGGGTTGGATCGGAGTTTGGGAATGCCCACAAGCATAAATCTTTGAAAGACGGAGGTAAACTGTGCCTTGAATCACCTACTTCCCACCCCTTGGGTGCATTTACAACTTCATAATTCTCTGCACATCTCACTGCCAAATCTGCAGTAGTAAATTAATTTACACCTGGCAGGAATCTCATTGTAAATTCCTGGTTGTCACAAACAGCAGCATTTTTGGTCGTAAATGTATTTTCACAGTCGAAAATACCTCCATGAATGAAGCCAAAACCTTTAAATTACAGGCCACTGTTTGAGTGGATTTTCAAAGCCACTTTGAAGTTGCACAATGACATTTTCATTCTTTTTATTGATAAATGTCCCCTTTTCTTGTTTTAGAATTAGAAATTGCTTTAGCAGCAGAACATTTAAGCAACCTTAAGTTTAGCCCAGCATTCAAGAGTATCAGGTAAGAGAAGGTGAAACCAAGGAACCCTCGCCTCAGAGGATACAAGCAGTTTATCCTAGTTAATTACCAGCATGTCTCCAATGTAAAGGTCCCCTGTGAGCTCCTTTCTAAGGACAATAATAAGTGTTTTTCTTTCCTTTCTGGTGTGCTTTTGCATCTATCTCAGGCTAAATGTTGATCTCATTATAAAGGCAATTTCCTAAAGTTAACATTTGAAATCCAAGCTTTATAATTGAGTTGATCTTCCGTCTCCAGATGCCATCATGCAATGTCCTGACCTCTGCTTACCCTTGTGTTTGAAGAAAGGGCAGCCAGACTAAGGAAGACATTTAAAAGGGAAGAGTGTGAGTGCTGATTCCAATGGCTAAATGTGAACATTCAGTCTCATTGTCATGTCTTTGGACAAAAAAGAAAACTGTGCTAAAGTCAAGAAGTCTGCATAAGCGCGCAGAACTTTTAATAATTTCGGGCAAGCAGACCTAAATAAAATCAATCATATTTCAATCAGATATCTGATCAGTGTCACTTTGAAGAGGGTCTGCAATCAGGCTGAATGTGTTTATTTGACGGGTGCAAAATTATTATGGCGTAACTTTCCATAGTTCTTGAATTGAGAGGGATAATTAGATGAGATTGAACCCCAGCCCCAAAGCCAAAGCCTTATACAAGAAATTTCGATTTGGGGTTTTGCCTCCGCGGTCAGCCACCGTCAAGTGGCTGCATATATCTAATAAATCAGATGGGATTTGGCCCTTTTGTCCTGAGGTACTAGAGGCCATTGACCATGTTGTAATGTTTTACCCATCTTATCCTGGATACACAAGGAAGTGGATCTTACCACTATGTCACAGCTTGGGGTTTAGAGACCATAGAACAACAGTGCGGGTCCTTAGAAGTGATGTAAGACAATTTATCGTATTTGCTGTCTATCGTTTTTAATTGACTATGTGCAGGCTTAGGAATGAGAGGTTAGCCTCCTGATGGTTGTGTTTTATTATGGTTGTGCCTAAAATTATTTTTGGCTTCAAAACTATGGGACTTACAGTTTTGGGGATAGCAACCACTTTGGAGCCCTGACGTTTTACACGTTCCATATGGACCATGGATGGACTGTGTTTTTATTGTATTAACTATGTTATTTTAGGCATTTTATTGTTATCTTACCCATGGTTTTCATGCTTTTATAGTGATGATGTAGTTAAAGCATTTATGTGACCGTACATTGTATGGCTATGCCTCAATTATCCTAAAAAGATGATCTCAAACACTTTAATTATGTGAATTTTGCACACTCGTTACAAGGACTACAGGCCACAATGCACTCTTTGACAGATAATCAAATGTTTTTTAACTTGGTATGCCTTTACTCTGTATATTCTGGTACTGTATTTGTAGCAATTGTGCTGTACTATAATGGATTTGTTTTAATCCGAATAAAGACATTTTGAATGATCAGGTTCTTGAATTTCGCATAACGGGAAATGAATAAATTGTCACCATTTCTCAGAACACAAAAAATATTCACCAATGGATGTTTTCTTCTCAAGGTATTTTTATCCTAGAACAAGGGTCCTGCAAAAGTTGCTCGGGGTACTGGTAAAATGTATTTAACATAACACATCTGCTTGTGCACAATGACGCATATTTTCTTTAGAAAATGTTGCACATTTTCTAAACTCCTAGGGTTTCTGTCAATATTACTACTGTGTCTTCTGCTACTGTTAATACCTCCATTGTCACCTCTACTATTATTACTCCTACAACTACTAATAATAATACAAATGATAACAATAACAATCATAATAAAATATAGCATTATACCTCACTGCCAACGGCTACAACAGTTGCTAAAGTCCCTAAACACTAGCCACAGGGGACAATCAGTTTAAAAGTTAGAAACTGAATGTAAAACATTGCAATGTTGGAAAAGAAGATTTGTACCAGCCTATTACATGTGGATGTGGGGTTACTGGAAAAACTCCAGTCCAAAGAATTAGCTCCATTGAATGTGCTTTAAGTTTATTTAATGATACGTGGTATTCAGATCTTTGTATGTCTTGACTCTATAAGGGCTCTTCTTAGTTGTCTTGATAATTCTTCATTTCATCTCTCTATAGGCCTGGCCCCCAGGCGGACCGGATAGGCTCAGAACAGGGAAGTGGCATTTAAGTACTTATTATTTTTCTGCTTCCTCTTCTACTTTTATTTTCTTCTGTCCTTTTCTTTTTCTTGCTCTAATTTTGTCTCCATTTATTCCACACACTCTGATATTTTTTCTTACGCTTTTCTTTCCTTTTATTATATCTGAAGTCTAATTCCTCTGGCTCCTCTTCTTATCTTCTCCTTTCTTCTAATCCCTCTGGTAATCTTGTTATGTGGTGTGAATAAAGAACTAAAAGAAACACGTAAATGTAAGCAAAACTAAAAAACAATTTTAAGACGTTCTGTCCTAAGGGGCAGATTTATAAGCCCCTTGCGCCACGTTTGCGTAATTTTTAACATGGGAAAAATTACGCACAAGGGGCTTGTAAATCTGCCCCTAAGTCTTTATGTAACCGGAACCTAGGTTTGTAAGAGCATCTCTTCCGTTTTTTATCCCTTCAGTCACATGCTTCCGCTCCCTCCCTTAACCCTTTCCCAAGTTTTGAACGTTGTTAAGTGTAAGCAATTTACCTGTTCCTGTTTCCTATACCTTACTTTGAATATTTTCATGCACCAAGAAAAGACGCTATTTCAGATTCAAGAAACGTGACACATTTTTTAATTAACTTTTGAAAATGTTAACACTTTTTCCCTATCTTTTGAATTCTTCCTTTTTTTCTACCATAAAGAGGGGTAATTGGTGTCGCTTCTAACTCTACGCTACATTAGTAATGTCTGGACCTTCCATTTGCAATATACAAAAGTAGGAAATACACTTACAAATGTTTCCAACTATTTAAAAAGTTACACCTAAGTGGTTTTACACCACATTTATTTGGGCTTTCCATGACTACTCCCTTTACATGCCACTTGGGACACCCAAAAGTGAAACTTAAGAGAAAACATAGGAGTGCATAACTCAGTGAACATGTTGGCTATGCACACTTATATCACTGACTTAGTCCAGGTTTTTAAACGGTACAATTTAACTTATGCATATCCAAGTTACTCTTTTTAAAGACATAAGTCAGTCATAAATCTGAAAATCTCCTTTGTAAAATGGGCTTTAAGTCTGTAGATGTACAGTAAAGGTTCACATTTTTCAGAGGGTATCAATATGGTTGTTGAAAATTTGCCCACCTTTTTGCCTTCTTTAACTGAACTCATTTTGGTGGCCATAGAACTCAGCGCACTTTACCCCTGCTATCTTGTCATAAAGTGCTGGTGCTCTCCCTTTTAAACATGGTAAATTTGGAACGCACCTAGTATGCACATTTAATTTACTTAATATGTCCTTGGTATTTGGTAGTACATGTACCCAGTGCTTGTAAATTAAATGCTAAAAGTTGGCTGCAGCTCTCATTGTGCCACCTACTAAAGGAGCATGATATAACATGTCTCCAGACCTGGCCTTGCAGTCTGTGGGTGCACTTTTAAACGTACATTTCGTTCTGGTAAACCAAAGCCTCTGCTAGGCCTAAACCTTCCTGTTTACTACTTATAAATCATCCCTAAGGTATGCCCTAAATGTCTATAGGGCAGGATATATGATATTTAAAAAGTAGGGCATGAATATTTAAGGTTTTTATATCTCCTGGCAGTGAAAAACCTACAAAGTTGTTTTTTTATTGCGGCAAGGCTAGCCCTCCCATAGAAGAACACAGGTTTGACTATAAAACCCCATGGTGCTTAATTTCAGTTTGGGAGACGCTAGAAAGTTGATTCAATGCCTCATTTTAATAGTAATTTGAAATGCAACTTAATGGTAAAGTCGAAATTAATATTGCTATTTTGTAAATGACACTTTTAGAAAGTTGTCATTTTCCTGCCTAAACATGAAAGGCAATACTTCCAATGTTCAGTGTCACCTCACCACTGATGGCTGCCCTGTAGTGAGAAGTGTATTGCTTCCAGACAGTGGACAAAGGACCATGGGAGTGAAGAAAGGGACTCCTCACTTGACAGGATCTTCATCGCCCTTTCAAATGAGAGAAGTGCAGGTAATCAGTACCCAACAGGACCTGTATCAATGGTATTGATAGCTTGGCCACTCTTAATACTTAAACAGTAACAACTTTAATGAGCTGATTTACTTGAATGTCATGAATTACCATTACATTCATATTAAGAGCTACATAACAATAAAGCAATTGAACAATACTGTTGTTCAAGGCAGGAAGGCAGTCATATTTCCAAGCAATTAACCAGTAAATTTTGTTTCTTCCCGTTTCTGAGCTGTCATTATCTAGCGCCGAGACGCCTTCGGGCATTTGCCTTGCGCTTTACAAATTTCATTAATAAATAAATAAATAAATAAATGTCTGGCTTCTGTAAACATATATTGCGTTGCCTCCATTGATATCTTGTGAATGGCACCTGCTAACTGTATGGTAAGCATTTTAGATAAAAAAAATTGATGGTGCTAGCTAGTGCCCTGAACAGAGCAGACTGACAAGCCCTTCTCCAGTGTTCATGCAGATTCAAAGGTATGAGTGTCAGTGAAAGGCAAGGTCCATCTATAGCCAATAAAACAACAGAACTACATATCTATATTTATGACATGCATGTGAGAATAAATGTGGCCCAATAACACATTATTTAGAGAAATATAGTAATAAAAAAGCATGTATACATTTATTACAAAAGTGGTTAGATTACCTTAGTAGAGGGAATGTGAGAAAACAAAGCTTACAGCCTGACAGAATACACATTACAATGACTTTACGTAGGACACCACTTTGCTAATAGTCACAAGGCCTATTTAGTGTGGTTTTTATCTAGATTCCCTACATTAAGGCTTTGACTGGTTGAAAGCACTACTTCAGGAAGACAGAAACCATTTATGCAGGTCTGCTTAATATATTATGCAATTTATTATCATTGTCGAGAGAGGTGAAGGGTAATATGATCCACTCATGCAAAATCGGGGTGACGATGTAGACTTACGGCTAGAGAAATCGACCTCGAAGTTGGGGAACGGGGTTCGAGTCTCGGCAACGACGCTCAACATCCTGTGATTCTGGGTAAATCACTTAATCTCCCCATGCCTAACAAAAATGAATGTATCCATCTGTAACAAAACTGGTGCACATGTGAAGCACTCTGATACCTGTTATCTTCAGTTCTAGTTTGCGCTATAGAAAACTCTTTAAAAATTCTAAACTTTCTCTAGACATGGCCAACCACCCATTGAATAGACACTGAATGATGCAAGTAAACCTATGGCTGGTTGCATTTTCACAATAATCAATAAATATCTATCCATATTTGCATATACTTCATTTGATATGCTACTAAAATAATAATTTATTGCTGCAAATATTGCAATCAAATTTTCTTTGATAAAATCAGGGTTCAATAATTTGACTCGAGTTTTTTCAGTTTAGTACATAAACATATCACATGTGTCATTACTTCTCTGCCACAGTCAAACAAGTGACAATGACCCACTCCTCCATTTTAATGCAAATAGAGAATTCAAGCAGCTTTGGATACTACGGGGGTCAAATAGGGTTTGTTGTAGTGGGAGAAGTGTTGTAAAGTAGAAGTTCTTCTGTCCCGCAAACCCTGAGGATCTCCAGCCTCATTTTGAGGCAGGGGAGCTACCTTGGTTCTGATGGTGGCACCCTGGATTGCAATTCGGTGTGACACCAATTTGAAGGAAAGAAGGAAACAACTAAGGAAGAAATGCTTTAACAAGGTCTTTGGCAATGGAAAGAGGGACCAGTCATCAAAGAAAGATGGCACACATGGAATGGAAACCCTAGTATTTTGGTAAAGTGAGGATAATATTTATCTGTGGTTGAGGGCTAGTATGTGTAAAGAGGGACGGAAGAACCAGTAGGCATAACTGACCTTGGATGTACACTTTTTTTGAGGTTTGACTCATATTAATTTTGAATGGTCAGGTTAGCATGACCATTCCCACCATCATCATTGTACTTGTTAAAGACGCTCAGCAAACTGAAGCTCTGCTGGGTAAATCAGAAGTTATTCAAATGGATGAAATATGTCAAGGAGTTGACCTTTGTGGTTTTTGTCCCAGAGGAACATGTAAAAGAGGTAACCATTGACTGTGTTCAGGACCTGGATGACCAACATTGATCCACAAGGACCAAATTCATGCCAGACATTTAGACAATCTAGATAGGCTTAATTTGCATACAATTAATCTAAATGGCAATCATTTACATACTCATTGGTTTTCCTAATATGCAGTCCCACTTGGTACAGTACTGGGTAGCCCTGTTTTAGTCAGTGCCTTTGTTTTTAATATATTCATCCCTGATGAGTAATATTGTCCAAGAACCTTTTTCCAACTCTTCACCCTTTGAATGATCCTACTTTAATTATTTTAATAAGGAGGATAATAAAACGCTTCATGTTGCCTTTTGCATACTTCATAGCGCTGTAGGAGAGTAATGTACTGACAGGCTCATGTACAGGCCAGCAGGTGGCCTGCCAGCCTGCGAGGTCAACAGAAGCTATGGCCTCCAGTCCCCGGGGGATGACAAATCACCCTAACACGAGAATCCTGCCTGAATGTTTGTTCCACCACTTTAAATGTGGCTTGGGGAACCAAAAGTCTAGTGGTAGGCTGCCCTGCACATTTATGGAGGTTCAAGAGCTGCACCACATCCTACATAAACCCATTAATTATTGACTTGGTCGTGAAATGGAGTTATGTCACATCGGTGCAGGGTGGTCCTGGTTTGACATTCTCCATCACTGCTGTCTCGTTATAATGAGATCAGGTAAAGAGGGTCTGACAGTTCCGTTTTTTGGTCTTCACTGAATCACACATAGGGGCAGATTATGATGGAGGATTATCTGCATCCTCCGGGCCGGCGGAAGCCACTGCCGGCCCGGAGGATGCGGATAAACCTCTGCGGAGCCTCAAAAGACCCAACTCCATATTAGGATGGCAGTGGGTCTTGAACTCTGTCCGCAGCTTTTCCGCCGCGGTCGCCTTCCGACCGTGGCGGAAAAGCTTTAACATGGCTGGCGGTGTCTATCAGACACCGCCAGCCATATTAGGATGGCGTAAGATGTATGCTTTTCCGCTGCGGCTTTTCCGCCGTGGAAAAGCATATGGACCTTCACTTCGGGGGCCCTTTGCGGGCCCCCTGGGTGAAGGGGGGGTGGGGGGTGCACATGGGGGGTACCTATGGTACCCCCCTGCATTTGCGTGCACAAAGCGGCAGGCACCGCGCGGAGCCTGCCGCTTTGTGCATGCAAATGCACAACTTTCATTTTTAACATTGCGGCGGGTGCTGCTTCAAGCAGCACCCGCCGCAATGTTAAAAATACAGGATGTGACCGCCAGGGTGGCGGTCACATCCTAATTTGCACGGAGGGACCGCCGCTGCCCCTGCGGACGGTCCCTCCTACTCTATGGTGGCGGACGGACTCAGGTCCGTCCGCCATCATAATCGGCCACATAGTTGGGTCCTGCCCTCAGTGAATAACCCTCAGGCAAAGCTCGGAGTTTAATGCTTTAAAGTGAACTCATGAAAACACTACTGTTTGTAATTTCAAAACAGATTAGAACAAGTAAATATAGAATGTGGTGACTGAGAGAATTATAAACCTGAAAAAAGTGATGACTTTTTAAACTAGTTTAAGGAATTTGAGACACTAAATAGCAGACAGCTAGTTGAGTGACACCTGGCACAAATGGCATATCTCTTGACATGTGACAGCATTTTCCAAACCGAAGTGCTCTTTCACCCCAAGGGTGCCTCGAACTTCTCTTCTTAGGGAACGGTCACCTCTTCAGATGCAGGGCTCCAGCAAGTACGATTTGACTTTGTCAAAAAAATTTAAGTTAAATCAAATAGATTTAAGCTGGTGGGGCATTTAATGAGAAATCTATTCACTTTGTTGACATGGTTATTTAGAAGTAATCCTGTTTATGTTGTTGCAGCAATATATTTGGATTCAGAAGCATAGAACATGGATACACCACCACAGGGCTAAGATTGACTGATGAAGGTAGACATTGTGCTATACTATCGAAAGTCAAAGTAGACAACAAGTTTGCATACTTCGTACATCATAGTAGTGGTAAGTACATCCTGCATTGAGTACCTTTGAATGTCATTTATGTAGAAAATTAAAATTTTAAAAGCAATCATCACAAAACATTAGTAGCATGTGAAGGGACTGTTCACACAAACCTTTAGATTGATAAATGGAATAGTTACAAACATGGACGTCATTGGAGGTAGTCAGGGGTCGCAGTTGTGACCTCTAGCGTGCTCCCTGCTATGCCTGGCACTTCCTTTGCAAACCCCTGGCCTCAGAGGAGGCAAATGTGTTGCCTCTTCTGAAGCCAGGGGTCTCAAAAGAAGTGTTGGGCATAGCAGGGAGCAAGCTAGAGGTCACAGCTGCGACCCCGGACTACCTCCAAATGACGTCCATGGTTACAAAGCATTTTCGGGCCATGAAAGGGATTATCATGCAGCATTTTTGATTTGTACACTGAATTTAAACATCATTATCGGCTCTTGACAAGACTAACAAAGCATTTTGGATTCATAAATTGATCAATTACATAGGATTAGTAGCACATGATGGTACTGATCACGCAGTATTTTTGATTCATAAATGGATTAATTACAAAGAATGTTCGGCCCATGAAGGGATAGGCCGAACAACATTTCAGACAAAAATACTGAATAATTACCCAACATTAGTGGTCCATGATAGGCCTGATGGCACAATATTCTGGATTAGAAAATGTGGTAAAGAAACGGTATGTTCAGTCTATGAGGGGACAGATCAAACAACCTTTTAGATTAATAATTGGAACAATTACACAGCCTTATCAGCTGTATAAGGTATTGCTCATATGACATATTAAATCCATGAAGGGAAAATTACTTGCTCTTTATGATCCTTAATCAATCAAATTCAATTTATTAATGGAGTACGAAGAATTTAAAAATCTCCGTTGCCAGAACTGTGGTTGTATATGAAACATGACAAAGTTAATGAGGCAAACGTAACATCAGACTTAACATTTGTGGCATTATTGACCATAATCACTTTCCTACACCTGTGCCAAGGAGTAGGTTTGGGGGAAAATGCCCGTTTCAATGGGTGAGAGGGCTGCATTGGTTAGTGGGATGAGCACTTTAGTATGAGACAGGTATAAAGGGTAGTAATAACCTTGTCAAGGACAATGATGAAGAAAGTATGTTTTGGGGAGGAAAATGGAGGGCTCAGAGAATATCCACATATTTGTTTTTCACTAATGAAATATGCAAAGGCTTCACAGCTTCCATCAAACGGGGGCACATCAATAATGTCAAAGGGACCAAAACTGAAGAAACAGCTTCCGCTATAAATGCAACAAATTTGAGTTTTTTTGGTCACACTTATTTTATTTATATACATTTTGCCTACTGCATTAGTGTTAAGTTTTGTTCCCTACCACTGATCCAGCTTTGTTCTCATTTGTTTCCTGACCCTTGGGCTCCTAAAAACCATCCAATTGCTTTTTAGACCTGGCATTAGCCAAGACCTTTTGATTTTACTGAAATAATATGTATAATCTACTTACGTAAGGGGGTGTCAGCCACCTCTCCTCATCCATTGTGTCATTCACATTTTCTTCCCCACACTACAGTCACTGGATATCTTCGCATTGAGTGACTACATTTTTCCCAATGAGCACATCCACACACTAGGTAGTTCCCTTCAGTGCAAGTGTTTGTGTTTTTACTTTATGATTAATTTAGTGTTGACTTTGTGATAGCTGGGATGCTTTCTACCAGCTCTTCATGTGAGCACAGGGTACATTCCAGATTTATCAGTTCCAGTCTGCTGCGAATGCTGTTTTAAATTCCTTTGGAATTGTCATTTTGTAATCTGATGGCTACTATTGCACAGCATGATGTATTGTATTACTTGGCTCGGTTTCACCAATAGGACTTTAATAAACTTTCCCCAGGAAGAAAACAAAACTATTCGGTTTAATTTGCAGCACATTTCTAACACCTTTATTTAAATGTGGGTGGGGTGTAATTCTGGTTTTAATATCCTGTATTGTATACTGTGAACCCTCTTCCCTCCATTTTATCTTTCGTCTTTCTTTTCCTCTTTCTTTCATTCCTTCTTTCTTTCCCTCTTTCTTTCTTTTGTCCTTTTTTTTTATTCTTTTCTTACTTCTTTCTTTCTTCCATTCTTTCTTTTTTATTTCCTTCTTTCTATCCTTTGTCCCTTCTTTCTTTTTAGCTTTCTTTCTTTCCTTCCTTTCTTGTTTGCACTCTTTCTTCCCTTATTTATTTTTGTATTTCCTTTTTTCTTTCCTTCTTTCTTACTTGCCTTCTTTCTGCCCTTCTTTCTTTCCTTCTTTCCTTTTTGCCTTCTTTCTTTCCTTCTATTCTTCTTTGTTCCTGCCTTCTTTCTTTCCTTCTTTCTTTGAGTCTTTCCTTTCTTTTTACTTCCTTCCATTTTCTCTTCCTTTCTTTGACATTCTTTCTTGTATGCTTTATTTCCCTTTTTCTTGTAATTTTCGTCTTTATTTCTTGTTTCCTTTCTTTCTTTTCGCTTCCTGCTTCGATCCTTCTTTCTTTTCTGCCTTTTCATTTTCCTTCCTTCTTTCATTTTGCCTTCTTTCCTTCTTCCTTTCCATCTTTCCATCTTTCTTTCCTTTCTGTTTGCCTTCTTTCTTACTTTCCTTCTTTCTTTTGTTTTGCCTTCTTTCCTTCCTTTTGCCCTTCTTTCCTTATTTCATCTTATTTGCCTTCCTTCATTGCTTTTTGTCTTCCATGCTTTCTTCCACTTTTAGTTTCCTTCCATTCTTTTTTGCCTTCCTTCCCTACATTTGTACCATCCTTCCATCCTTCCTTTTTGCCTGCTTCTTCATTTTTTACTCCCTTCCTACCTGCTTTTTATCTTTCTTGCCTTTTTCTCAAAGGCAAGAGGCTGGCAACCAGTATCAGATGGAGTGGCTTTTTTTTTAGGTCTATGTTAGCCCAGACTTTATCCATTATTCTGTTATTGCGTCATTCATATTTTTCTTCCACTCAATCCAGCATAAATCAAGGGGCAATGCGTCAGCCTACTTCAGTATGAGTTACAGCATGCTGTCATTTAAAAAACTATTTACAACAAGGGGTGGTGATGGACAGAGTCTCTGAATTAAGCAGAACACTCTCACCCAGTCAAGAGATCAGGGCTAGATCCAACACCGTTTTTTAGCTCATTGCACCATCCCAGTTTCAGAACCTGGCTGTATGCAAATTAGTCTGTCCCTGGCCCAGTGCATCATGGGAACAGGGCAGACCAGACTACAAAAGCCAATTCTTACACTGGGAAGGAAACAAGCTTCCGGGGACCGGTTTCTGGCATTTCAGCCGTCTTCGGCCCGGCTTGCTTGAATCCTGATGGTGCAATGAGCAAGGGACTCACATCTGAGTATACCCTTCCACGCTTAGGGTGGACAAAATTATTTGCAACAAGGGGTGGTGATGGACAGAGTCTCTGAATTAAGCAGAACACTCTCACCCAGTCAAGAGATCAGGGCTAGATCCAACACCGTTTTTTAGCTCATTGCACCATCCCAGTTTCAGAACCTGGCTGTATGCAAATTAGTCTGTCCCTGGCCCAGTGCATCATGGGAACAGGGCAGACCAGACTACAAAAGCCAATTCTTACACTGGGAAGGAAACAAGCTTCCGGGGACCGGTTTCTGGCATTTCAGCCGTCTTCGGCCCGGCTTGCTTGAATCCTGATGGTGCAATGAGCAAGGGACTCACATCTGAGTATACCCTTCCACGCTTAGGGTGGACAAAATTATTTGCAACAAGGGGTGGTGATGGACAGAGTCTCTGAATTAAGCAGAACACTCTCACCCAGTCAAGAGATCAGGGCTAGATCCAACACCGTTTTTTAGCTCATTGCACCATCCCAGTTTCAGAACCTGGCTGTATGCAAATTAGTCTGTCCCTGGCCCAGTGCATCATGGGAACAGGGCAGACCAGACTACAAAAGCCAATTCTTACACTGGGAAGGAAACAAGCTTCCGGGGACCGGTTTCTGGCATTTCAGCCGTCTTCGGCCCGGCTTGCTTGAATCCTGATGGTTCAATGAGCAAGGGACTCACATCTGAGTATACCCTTCCACGCTTGGGGTGGACAAAATTATTTGCAACAAGGGGTGGTGATGGACAGAGTCTCTGAATTAAGCAGAACACTCTCACCCAGTCAAGAGATCAGGGCTAGATCCAACACCGTTTTTTAGCTCATTGCACCATCCCAGTTTCAGAACCTGGCTGTATGCAAATTAGTCTGTCCCTGGCCCAGTGCATCATGGGAACAGGGCAGACCAGACTACAAAAGCCAATTCTTACACTGGGAAGGAAACAAGCTTCCGGGGACCGGTTTCTGGCATTTCAGCCGTCTTCGGCCCGGCTTGCTTGAATCCTGATGGTGCAATGAGCAAGGGACTCACATCTGAGTATACCCTTCCACGCTTAGGGTGGACAAGAGACTCTGTCCCTCACCACCCCTTGTTGTAAATATTTTTGTCCACCCTAAGCGTGGAAGGGTATACTCAGACATGAGTCCCTTGCTCATTGCACCATCAGGATTCAAGCAAGCCGGGCCGAAGAGGGCTGTAATGCCAGAAACCGGTCCCCGGAAGCTTGTTTCCTTCCCAGTGTAAGAATTGGCTTTTGTAGTTTGGTTTGCCCTGTTCCCATCTTGCACTGGGACAGGAACAGACTAATTTGCATACAGCCAGGTTCTGAAACTGGGATGGTGCAATGAGCTAAAAAACGGTGTTGGATCTAGCCCTGATCTTTTGACTGGGTGAGAGTATTCTGCTTAATTCAGAGACTCTGTCCCTCACCACCCCTTGTTGTAAATATTTTTGTCCACCCTAAGCGTGGAAGGGTATACTCAGACATGAGTCCCTTGCTCATTGCACCATCAGGATTCAAGCAAGCCGGGCCGAAGACGGCTGTAATGCCAGAAACCGGTCCCCGGAAGCTTGTTTCCTTCCCAGTGTAAGAATTGGCTTTTGTAGTTTGGTTTGCCCTGTTCCCATCATG
This sequence comes from Lissotriton helveticus, assembly GCF_964261635.1. NCBI lineage: Eukaryota > Metazoa > Chordata > Amphibia > Caudata > Salamandridae > Lissotriton > Lissotriton helveticus. The sequence continues at coordinate 164,410,139 of NC_136068.1, forward strand.
CACTGGGACAGGAACAGACTAATTTGCATACAGCCAGGTTCTGAAACTGGGATGGTGCAATGAGCTAAAAAACGGTGTTGGATCTAGCCCTGATCTTTTGACTGGGTGAGAGTATTCTGCTTAATTCAGAGACTCTGTCCCTCACCACCCCTTGTTGTAAATACTTTTGTCCACCCTAAGCGTGGAAGGGTATACTCAGACATGAGTCCCTTGCTCATTGCACCATCAGGATTCAAGCAAGCCGGGCCGAAGACGGCTGTAATGCCAGAAACCGGTCCCCGGAAGCTTGTTTCCTTCCCAGTGTAAGAATTGGCTTTTTTAGTTTGGTTTGCCCTGTTCCCATCATGCACTGGGACAGGAACAGACTAATTTGCATACAGCCAGGTTCTGAAACTGGGATGGTGCAATGAGCTAAAAAACGGTGTTGGATCTAGCCCTGATCTTTTGACTGGGTGAGAGTATTCTGCTTAATTCAGAGACTCTGTCCCTCACCACCCCTTGTTGTAAATATGTCATTTAAAAAACAGCACATCCACACACACAGTAATTCCCTTCACTGCCAGGGGCTACTATAGTAATGTGTCCTTGTCAAGATCAAAAAACATACTTGCCTTTAACAATGATTTTTCAGATTTGACCCAGCAGCTCCCCGAATAATAAAGCTTTACAAAAACCATGATAAAACAAGAACTGTGAAAAAGCTGGCGGCCAACCACAGACCTATTGGCTTTTAAAGTGCTTGTTCTCTGAATATATGGAATTTGCTTTCTGTTTTTCTAGCCTCTTTCACTTCTCTGTTTTGTTTGTTTAAGTGTTTATCCATTTCTTTCTATTGTGAGTCATCAGCAGGTTCCATACAGATCTGGCAAATAAGTTGACACCATAACATTTTCTGTAATCCACAATTTGCAATATTATTCAGACTTCAAGGCAATACAATTAGGATGTTATAATGTGTAGACTGGCTTATCCATTTGTCCACCTGTGTTGCAACATTAATGGAAGACTGATGTCTGTCCCAAATGTATATTCTCCTCTGTCTCGCCAGACCCCCACCTCCAGTGAACACCGGCTTTAGTGCAGTGCCAGAGGTGCTACTGCACTGGGCGTCACGCTCAGGGGAGTACCATTTGTGCTCTCACTGGAGGGGAGAACACAGCAGAAAGATCAGGCATGTCAGACGAGACAAGAGCAGCCTGCAGAGATGTTTGTCTGTCCACCAATTTTCAAGGGATAATAATAACAGCAAGATTACTTTGGAGCTTAATGTACTTACTGGAAAGATCTGGGTTTTGTCTAGTCACAGTTTTAACTCAACAAAATATAGCATAGAGGATTAATGTACCTGCTACAAAGCACAATGTGTAATATACAGATCTCGGGATTGTATTTTATGTAGATAGCTCAATGGTTTACTACTTTTGCCACAGAGATCCTTTAGTTACTTGAAGCTCATAAGTTGCAATCCTTCTAATATAGCACAGTGAGCCATGACCTCACATCAAAGAGTTGCATGCTGACTCCCAAGGCACAGGTTTAGATCCTTACTTTTTTTAATCTTTCATTTTTCTAAGGTTGTGAGGGGTTCCTTTTGGTAGTAATACATTTGTATTTGGATAGCCAATCTAAACTGTAGTGGAATGGTTTAAAGCATCCCAAGCACTCTGCACATATAAAGCCTACAAGTATGGATGGCATGTGGCTCTTACACCTGGTAGCCCTCATTGTCTTATATAACATTTCCTATACATTGATTTACAAACTTGTATGATTGATTGTCTCTGTATAATATGTGTGGGATTTAAACCGCTCTAACACCCTACTTTGGGATGAGCAGCGCTATAAAAGAAATTAAATTTGAGAAGGGGCCTTTGGAGGGATGAGGAGTGCAGTTAAAGAGTGGCAGGACAAGGGATTCATGGAGAAAGCTGGTATGGGAGGGGGTGCCAACAAAGACTGTCACACCGGGCACTACTAACACTAATGCTGGCTCTGCCTCCGGTGTAAGGTAGTAGGTAGGAGCTGCAGCCTTCAGGGTTCAGGCCTGCTGCTACAGCATTGAAATTAATTTTTTAGCCAACTACATAGGTCTTATTAAAAAATATTCCAGATAATTAAAATTTGGGATACTCAAGGTACATCCACGGTGCCGCATACGGCCCTCCTGGCCTCAATGTGTGTCCCCCTTGTCAGCAGCAGTACTGGGCTGTGGTTTTCTCCTCTCAGCACTAACATTAAAAATATGCTAAATAAGCAGGCATACATTTATTTAAAGGTTAATTGCAGTAAAATAAAGGAACAAACCAGGGAGTCCTGTGCTGCTTAACTTTAGGAACACCTTCCTTTATAATTTTGATATTTGATATTTGAAGGGATATTTCTAAAGCGCAACGTTCGCTCCGGAGGGAGCATCATGGCGCTGAGATTCCTGAAACCCAGTGTAAGAGGTTGTCGGAAGCTAGATGGCAGCTTTAGCCCAGTCATCGGGTAGAGAAAAGATCCATGTTTTTAGGAGATGTCTGAAGGGTTTTTCCAGGGTTTGATGTCTCAGATGATTGGGCAGGTTATTCCAGGCCTTGATGGCCAGGAGGCTTAACGTCTTTCCACCTTTTGTCTTCAGGTTGTACCTTGCAGGGGACATGAGGTTGTCATGTGCAGAACGAAGGAGACGAGTTGGAACGTAGTGGTGGAAACGTCTGATTAGATATTTAGGGCCAGAGGTGTTAAACGAACGGAAGGCGATAACAAGCATTTTAAAAAGTATTCTTTTATGCAGAGGGAGCCAATGCAGAGATCTGAGAGCTGCATAGGCAGAAGATTTACGGGGTAATTTAAAAACCAGTCGGGCAGCAGTATGAAGGACACTCTGCAGTTTGGCCAGAGTGGACTTTTTTTTCCTGCCAGGAGGCCGTTACAGTAGTCCAGGCGCGAGAGTATGAGGGCCACTGTGACAGTTTTCCTGGCGGTCAGTGGTAAAAAGTCCAAAAACTTTTTTAGGGATTTTATAATCCCAAAACATTTGCCGGCGACATTCCTGGCGTGCTGGTCAAAAGAGAGATCCGAGTCGGAAAGCACTGCGAGGTTTCTGGCTGTTGTTACGGTCTGGGGGGGGGCAACAGAGTTATCCGGCCACCACAGAGCTGGACAGAAGGAGGTGTTCTTTCCGATGGGGAGGATCTCTGTTTTGTCAGAGTTACATCTAAGATGATTAGAGTCCATCCAGTGGAAGACCGCTGTTAAACAGTTTTTAAGATTGAGCTCAGCTGAGGTTGAGTTGTCCTGTAGGGGTACAATTAGCTGTGTATCATCGGCATACGAGGTAACCGGTATGCCGAATGATTCTATCAGGGATAAAAGAGGGATGAGGTAAACATTAAAAAGAAGGGGACTAAGGATGGAGCCCTGGGGTACTCCTGAGGAGACCTTTTTCTCTTTGGATTGAAAGGGGCCAAGAGCAACCGTTTGGCATCGGTCAGTAAGGAATGATTTAATCCATGCTAGGGCAGTGTCTGAGATTCCTATGTCCTTCAGTCTGTTGATCAGGATGGAGTGGGATATGGTGTCGAAAGCTGCTGTGAGGTCAAGAAGGATGAGAATAGCCTTCTTCCTCTGATCCTGTAGCAGCTTAATTGTGTCTGATAGTTCAATCAGAGCTGTTTCGGTCGAGTGTTTAGGACGAAAACCCGATTGTTGCGGGTGGAGTATGTTGTGAGCGTCCAGATAGGTTTTAAGTTCTCTATGGACCAACAGTTCTGTTATTTTTCCCAAAGCCGGGAGAAGAGTGATCGGGCGGAGATTTGTCAGGTCCATCGGGGGTTTATTAGCCTTCTTCATAAGAGGTTTCACTATGCCTGTCTTCCAAATGCGGGGTACAGATCCGGTACTGAGAGAGGAGTTAATTATGTCGTTAATAATGGGATTCACCACATCTATGAGTTGGTGGAGAATCTTGGGGGGGCAGGGGTTGGCGGGGGAACCGGATTTACAGGATAGAATTGCTTCTCTGGTTTGCACAAGGGTGACAGGGGTAAAGTGTTTGAGTCCGTCAACTGAGGAATCCAGTTGGACAGAACTAGAAGGCCCTGAGGACGTGGATGGGGGGGGAAAGTCATTTTGAATGGAGGCAATTTTTTTCTCGAAAAAGTCTGATATCTTGTCACAAAAATCTTGGGAAGGGGGAATTTCAGGTTGAAGTGCTTTTGGCTGAGTGAATGATTTGACTATTGAAAACAATGTTTTTTGTTTATTGCTAGCTTGATTAATGGCGTTAACGTAAAAGATTTTTTTGGCTGATTTGATGTCGGAAAAATAGTTTTTTCTTTGTTGAATAAAGGAAAGGCGGTCGTCGGTGTCGTAAGATCTGCGCCATTTACGCTCGGCTTTCCTGCAGAGTAGATGGGCGGTGGCTACAGCAGGAGTAAACCAAGGGGCGTTGATTTTTTTTTTTTTTATGGGTTTTACAGGGGTGGTTGGTGGGGTCCTGTGTTTTGATTACTTGTGTAATCCAATTATTAAAGAGTTTTGCGGCTAGTTCAGTGTTACCAGATAAGACGGGGGATGGAGTTTGGGGGATGGGATTAAGAGTGAGATTTTTTTGTACTGTTTTCCAATTGACGGAATCGACGCAGAGTGGCTTAATTCTGTTACTGGTTTGAGGATGTACTTTGGTGATATGGAAGGGGATTAAACTGTGGTCTGTCCATATCATGGGGAGAGGAGGTAAGGTGATGAGTGAAGGGAGATTAGAGCATACACCATCAAGGGTGTGTCCTAGTGAATGGGTTGGCAAAGTGACACTTTGTTAAAGATTAAAAACTTCAAGGGTCTGCAGGAAGCTATTAGTTTGAAAGTCCGATGAGGATTCAAGGTGTAGATTAAAATCCCCCAGGAGAGTGAAATGTGGATAACGGAGTAGGAAGTGGCCCAGTGAGTCGCTCAGGGAGTCTAAGAACTTGGAAGCATTGCCAGGGGGACGGTAGATCAAACCGCCTGAGAAGGAGGAGGATTGACTAATTTTAATTGAAAAACCTAAACCTTCAGTGCTGGTTAGGGGGTCTAAATTAAACGTGTGACAGGTGTAGGTATTTTTCAATATAATTGCGACGCCTCCCCCTCTTCCTTTCGGTCTATCTTGTCTAAAAAGGGAGTATCCCTGGGGTAGGAAGTTGGCTATGTCAGGATTGCAGTCATCCGTAAGCCAGGTTTCGGTGACCAGGAGGCAGTCGAGGTCAGAGTCAATGATGAGGTCATGAATGTCTTGGCTATGCCTGCACATTGACCGGGCGTTTATCAAACCGCCGGTGAAGGGTGGAAGGGAAGCTTTAGGAGGGGGTGGGGGAGTGAGGGAGTGGGTTGGGTATGAGGTAAGGGACCAGTGACAGTATTTGCAGCTGGTCGAGCCAGAGACAATGGGCAGGTCAATTTTGCATGAGCAGTAGTTCTTACCTCGCAGTAGGTGGAGGGCGCTGGAAGGGTACCTGATGTGCGTGGTGAATTGGGCAGAGTTTCCTGCGCCTGTCGCGGTCTTGGCGCGGACGGGCGCAGACGGGCTTGCCTTAAGCGCGCCTTCGGCGCGAAACGGCGCTCCCGCTGCGCTTCCTATGCATGCACATTTGTATAACAGAAGGGGGCGTGGCCTGTAGGGGGCGTTGTCAGCGCGCACGCCTGTGCTGATGGCGGCCGCTCAAGAAATGCCAAGCGCTAGTAGAGTAAAGATCGTCTGTGCGCTGTAGAGAAGGTCAAATTGTGGCGTTTTTTAAGCACAGAATACAAGTAAGTGACACCACACAATATTAAAAAAGCAGTTGTTTTTTAAAAAAATAAAATGAACAAAGTCCTCGTACCACCAGCTCCCGGCTTTTCGCCTCAGGACTGGGAAAGCAATCTACCAAGCGCTAGTGATTCAGCGCTTATGTAGGAAGGATTATTAGGGGGCGTGGCCTGTAGGGGGCGTGGCCTGTAGGGGGCGTTGTCAGCGCGCACGCCTGTGCTGATGGCGGCTGCTCAAGAAATGCCAAGCGCGAGCAGAGTAAAGATCGTCTGTGCGCTGTAGAGAAGGTCAAATTGTGGCGTTTTTTACGCACAGAATACAAGTAAGTGACACCACACAATATTAAAAAAGCAGTTGTTTAAAAAAAAAAAAATGAACAAAGTCCTCGTACCACCAGCTCCCGGCTTTTCGCCTCAGGACTGGGAAAGCAATCTACCAAGCGCTAGTGATTCAGCGCTTATGTAGGAAGGATTATTAGGGGCCGTGGCCTGTAGGGGCGTGGCCTGTAGGGGGCGTTGTCAGTGCGCACGCCTGTGCTGATGGCGGCCGCTCAAGAAATGCCAAGCACGAGTAGAGTAAGGATCGTCTGTGCGCTGTAGAGAAGGTCAAATTGTGGCGTTTTTTAAGCACAGAATACAAGTAAGTGACACCACACAATATTAAAAAAGCAGTTGTTTTTTTTAAAAATAAAATGAACAAAGTCCTTGTACCACCAGCTCCCGGCTTTTCGCCTCAGGACTGGGAAAGCAATCTACCAAGCGCTAGTGATTCAGCGCTTATGTAGGAAGGATTATTAGGGGGCGTGGCCTGTAGGGGGCGTTGTCAGTGCGCACGCCTGTGCTGATGGCGGCCGCTCAAGAAATGCCAAGCGCGAGTAGAGTAAAGATCGTCTGTGCGCTGTAGAGAAGGTCAAATTGTGGCGTTTTTTAAGCACAGAATACAAGTAAGTGACACCACACAATATTAAAAAAGCAGTTGTTTTTTTTTAAAATAAAATGAACAAAGTCCTCGTACCACCAGCTCCCGGCTTTTCGCCTCAGGACTGGGAAAGCAATCTACCAAGCACTAGTGATTCAGCGCTTATGTAGGAAGGATTATTAGGGGGCGTGGCCTGTAGGGGGCGTGGCCTGTAGGGGGCGTTGTCAGCGCGCACGCCTGTGCTGATGGCGGCCACTCAATAAATGCCAAGCGCGAGTAGAGTAAAGATCGTCTGTGCGCTGTAGAGAAGGTCAAATTGTGGCGTTTTTTAAGCACAGAATACAAGTAAGTGACACCACACAATATTAAAAAAGCAGTTGTTTTTTTTAAAAATAAAATGAACAAAGTCCTCGTACCACCAGCTCCCGGCTTTTCGCCTCAGGACTGGGAAAGACATCTTGCAGCAAACATGTAAAAAGTATATTTCATTAACCTGCAGAACTGATCCACTTTAGTAAATCACATTACATCACTGCACTGAGAAGTATTTTTTTTTATAGTGATAGTTTTCAAACATGAATTAAGAAACAGTCATGCTTCCACCCCACACGCTGACAACAATGCCAATAGTGAAATAAGAGGCAAGTGGCGTGTTATGTGCACTCTATGGGTGGCCGGGGTTGCTATCATACACGGACAATATTGTAGCTTATTAAATTAAACACAGTTGAAGGTTTGTACACGGCACATCCTGAGTTCATGCTTTTCAAGGCCTCTTATATGTGAAAATCAAGCAAAAAGGAGGAAAAGCAAAGTAAACAATTGCCTTGGCTCACACAATTTAGTGAAGTGGGAAAGCTGGAATAGATCCTAGATTTTCTGGTTCCACATTGTGTAAATCAATTCAGGGACTGGATGTACATACTTTGCTTTCCCTACACCCAGCTTAAACCCCTCCCCCGACCCCCCAACTCCCCTGCCAACCACCACTCTGCTGGCATCAGTGCATCCCTTGGTCACACCACCCACCAACCTTTTTGGCCCTGGTTAAAGCCAAACACTCCAGGATCTAGAACACTTTTTTCTCAGGCCTGTGCTTACACAAGCCATGCAAAACCTTTTCATATGAGACCTAGATTGCTGTAGTTTCAATATAATGGGGCATATTTACAAGGAGATTACGCCTCCCGGACATAACTTTTTTGACGTTCCTCTGGCGCAATGCCCTGCACCATGTATACAAATATATACAAAGTGGCTTTAAACCACATTTTGCGGCGTTAAACCACTTTTGCGGCTTAACTCTGCTTTGTAATTATGACACCCTTTCACGCAGATATCTGTGTGAAAGGGCGTGCAAAGGGTGTTGCTGTGGGCGTTCCACAACAACACCCATTGCTGTCTGACGCTGCCCCAGATTTACAAGGAGATGTAAATCTGAGGAAGCGCCAAAACGAATGCCATGCAATATAAGGGCTAGAATGGCGCAACGAGGAGAAATACTTTTATTTCTCCTTGTTTTTGCTTTTTCTATTTATGCTACATTCTGCAGCACACATAGGGCAAAATGCCATAATTGATTTTATTATGTGCAGGAAGAACACCTTCCAGCACATAAACAATCATTCACTGCAATGCATGCATCCTTGCACTATGATGCAATGGGGTCTGTGTTGGTGCCTGGCAGCTATTTTTAGCACCAGCACTAGGGAAAACAAAAGTGTGTGCTGTATTGTTGTAATTACGACGCATCCCCACGTTTTGCAAATGGCGGAGCACTGCATTGCAAAATTTGCTGCAGTTCTGCTCTTCGTCATTTCCTTGTAAATATGCCCCTATGTTGTTACTGGTCAGCACATTAAACTCAGATGTTAGGTGATGCCTGTGTCAAGAAAGCACAACACAAATCCAGTAGCTCACGCCAGGAGAAAGTTCACCATACAGTATCAAATATTAATTCACAAGCCAATTAAAAAGATGACCATTTTTATTTGCTGAAGTTTGTAATTAGATACAAATGTACGAAAATTAATGTAAGTTGTTAATTATTACATTGTTGACAGATATTACCTACATACTTTTCTAGTTACGTCAAATAACCTTCCTTGGTTTAAATTCCCATTCCGTATTTGCACAAAGTCAGGGCCGGACTGACCGTAGTGGGCACCGGGCAATCCCCCGGTGTGCCGCATGGGTGGGGGCCGGTTTGGGGCCCCTCGGGGCCGTTTTTGCAGCATAGCTTCAAAATCGGCCCTGTAACAAAATCGTCCGAAAAACGGCCCTGTCAAAGAGCTCGGAGGCACCCCTAACCCCCCGGGGGGGAGGGGGGGCAGGGGGCGGCCGAGCACTTTGCCAGGGCCGGTTTTGGTTCCCAGTCCCAGAGGTTTGGTGTCCTTTACTTTTTTCATGGCGCACTTAATGTCAGCTGCAGTTTCCATTAACAAGTGCCATGCGATGCTGCTCCAAACACTGCCAGCGGGGCTTGTCCCGCTAAGCAAATGCCTCTCTACAAAGCGAAATACGGTCTTGAGTTGAAAATAATTAGCACATTTTCATTGGTGATCTCAGCTGAGATACCGAACAGGGGCGACGTTTCCATTGGTGCAGCAAGTGCAGTGGCACCAAGGACCAGAGGCTTGAGGGGCCCCCGAAATCTGATTTTTGCTGTATTTTACAATTCAGACAGTAACCAGAGGGCCCGTTTCCTTCCTTTCAGTAGGGCCCACGACCCACTGGTTATGCCACAGATACCGAACATCTATTGAGTGCGTAACCTCTTCCACTGCTCACTTCCAATATTGAATCAAATAAGTCTTCAATGTGATGAGGTGAAGGTCTCCTTTCTCGACTCTTTAAGCTCCTCCCTGTTTCAGTGCCTCCTGTAAGTGAAAAAGAATGTCATAAAAGTGTCTTTTAAAAGCAGCTAAATATGAGCTATCCAACTAGGCAAGTGTGCCTTGAGCATGCGCCCCAATGCACAACTTATAATTCGGCAACTAATAGTTAAGAGGAACATATATATCATTGGCACTTCCATTGTTTGTGCTGTCCTTAGTTGTGAATTTACACAAGTATGTACACACTGAAATATATGCGTTTTTACGTAGTCAGAAACACTTATTCACAAACACATACAATACCTACATATACAATAGATGGCAAAGGAGGAACGCTATTGTTAGACGTGTCAGGCTTATGGTGGTCTTCCCCCAAAACTTTTTGTCCTACCTCTCCATATTTTTTGTTGGTCTTAGGACTCTGTGCACTTTGCCACTACTAACCAGTGCTAAAGTGAGTGTGCTCGCTCCTTAAAACATGGCAATATTGGTTTCTGGTCATATGGTATATTTAATTTACTTTTAACTCCCTGGTAAAGTGGTACTACGTGTGCCCAGGGCCTGTAAATTAAATGCTAGTAGTGGCCTTACAGCACAGATTACCTTTAAGCATGTCTCAGGCCTGCCATTGCAGCCTGTGTGGGCAGTTTGGAACTGACATGTCGACCTGGCAAAATAAAGCTTTTGCCAGGCCCAAACCTTCCTTTTTAATACATATAAGTCACCCCTAGGGTAGGCCCTAAACAGTCCTTAGAGCAGGTTCGCAATATATTTAAAAAGTAGGCCATGTAATTTTAAGATCTACATGACCTGATAGTGAAAAACGTTTGTTTTTAACTATTGCATGGCCTGCCTCTCCCGTAGGATAACATTACGGTTACCTTATTACATTTAATAAGGATAACTTCCAAATGGAAACAGGTGACCAGTTCATGTTTGGTGTCTTTGAAATTGTAATGAAAAATCTTCTTTTATGGTGATGTCGGATTTTGAATTACTATTTTGAACATGCCACTTTTAGAAGGTGGCCTTTTCCTGCTTTAGCCATTTAGTGCTTGCAGACCCTGTTTGTGTACACCAAACTCTAAATTAGGCCTTTAGAATGCAAGGATGCATGATTGGAACATATTCTTGGACATCAGAATGAACAGATGGCCACCAAAAAGAATGTAACGCTAAATACAAAGTATCACTCACTACTCTAAGACTAGAAATTACTCATGACACATTTATATAGCAGCTAACTGTAAAGCTGTAACAAAAATTTGGACTGAAATACAATGTATCTCATCAAGCTAATAGAGCCTTTATATCAAGATCTAATTCCTTTGGAGTCATCTGTCCTTGAGTCATCTTAACTTAGGGTCTTTTTACCAGTTTAGCCGTCCTCCTGTTGGTCTGACACCGCCGAGCTGACAGGAGGACCACCAAGTCCGTTGAGTATCCACCCACCGGATTTCACCTGTAATCCATGGTGAGCGGTGCTGCAGCAGTCTCGTAGGTGAGCCTGAACTGCAGACAACGCTGTGACAGCCCCTGCAGGACGTTCCTGCACAGAGTGGCATGCAACCCCCCCCGTATGCACCCCCATGCCCTGTTGGAGCCCCCTTAGTTGCCTCTACACCACCCTTTTCATAGTGGCTTCACCGCAATGAATAGGGAGGTAGACAGGAAACTCGTAATGTGCACTACAGTGCATATTGCTGCCCCTTTCCACGGCGCAACCTCTGTGGGATCTTGGATCCCCGGCAGATGAGGCATTCCTGTGGCGGTCCAACCGCCACACTCTGAATACAGCGGGCAGACCCCCAGTGGTCCTGTGGACTGCTGTACTCGTAATAAGGCCCACAGTCTGAAAAAGTGTGAACTATTCCAAGCACTTGTTGAGATGGAATTATGTGCCGACCATAAGTAATCGATGATGTAGGATAAGGAATTCACCAACACATGTTTTGAACTAAGAGTATGGGTGATGATAAAATCAAACTAGGCAAAGAAATATGCCAATGTAGCATGACAGCGATTTCTGCAACAAAGATTTACCAAACACTGTAAATTCCTATGATCAGTTTGAATTTCAAATGATTCTGTAGCATCTATCAACAGAACTTTCTATTCAGTATAAGCCTTCTTTATGGCCAAGAGTTATCCATCATGTACTTAGTAGTTCCATTCCAATTCCGACAAAACGTGAGATTAATAAAAAAAGGATTTTTTTGTCCATCGTCTTCTTCTTGTTGCAACAGAACCACCCCAGCTGCTCTTTCTGGGTGTCTGTTTCAAAGGTAAACTTCTTTGAGATATTAGGATGATGTAATATTGGACCTACTAAAAGCCTTTAGAGCTTGATTGTTCCAGCAAAAACCTTTCTTCATATCGTCTTTTTTTTTTTAAACTCAAGTAATATTACTAGTCAGCTCAGCAAAATTCATAATAAATGTACCATAAAATTGTGCAAATCCAACAGAACTTTGAGTTTTAGCATTACTAGGTGAATGCAAATCCATAATAGTTAAGACCTACTTGAGAGCCATAGAAAGGGTAAAAACATTCAATCCTCACAGATTGAGTGATGCAGTGGTAGCATAAACCATGCGCCACGTTGTGACTTATTTACAACATGACGCATCTAGGCAGATGCGTCACGTTGTAAAGCACTGCGCCATATAAAACCTGCATCAGGTTTCATGTGGACGTTCCGTCGCTGGGTGGGTGTTCCGTCGCAGGAAAGCCTCGTAAAACTGACTCCGTGAAATCTACAAGATTTCACGGAGTCAGTTTTACGACGCCACTGCGTCAAACCCTTACTCCTGCTTGAAGCAGGCGTAAGTAGTGACGCACCACGTTAAGTATGGGCGGCCCCTGTGCATTGCTGGAGTTGCGTCACGTTTGCGACATAACTCCAGCAATGCGCCGCCCTTATGCCACGAGATGCAACATTCATCTGCCTATCCTTGCGCCACGGTTCGCCGCATTGTAAATGCGATGCATCTATGGTGGCGCAACGGGAGAATTGCGTGTCGCACCTATTCTGCCGCACCCCTGCTGATTTGCAGAGATGCGCCAGACATTGTAAATATGCCCCCTAGTATATTGGTTGAAGGGGGTGAGAAACCACTTCAAATTATAATCACAATACTTATTAGTGTGAGCCACTAAACTCATTAAATTAACCTGAGCTCAATCTCAGGTAGCTATGGCATAAAGCAGACAGGCTCTAACTTAACTTAAGCAATGTGTAAAGTATGTATGCAGTACTCTAACAGTAATAAAGTGAAAACACAACACAAGAAATATCCCAGCCAATTTAAAAAAAATAGAGAATATTTCAGTAAATGCAATAACATGAAATTGCCAAAAATACAATGAATAGAACCGCAGATACTAATTTTTAAAGTTGAATACAAAATAGCACCACAAAGCGCCAACCATGCGTACATGATTTTTTGCTAGACTGACTCAAATTCAAAAGTTAAGGCTGACTTCGATGTCTCACCAGATGTTTAAAGGGACCAAGTTCGTTCTGTTGTAAAGTTTACCTTCTGACTCAGGAACTTTATGGAAGAAAAAGTGCTTGGTGTCCGGCCTAGTGAAGCCTTCAACAAAGGTAATGGAAGTCGTTCAGGTGCTGCTAGGCATCCTGTTTGGTGAGCCTGCAGATCGGGTGCTGTTCAGCGTGAAATCTGGTGAAGACATCAACAAAGGATTTTGGCATGGATGCTCAGTGTCGAATCTGGTGAACCATGCACTTAGACAGAGGGTAGTACACTTGGGTATAGTACTTGAGGGTCAGGACTCACTCCCACAGAGGACAGGAAAGGGACCCAGTCAGGGCCAGTTGGATTGGTCAGATGGAAAGCAGGAACAAGCATCCAGAAGCTTGTAGTTTCCCTAGAGCTCAAACAGGTCAGTCGATTTCTGGGGTCCTGGGTTCAGGGCAAGTAGGTGGTCCAGTCGTCTTTCTTCTGGTTCTTTGCAGGTCAATGAGTGTCCTGAGGAGAGATCTGTGGGGTCCATTTGTATACCCAGTGTCAGTCTGGTGGTAGAGGGCAAGACTTTGTCCACTCCCAAAACCAGTTCTGGTCAGTTCCTCCACTCCTATTGGGATTAGAGCAAGCCTGACTACAGAGACAAAAGGGAGGCAGGCTTAGGTGTGAGCTTTATCTGCCAAGGACTGGATAGGCATCATTTGAACCTCAGGAAGAAGCTGCACACAGACCTCACATAATGTCCCATCATGTCAAAGGACTTATAAGCATTAGAAGGGAAGGTTTAGGCGCGGCAAAATGTTTATTTGGTCAGGTCAATATGGCTTCACACCAAGTCTGCAGTCTGACTCTGCAGAAAAGACAAATTTCCAATCCTTCTCCAACTCACACTTCTCAGGTTTGCTTGATAAATGATGTTGCTGAAGCCATGATAACCTGAAATTCACATGCTCTTGTCTTGTCTAGTCTTTAACATTAGAATGTTGTCTAAGTACAGCTATAACATTTATTTCATGAATTCATTTAAGGCAACACAGAATAATTAATTCAATAAAGCCATGGAAATCGAAAGGAGCATTACACAACTCAAATGACATTACACAATATTCAAAATGCCCAACTAGTGAGGAGAAAGTCATTTTCCACAAGACACTTTCCTTTACGTCCAATAGATAGAACCCCTTAGATCAAAACTTGTGTGCCATGAAATTGCTCTAAAATTACCCTTTTAAGTGGCAAAGGATATCTATCCGTGATTGTAACCCCATTTAAGCCTTTATAATGAATACAAGGTCAGAGAGCTTGATATTTCTTGGGTACAAAGATAAAGATGCCTCAGTAGATTATCAAGAAGATACAATTAACTCATTTTGAAACTTCTCCTGTAAATAAGCATTTAGGGGCAGATTTATGATGACTGGCGCATCCCCAGGGATGCGCCAGTCATCCTGCGCCGCTGCTCCGCCACCCATGGTGCGCCACATTTACAATGCGGCGTACCATGGGGCAAAAACGGCACAGATGCGTGACGCATCTGTGGCGTAAAGGTGGCGCATTGCTGGAGCTGCATCGCAAGCGCGACGCAGCTCCAGCAAGGCTCGGGGGTGCCCCATCTCCACAATGCTGCGTCAAGACCTACGCCTGCTTCAAGCAGGCGCAGGGTTTTGATGCAGCATTGTCCTGAAAGTGACTGAGTGAAATCTCATAGATTTCACTCAACCACTTTTAGGAGGCGTTCCTGCGCAGGAACGCCCCCCCTGCGCAGGAACGCCTCCTTATGGCGCAGGGCTTTACAACGTGACGCATCTCCTAGATGCGTCACGTTGTAAATAGTGACGCACCGGCGGCGCAAGGCCTTCATAAATCTGCCCCTTAGTATCTCCTTTTTGACAGTTAAAAAATAAATATGCCCAAAGGGAACTATAGCGTCAGGATTGATTGGTCTAGTCCAATCATATTACATATGAGGAGGAAGTAAACAAACTTTAGGCTTAGTAAAAACTGGAGCAAATGCTAAATTACTAAAGGCTGGCCATTATTAAATTGGATATGGAGCCCCTTTCTATTCACTGGGTGGACAATAGCTTCCTGAGACAGAACAAGGATCATTACAACACTGTGGTGACAACGTTTTTGTTTGAGTAGACCAATTGACCTATGGAGTAGGCCTTTTCAACCAAGGAATTCCAAAAACAACAGCAGAGGCAACAATGTCAAAAGATAACACTTCTGTATTATCCCTAACTGAAACATCAATAGAAGAAGAGTCCTTTCAAACCAGACTTGAAGTTAACGGTGATCAATCAACAGTTCTAATCACTTCGGGAGACTTCTTAACTGTCTTAGAAATGTTATTTTAAGTGAGCCAAACTTCTTCAATAAACATTCCACATGCATCACTATGCAACAATGCAGATGTAATAATAACCCTTCCTCCTACTCTCCTACTCTCCTCATAACAATCAATAGAAGGAACAAATGATTTCAACAATATTCACATAAGAGTTAATGTAAGGACCAATACACTCCTGCCATCTTCCTGGTAGAGGATTGAGTTCATACAACATTCTTCAGAGACTGTTTAACAGAGGCCCAAATCATCTGTCCAGCTTCACCACAATATAAACACATCCCAGCAGTGCTCTTTTTCACTTGAGGCAATGGATCCACTGAATATCTGATTAACCCAAATAAGAGACTCTAGAGAAATTAGAAACACTTTTTCTGGACTCCCTTCAAAAAGTTCCGAAAATTAACTAAGACACCGCAAACTAATTAATTTGTCTTTGATTTCTTCTTTCAAACCACTTAGAAAGAGAGGTTGTCTTATTCCTTTCAGCCCAGACAGTTACAGCTGCCAAATGACAAAAATAAGCCACGTAAGGAGGAACATGGCGGCAGCAGGCTAGCTGCCGCGATACCCCACTCTGGGCTCTCGCGGAGCGTTTGGCTTTTTTTACTTTTTGAGGAGGGCTGCATTCATGCGCTAGTTAGTTTAACTTGATTCGAATGTGCTGGTATCTTTTTATAACCTCCTTTTTGTGAAATATCTATCTTTGAATTGAAGTTACTCACCGAGACTTTGGAGCCGTTAGCTTGCTCTCCTTTTACCCTCCATGCTTGTGCTCGCTGGGGGCGTGTTTTGCCCTGACTCAGCGTCCGCTCTCCTGGGCGCCACTTTCCCGCTGCCGGCTCGGTCTACGCTGCAGGCGCGGCTCCTCTCGTTGTTGGCGCCTTGGAAGTGGCAGTGGCATCGAGCCGCCCTGGAGCACCGCCGCGGGAGGCAAGCTCGCTTCCTATTCAGAGACATTCTCCCTGTGGTTGCTGGCAGAGAAGGACGTCAGGCGGCAGCGGCGGTGGCGGCGGAAAGCGGGACCACGATCGAGAGCTCCTTGGCGCCGGCTACCGCACTGTTGAAGGTGGCGAGGGACTCTGTGGAATCTGATCTGACCACAAACGAGGTGAAGGGGGGCCAAGGGGCGGAGGAGGCGGTGGCTGCTCAACTTCTGGAGGAGTTGCTTGTGAATCAGCTTGTTGGTCAGGCTGTGTGTTCCGCTGAGGGTCCCGCTAGACTCAAGGAAGATCTAAGTTCAACGCTAGGGGCCTCAAAGCAGTGTATTAGCTTGGTAAAAAACCCATACTCTCTCAGAAGTCGAACCACGACTCAACCTGAGTTAGCTACAAAATCGACCCCAGTAATATCTAGAAAGGGTCGTAGAGGAAGGAAAATACCTAAAGCAGGGAGTGCACATTATAGCCGAGGGGGGGGGGGACAAATTCAGATAAACCTAACTTGTTTTCCGCCTCAGTTCTGGAGTCCGCACAGGTCACTGGGCAGGAGGACTGTGATAATACTGTTGTGGTTCCTAAATTAGTAATTCCAATTAGCGCGGTATCTACTAAGTCCAGGGGTATTATTGGTAGCACTAATAATACGCCCGCTAAGTCCTCTTCTTACCTCTCTGCAGAGGCTAAGCCTAAACGAGCCAAGAAATCCAAGGCAGTAAAATCAGTCTTGGATTCGGGTTCAAAGATAACACCCTCTTTGCGTTCTTACTTTAAGGCAATACCCCAGGTTTTGGACCTCGCACAGAGTAGCTGTTTCTCTACTAGGGTATCCTCAGAGAATATCTTTAGCCCAATAATAGTTGATAATATGGCCTCTGCTTTTGTCTCTCTTGACATGGAAAACACACACCCAGTCACTATGCTAGAAAATCCTGCTGACATTAATGACATTAATGGCAGGGATAGTGCCAACACTTCTTTAAATCTCGACAAGATACCTGCCGTCCTTCCCAGTAGCACAGGATTGGAAGACTCTGGTCTCCCTGATAAATGCATCAATCTTGTAGCTAACGCAAGTCAGGCATTAGAGTCAGATAATCAACTTCAAATACCTGAGGTTCTTTCAATTCCAGACCAGAATACCCAGAGCACTATACTGCAATCAACTCAGAACCCTCTTCATCTCAGTTCTGAAGCACAATTGTCACCAGAAGCCTCTGTCTCCACCCCGCCTTTAGATCTCTTTTCAGTTTTAACTATGTTTTCCAACTTGACAGCTGATATTAAACGAGGATTTGAGGAGTCATCTAAAATTCAGAAAGAGATTAGGTCTTACTGTGAATCATTGGATAGTAAAATTGACGGGCTCTTTTCAAGGACGGGCGCCTTGGAAGAAACTACAGCGGTTATGTCCATAGAACTAGACAATGCTAAGGAGGAAATAGTGAAACTTAAAAGAGAGGACACTTTATTGGCTGAAAGAATGGAGGTCCTGGAAAATAATGCGAGGCAATGTAATATCCGCATCCTGAATGTACCAGAAGCCAACGAAGGTTCCAATATTAAGGCATATATTATCCAACTCCTAATAAAATCTTTAAACTTAAAACATACAGAGGAGGAGCTCAATCTGGACATTCAGCGGATCCACAGGGACCCCTTCAGGCGTAATCCGCAGCGTGCAAAGCCCCGCAAGATTCTAGTGAACTTCCATACATTTCAACTGAAAGATCACATTCTAAATTTGGCCCTAAAACAAAAATCTTTGATTGGCGAAGGCTTTTCCTTTCAAGTGCGTTCAGACTTGTCGAGGGCGACCCTTGATAGACAGTGGGAACTGGGTCAGAGAATGGAGGCATTCAGAAACTTGGGAGCATCTGTCCAGCTGAGTTTTCCTGCAGCATTGAAGATCATGCTGAATAACAAAATGTTTAATGTCCGCACAGTTCAAGCAGCAGATGAATTATTGTTAAGTTTTGGCACCTCTAAAAACTGACGGTAGCTTAGTTTAAAGCCAAGAAGTTTCTGGTTGTTTCTTATAAGGCTGCTTATAGAGTTTATCTATGAGTTTATCTATGAATGAATAAATACAAATCTTAGTTCAGCATGAACTTTCCTAATAGAAGATAAATAGAGTAGAAAGTAAAATTAACTCAGAAAAGAAGAGAGTGGAAAAAAAAAGGAAGAATAAAAAAAAAAAAAAAAAAAAGGAAACACTTCAATTTCACATAAGTTTCTGCCGATAAAAAAAAAAATTAAATTATCAATAGCAAATCACAAAGAGCACGAATTCACGTATTCTACCTCTATAAAACTCTACAGGGATACCAGTAAATGTTACTTAATCAATCAAATGGCTTGACTGAAATTAGACATATTTAGTCCTCCAATATTCTAGACATTAACGCTTCGCCTGAGCCTGGATAGAGTATCAGGGGTATCACAAACCGGACCTGTTCCGGTTGGTTAATCAGGGGTTCCTCTGGGGGGGGGGGGGGGTGTTCACATGGGAAAGGGTTAGGGAAATAAAATATAAAATGCTTCTCATCTCTAAAATGGCAGTCGATAACTTTATAAATGATCAATGGACGAATCTTGCTTATTTTGGTAGTACCAAGGGGTGTGTGTTGGTTGGACTCTTAAGCATTATCATTAGACATGCCATTAGATACGTCAACTATGAGTACCATTAAGATTTTCTCCTGGAATGTTAATGGCCTGCGCACCAAACCTAGATCTAACACAATTTTACAATATATCCGTGACTTTGATGCGCAGGTCATTATTCTCCAGGAGACACACTTGGTTGAAGCTGAAGTATTGGATTTGGTAAAAAAAGAATAGACGGATAGATCTATCAATCACAACATCTCAAACAGTTAACTTGCTCACTCTAAATCTAGAGATCTTCTTATTAAATACATGCATCAATATGGATTTATTGATATTTGGAGGGTAAGGTCGGGTCAGAAAACCGGCTTTTCCTTCAGAAACTATAAGTACCTTCATAGATCTAGGATCGATTTTATATTGGTAAACAAATGCTTGGATAAATCAGTTAGGAGTATAACTTATCTACCATCTCACCTGTCCGATCATTCGGCGATACTCTTAGATTTCGAATTGCAGTCTCAATCCCCGTCTAGGTCGTGGTCTATCGATAGATCTTTTCTTACATCCCCGAAGATTTGGAGTATGTAGAGTTGGAGACGCAAGAAGTTTTTAAAATTAACATTGGTTCGGCGTGTTCTAGCTCAGTATGGGACGCTTTTAAATGCTCTTTGAGAGGGGTTATGAAGAATAAAACTTCGTTTCGTAAGAAACAGTATACCCAAGCAGTTACACTGATAGAGGCCAACATATCAATAGCCTAATCAGAATTAGAAAATCTAAACAATTGCCCAGAACATGTCATACATGCTAAACAGGAGGAGCTGATGAAGATTAACCACTTGCACGCTAATGACAAAGCCAGCTCGTCATGGGCTTTACCTATGGTGCGCTCATGACGAGCTGGCTTTGTCATGAACAAGCCTTTTTCTACTTCTTCAGCACACAGCGGGAAAACGCGGTAGCGCTGAAGCAGTTAAAGGGCAACTGGCTTCTATATTAAACCAACGTATTTTGCAAAGGTGGGAAGCCAGTAAATTAGCCAATTTTGATTTTGGTGAAGGGGCGGGCAAACTACTAGCCTGGAAGTCTAGAACTGATCAGACGCGAAATAATATCGATTCTATAATTACTGGCTCAGGAATAGTATCTTCGGACCCAGAAATAAGGTCAGCTTTTAAAGATTTTTTCCAGGCTATATATCGAGAGGACAATAATATCACCTCTATTGACGTAGGAAATTGGCTCAATAAAATGTCACTACCAGCACTCTCTTCAGAACAAGTGAATTTGTTAGATCACCCTATTACGGTTGAAGAGGTATCATCTGCTATACTAAACAGTAAATCTGGAAAGGTGGCGGGCCCAGATGGCCTACCGGCAGAGATATACAAACATATTGCAGCTGATATCACTCCCTTTCTCACCAAATTATTTAATCAAGTTCTGGTTGATGGCGATCTGCCCCCCTCATCATGGAACAAAGCTTCCATCATGCTTATTTTGAAACCAGAGAAGGCTTCCACCGCCTGCGGCTCGTATCGTCCAATTTCAGTTCTTAACGCTGATTATAAGATCTTCGCGTCATTACTAGCCAAGCGATTGGGGCAGGTAGCCCCCTCAATCCTACATTCCAACCAAAAGGGCTTTGTTAAAGGTCGCCAACTTTACGAGTTAATATATGACCTAATAGGTGCGATTGATATGGCAACTAATTCATCACTACCCTTGGCTATTCTCACCTTGGACGCAGCCAAGGCCTTCGACAGGGTCAATTGGATATACCTGTCGGGGGCCTTGGAAAAATTCGGCATAGGCCGGCTCTTCCGCAGAACGGTGGAATTACTGTACCATAATCCTTCGGCCTCGGTCTTGGTTAACGGCGAACTATCGGAACCATTTACCATCACAAGGGGCACCCGCCAGGGCTGCCCGCTTTCGCCCCTACTCTTTGATATCTATATAGAGCCACTCGCTCAAATAATTCGTGAAGATATTAACATCGCTCCATTTAGATATAGGGATTGGGAAAAAAAAGTATCTTTGTATGCTGACGATCTTATGATCATAACTTCAGATATCAGCACAGCCTTTCCGACAGTCATAAATTTAGCACAACAATTTGGCAACATCTCTGGCTATGAAGTTAACGCCACAAAGACCGAGATTATGGCATGGAACAGCATAACAGCGCAACTCCCAATACAACCCTGTGACAGCATGAGATATCTGGGCATAAAAATCGTAAAGGATATTAATCTGATCGCCCATACAAATTTTACCCTGGTGGCTAAAGATTGCAGGAAACTAATGAGTTCTTGGAGACATCTTCCATTAACGCTCTTGGGTAGATCAAACTTAGTTAAGATGTCCATTTTACCTAGGTTGACCTTTATTTTTAATAGTTTACCACTTTACTTTGATAAAAAAAATGATAGCAAAGATGCAGAGCGACATCACCTCATTTGTATGGAAGAATAAGACTGTTAGAATTTCTTGGAACAAATTAAGGCGTCATAGGGAGAAGGGTGGTCTGGCCGGCCCTGACATTCAGATTTACGCTTGGGCCTTTCAGCTGACACATGCCCGAATACTACTTAAAACTCCATCAGATCAGGGTATCGGTTTTATGTTTTCAACACTATTAAAATGTGAAGGTCTAAGCCAGTTGGGATTTCTATTCAAGTTTGGAGACCCCAATTTTTTTAAGAAAATCAAGCTGAAGGTATTACAAGGCCTAGCGAGAACCTGGTATAACCTTAGAACCATTACCAAAATAGGCTACCACTCTAACGGTTCTCCTATATGGGATCTTCCTGATCCTCCGGGCTGGACTAAAGATGCCTTGACAAGTCCACTAAAAGATGCTGGAATTTTAACTTGGGGTGATCTGTTTTTCGAAGGGGAAATGCTTCCCTGGGAACATCTAGTGAGTAAGGTAGGCCCCAATCTCTCTAGGCTTAAATTCCTTCAAATCTCAAGTTGGGCGCAAGCACAAAAATCTGGTCCCATACGTCGTCCACAAAGACCTTTGGGAGGAAGTAGTCAACTAGAATCTTGCTTACTTGACAACGCACCAAAAACGAAAGCGGTTTCCTATTTTTACAATTTAATCTTAGAGGAGATAGACGGAGTATTCCACCTTCCGGATCAGCTGTGGGGTTCTCTAATACCTGCAGTAAATGTGAATGAACTTTGGTTAACATCTTGCAACGTTCTCTGGGATATTGTTAAACCTGCTTGGTTGCGAAGAAACCACTTCTTTACCCTTCATAGGGCCTACTATTCTCCCCAGAGGTTGTCCAAATTCTCAACAGGTACACCAGTGGTTTGCCCTCGTTGTGGTCAAGTCGCAGCCTCAGACGCTCATATGTTCTATGACTGCCCACATTTAACATCTTTCTGGCAATCAATAAGCAATAAATTAACATCTTCTATAGGCACCACTGTGAATATAGATCTGTGCCTTGTAATTTTTGGAGTAATGGACAAAAAACGCAGTGTCAATAACAATCTCTTGTTCTACTCAATGTTGGTGGCCCGACGTGAGATCTGTAGGCGTTGGAAAGAGGCCTCTCCCCCGACACTGCACGACTGGAGCTCTTCCATGCTTCATATATCGAAATTGGATCTTTCCAGGGCTGGTAAACCTGAAAAAAGAGCTTTCTGGTTGAAACTCGATTGGTCTCAATAGCTAGAGCTGTTTTTTTTTTTTTGGTTTTTTTTCTCCCCCAGTTCCAATGATTATGAAGCCATGACGCACTCTCTTCGCTTTACCACTTCTGTCCTTTTTCCTTAAGGTCAATCTGTGGTAACAGTAATGGTGGAATCTGGCTAATGGCAAGCACCATCCAAATAGTACACAAGGGTCTGTGATTAATTGTGAAACTGACATGGCTGTAGGGTCCTGGCGCTTCTTTATTTCGATCGACCCCTACCAGTCCTGCACTGAGACAGTATGTCTTTTTCTCAAATCACATTCTTCCTAGTCCACAGTACTAATGGGCCAGCCATGGTTGAGATGAGGAACACAAAAGAGAGAGAGGAAAAAAAAAATAATAAGCCACGTAAATCAATACATCTATTTAACCTTGTAGAATGTCAGACCATGCTTCCTTAGCAAAATAATCCAAGTCTGGATATTCTAACTTCTTCGTATGTGCTAATATGAAGGTATCATTAGATTACAAACTAGAATCCAAACTTCTTACCAAAGGATATGTCCAAGTTAAGACAGATCCAGTAAAACAACTAATCAAGTAACCCACTTTGACTTGATCTTGACTAAATTTTGCCCGGCTGTTCAATCATGGATGACTGCAAGCCGGTTAGCCCTCAATGCAACAAAGACAGATTTTTTTTATTGTACTGATCATTGACTGAAACACCAAAAAGCAGTGTTTGTGCCTCCAAAGTGGAAATAAAGAAAAATATAAAATCCCTAGGAATATTTGTGATGAACGGATAACAATGAAAGGACAAGTCAATCACATAATTTGTTCTACAAATTCCCACTTTAAACTCCTACAAAAAAACCACCTGCTTTTGCATGAGAACTGGGTTACTATTTCAAGACCAATTATAGGCTCTAAAATTAGTTAAGGCAATGATCTGTTAGTTAATACCTCGAAAACAAATATTAAAAAGCTGAAGGTTCTGTAAAACTAGGTTGAGAGAGTGGTATTTCATCTCTTCAACATCTCACTTACCTTTGAGGCCCTATAATCAATCCTTGTTTGGCTGCCAGTAGCTTTACGGTTAAGTTCAAAACACTTAGCTGGATGCCTTAATCCTTAAATGGTAATCCTCATGTTTATACAATAAAAAGATTTACCAGCTAGGGCCCCTCGGGAAGCCTTAGATCTGTTGGGCATCAGCTTCTGATTCCACCTTTAAATACCAAGGAGGTAAGAGGGAAGTCACTGGCATCCATTGTATGTTCCTTGCTGAACTCACTCTCACACAGCAGTAGACAAATGGAACAACTTCTCTTGTTAATGACATTCTTAAAGACCTGCCTATTTGAATCATTGCCTAGTATTTCCAAATAACTGCAGCACACTGATGCCCTTGGGTCTTTGGTGCAATTATATGAGATATGATATATGATATGATATATGATATGATATGATCTTGCAGCCTCTGCACTCTGCCGATCTTAACCTGACCATTCATTATTCCCAGAGCCCGGAGGGTAAGAGCTGGAGGCCACTCTTGCCATGCCCTGGCTCCTTTTCTTTGGAATGCACATCCTCTCTACATCAGGAACATACAGATTGACCTGCCTTTTAGGAACTCTCTTAAGACATGGCTTTTCTCCGGGAAACATCACTTACAACGCAACTTTTACCACGCAATGCTTTTACATCGCAGCTTTTACAACGCAAACCATTACAACGCATTGCGCTGGGGGGCGCTCTAGGATAGGGAATATATTTAATTTACTATCCAACACCTTCCCTACTATCCACGGGGACTGGAGTTGGAATAGTAAATTAAATAATTCACTATCCAGCGCCCCAAAGCACTATGCGTTGTAATGGTATGCGTTGTAAAACTCACGTTGTAAAAGCATGCGATGTAAAAGCATGCGTTGTAATGTCGTACATCCCTTTTCTCCACCTAACCTCCCTGCCTTCCTTTCCGCAATGCCAGCAGTGGCAGCTCATTTGTCTTCTGGGTCCTGCGCTGGGAAGACCCATTGTTTAGGCATCTATGCGCTTTATAAACTGTATAACATAACATATGATATGATATGATACAATTATAACAGAGTACACTGCCCACAAAACAGGTGGCCCACCAAACAGATGGCTCACCTCCGCTGCTTAGAATCGAGCACACCATCGTGTTTTGCTCTGTGTTCTTCAAGAAAGCTTACACAGATGGCCCAATATACTTGGGGCCTTTGGTTTAGGTACAGCAGATCGTATGCCCTATTTTGATCAGGTTTGGACTTATGTCTTTTCTTCTGTTCAGAACTACCAGAGAAAGCCGGGATGACTCAAACAGAAAAATAGAAAGAATTCACTCAACGCCCAGGGAGAAACTCCCAGTGTGCCAGGGTCCTTATTTCTTTGTTTTACAAAAACAAACTGGCAGAGGTCTTTAATTATGGTGGGTGGCTTCCGCCAGGGCAGCAAAAGTTATTACCTCTAATCCTCTGATGGGCATTGAGCTGTCTGCCAAAGTTAAAAGGAAATCCATAGTGTTCTTTAAAGAGGTGTGTCTTCAGCTCTTTCCCTAATTGGAGAAGGGTTGGGGCAGTCCGATATGGATATGGAGGTGTGTTCCAGACCTTTGGTGCATAGATGGAGAAGATCTGTTGGCTCGCCTTTTCTTTTTAATACTTCTTCATCTCCAGGCTGAGGGAATCCTGACTGCAGGTGTGCCAAGAGGTAAACAACCATTACTTCGCATCTTTTACTTTGCACTTCTTTTACTTAGCATCTTTTACTTAGCATTGTCTTTTACTTCGCATGCTTTTACTTAGCATGCCTTTACTTCGCATATGCCGTTACTTCGCAGGAAAAGAGTGGATCCATGGTTGAAGGTGAAGAGAGGGACCACGGGCAGAGAGAGGTAAGTGGAGCAGTGTAGTTAGGGTTTTGTAGTAGTGTATGTGTAGTGTAGGGTGTAGTGTTTTAGTGTTTAGGGTAGTGTTGCAGTGTATGTGTAGTGTAGGGGGTAGAGTTTTATGGTTTAGGGTAGTGTTGTAGTGTATGTGTAGTGTAGGGGGTAGTGTTTTAGTGTTTAGAGTAGTGTAGTAGTGTATGTGTAATGTAGGGTGTAGTGTTTTAGTGTTTAGGGTAGTGTAGTAGTGTATGTGTAGTGTAGGGTTAGTGTTTTAGGGTTTAGGGCAGTGTTGTAGTGTATGTGTAGTGTAGGGGGTAGAGTTTTAGGGTTTAGGGTAGTGTTGTAGTGTATGTGTAGTGTAGGGGGTAGTGGTTTAGGGTTTAGGGTAGTGTTGTAGTGTATGTGTAGTGTAGGGTAGTGTTTTAGGGTTTAGAGTAGTGTTGTAGTGTATGTGTAGTGTAGGGGGTAGTGTTTTAGGGTTTAGGGTAGTGTTGTATTGTATGTATAGTGTAGGGTAGTGTTTTAGGGTAGTGTTGTAGTGTATGTGTAGTGTAGGGTGTAGTGTTTTAGGGTTTGGGGTAGTGTTGTAGTGTATGTGTAGTGTAGGGAGTAGTGTTTTAGGGTTTAGGGTAGTGTTGTAGTGTATGTGTAGTGTAGGGGGTAGTGTTTTAGGGTTTAGGGTAGTGTTGTAGTGTATGTGTAGTGTAGGGGGTAGTGTTTTAGGGTTTAGGGTAGTGTTGTAGTGTATGTGTTGTGTAGGGTAGTGTTTTTAGGTTTAGGGCAATGTTGTAGTGTATGTGTAGTGTAGGGGGTAGTGTTTTAGGGTTTAGGGTAGAGTTGTAGTGTATGTGTAGAGGAAGTGTTTTAGGGTTTAGGGTAGTGTTGTAGTGAATGTGTACTGTAGGGGAAGTGTTTTAGGGTTTAGGGTAGTGATGTAGTGTATGTGTAGTGATTTAGGGTTTTGGGAAGTGTAGGGGGCGTGGAGGGTAGTGTTGGTGTGTCGGGAATTTTTTTAAAAAAAAGAATCTTTATACGTAGTAAAATCCTGCGAAGTAATGTACTGCTAAGTAATGCTAATTTAATGCTTTTAATTGTTTTTGCGAAGTAATGGTATGTGTAATAAAATACTGCTAAGTAAAGGCATTTGTGAAGTAAAAACTTCGTAGAAAAGGCATGCTAAGTAATAGCATGCTAAGTAACGTCATACATTTGTGCCAAGAGCCACCAGAGATGTAAAGATTGTCTGCCAGTTATGCAATGACATTGGTCCCCCCATTGTACCATATCGTTCAAGATCACATCTTCTAACCTCACACCAGTCAATAACACACCTCTCTGCATCATATCAGAGCTCAACCAAACTCACCAAACGATTACACATCACAATCACAGTTGTGTCACTCAAAATGCTATTTTTCATCAACACATCACAGTACACCTCACCACGCCACAAACTGTCTTTCCAAGACACTGTGCACCACCCATCATCACATGTGACACAATATGGGTTATGACACACCTGGAGCACTACATAAGATGCCCCAATATATCAAGCTTAATGCAGTCACATAAAAAATACAGCACATCCTACCACAACCAAATCAAATCATACAAACATCCCAACAGACATCACAAAATCGTAAACATCCCACACCTTTTCCCAGCTTATCTTAAAAGTTGAAATTGTGGAGCCAAATAGACTCATGACAATCAGAACAAAAGATACAATAATTTCTAAGATTAATAAGCCTGGATAAAGGTCCATAGTTTGGAAGCCAAGTAAGATAGGGACGTGAGAATTGGAGAACAAACCACATACATTTTCACATGGATTTGGTCAGTAGGTTGCAAGATCTCCCTCATGTACAATAGGCCACGATGGGGCAAATTGTCACTCACAGAACGAAACCATCCAATTGCTCGTCAGTGAATGATTGCCTTCTTCTTACCCCTTCCCTGACAGAGCCCCTAGGTTAGATAAACTCACTATCTCATTCCTAGTATTTAGTACATGGAGTGCCAAGTGCATTCAGAGATATTATCGATGGTTGAATATCGAACTACACTTGAATTGCCTCCACAATATTGACTTCAAACCAGCGGCGGCTCATCCACTATGGCGGAGGAGCACTGCCCTCCCTGCTAAGAGCCGGATGAGGGAAGCGGAAAAATAAAATGATAAAACCAATTTATCATCATTTTATTTTTCTTCCCTGCTAGAGCCAGCCAAGTCAGGGCGGGCGGGTCCATGATGACAGCAGGGGAGGAGTAGTACACATGGTAAGTGTGAATGATAGTTTGGCCGGCAATCTTAGGCCGGCCAAACCGTTATGCACACTTAGCTTTCTCCAACCTAGCTGTCTTGCACACTGGGTTGGAGAAACAGTACAGACTCCCAGGCACTGTTTGAGCGGCAAACCAAGCTGCTCAGACCAATCGTGGTGCTGCTCTCATGCTATTCAAAGCAGTGCATGTATTGGGTGGGGTGCCTGTACTGGTGTTCCAGGGACTGCCTGGGACACCATCAGGAGAGAAGAGGAGCATTGAGGCTGCCGGCAGCGTCGGTGGCAGAACAGGCATGTTTTTAAATATTTTTATTAATAGGGTTTCTCTAATCCCCGTCCCTCCTCCCCCAGTCCCAGCGGACGCCACTGCTTCAAACATATTGTTATGGCAAGGCAAGTTTTTGTCATGAATGAATTGTTACCTCGTGAAAACCTATTACTACCACTGTAAAGCAGCAAAGGGTAACAAGTCTTGCTGATTGCAAGGCTGGCTGAAAATTGCAGCTCTTTTAGGAAAGCCGAACTAGAAGTTGTTTTATCGAGTGCCAGGGATCTCTAACATGCCAACTTGTTCTCAGTCCATCTATGAAGTGATATCACGAAGTCTTTCACATATATTTACACAAAAGAAACATCCCGGCAAGCCTCTCAGTCTGTGTCCTTTATTCTGACACATTTTTCTTTCAGTGTGCCTGGCTTTCTGTTCCTATGTGTTTGAATTAGGCTCAGCAGCCCCGCTAATCCTGCACAAAGAATGGAAAGATAAAATGCTCTCTTGGTCTGTGAGGATGACAAAGAATGCAGATGGAGTCTAGACATTAGATGGAAATGTTAAGGACATTCTGCCCCAAGATGGATTTTTCTACTGAGCACATAAAGGTACATCAACCTAAAACAAATTCATGCTTTCGGTGCCCCTTATTTTTATTTCAGTTTGCTCTGTTGAAAACATTTCACACGTTTCTTGTGGAAATGCTGGTATTCAATTGGAGGACAGAAAGATCTATGAGCAAATCTATATGTTCTATATGATCTATATGTTCACCAAACATTGGTCAACCCTGAATCTGAAAAAACAAAAGGGTGATGAATGGAATGGTTAAATTCATCTCAGCCAGGACCTCCAAAGTTGAGGAAAACAAAAAAGTGATGGCTGAAATGCTTGAATTAATCTCAGCCAGTCACCACAACGCAGAGGCAAGCATAAATGTGACTGATGAAATGGAAATGGATACAGGAATGTTGTGCCCGATCCTGGGTGCATAGAGGGAAAAGGTCTGCTACATCGTGCTTTGTTCTTTTTTACACGTGCTCTGCAGCAGTCTGTTGGTGTCCCGTCTAGTTTCTTGTCATTTGTCATTTACAATACTTCTGCCACAGTGAGTTTTGCCATTGAATGGAGAATGTTTTTCAAGGATACCAGGGGCAATATTATACATTGTGCCCATGGCACGCAACGGGTGTGGGCACCCGCTTTGAGCGCCCCCAGGGCACAATGGTTTTACAGAAGGGCTGCAGAGGCTTGTGCATCCCCTTCTGTAATAGAGATAGTGCTGGCACACATGTTGTGCCAGCACTATCATGAGAAGGCATTCCCTCATTTGCATGGGGATGTGGTCCATTGCTAATGAGGGAATCGCTTTTCCTCTGTGCGGTATTACCGATGTTTGCATGGAGGCAAACACATTTAAGAAGTGCACTCTGGCTGCCCTGGGGGGGGAAGGTGTCCCATGGACCCCCCCCATACATTTCCCCTGCATGTGAGTGCAAGGGGTTGTCTATTCCCCCTTAAAAGTGCAGGCAGGTTGCCACCTGGAAAGTGAAACAAGGAGCAGTTTTTATTTCACTTGAATGTGCTGCCCCCAGGGCAGCGCATGTTCGAGGCTGCGCATTAATTTTAATATTGCACACTTTCCTTGTTTGCACCTGGCGCACCATTTGAAAGGTTCACCATGGAACAAACAAGGAAAGTGCCCTGTATCCATAATACGGCCCCAGATAGGTGTTTTAGATGCCTTTAATTATGCATTACTGGTGTAGTGGTGAAATTAAGAATGTTTGTTTGGCCAAGTGAAGTAAAAGATGGACAATGTTAAATATAGTGTTGTGACTGCGGTTTAGGATATATTCGTCACAATGGTGTTATTATTTTCAAGAAGTGATGTAGGGCAGTCGGGTCCACTGTTCACATTTCAGTGCATGGCATGGGGGGATTAGTGTCAAGATGTCTGGAGCAAGGATGGATTCCATCTCTCTTGTTTTTGAAGATGTCAATAGCAGTGATCTTCACAGAATGGATGAGCATGAGTGCAACTTTGGGTTTCATGATTTGCCTGACAGTTTTGAGTAGTGTCCTGCTTTTGTTGGGAGTTTCCCTGATGCTTTTCTTGTGAAAGTTAGTTCTTGACTTCTTTTATGACCTGCCTGCAGGTGATCTGTAGTTTGTTCAAGAATGATAGATTGTCTGGCAGTTGTGTGAATCTCAATTTTTGTTCTTGTTGTTTAAGGGAATATTTGTTATAGTTGAGTCCTGGCTGTGCCACAATGATGATGCCCTTAGTTCTGTGAGTGGGGTTTCAGCTAGGTGTGTGAGTGTCTGTTTCACCTGGAGAATGCTATTGACGTCCTGAGGTCCATTGAGCTGCCCGATGCTCTCAGCTCCTTAAGGAGGGTTTCTTGGCAGAGATGTGAATGATCTGCTTAGTGTATTTTTGATTTTGAGTTATTCTTGGAGGGTAGGGGTTATGTAGGTTATGTTGATGGCTATGGAAGTAGAGTCAGTGCTGTGGTAGATGCTCGACATGCATATCGCAGATAACGTCTTTGCTGTGGATTGGCTGTGTGACGAGTTGTGTGGTGTTGCCAGTGCTATCAGGCCTCAGATGGCATCTCTCGGTCTCTTTGCCATTACTACATATTTCACCTGACATGAGGCCTTATGTGGTATCGTCCTTACATTCACACCCACCACCCTCCTGTCCCTCTGTACGTTGGCAAATGACAAGGACTGCCCTGCGCTTAAATACACGTGTAGTAAGTGTGGCAGGAAAGGTCATTTTAGACAGTACTGCAGGAGTGGTCAGGGCTATAAGAAGCAAACAAAAGACTACACAACCAGGGTGTGTGATGAAATCGTCCTGCAGGTGCAGAGTGGTCAAGTCAGTAATCCAAAAGACACCATAAAGGTTGAAGAGACTGGTGTAGAAGCTATGTTTGACTCGTTCTCCAAAATAACGATCATTAATGCCAAACAATTCGAAAGAGTGGCCAAAGGTAAAATCAGGTTGAGCAAAATGGATATAAGGCCGGGGGCTATGGTGGACAACCCATTAGCATGAAGGGCTACTTCTGGGGCACAGTAGAGTACAAAGATAGACTGACAGTGTCTAAAGTCTACGTGTCCTCGCTGGGTGACAACATACTGGGGTGGCAACCCCAAAGAGAATTAGGCATATACCTCAACCCAAACAAAACCCCACAAATCTTGGTACAGGAAGTAGAGGAAACTTGGGACAGCATTGAGACGGAGTTCAAGGAGGTATTCAGTGGCGAATTGGGGTGCCTGAAGAATTACTCACACAGGATAAAATTGAAAGAGCATGCAGGACCGGTTGTAGCTAAAGTTAGGAACCTTCCCATAGCAATCCAGGAGGCAGTTAGGGCTGAACTAGAAAAGTTATGCAACCTAGGGGTCATAGAACCGGTGGAGGTGACAGAATGGCTGGCGCCGATCATCGCAGCAAGAAAGAAGGATGGATCGGTCCGCCTATGCATCGACCTCAGGGCACTAAACAAGGAGGTCGTGGTCAACAAATTCCCGCTGCCAAATATCACACAAATGATGAGCATGTTGGAAGGAGCAAAAGTGTTCTCAACCCTGGATCTGACATCGGCCTACTTCCAAATCAGGCTCCACGAAGACTCGCAGGAACTTACAGCGTTCGTGACATCAATAGGAGCGTTCAAATTCAAGAGAATGCCCTTTGGGCTAGTCTCGGCTGCAGCTGTATTCCAAAGGATCACGAGTGGCATCCTGAGAGACATTCTTGGCGTCTTGTGCTATCAAGATGATGTGTTGGTGTTTGGCACAGATAACAAACAACACAACGCAAGCCTGAGACAAGTGTTGGCGAGATTCAGAACGCAAGGACTCACAGTAAAGAGAGAAAAGTGTAGGATTGGTTGCAAGGAACAAGACTTCTTGGGACACAAGGTGACACCAGGTGGGATCCGTCCTAAAGCTGAACTCCAGAGCACCATAACCAACTTGATGCCACCGAAAAACAAGGCCGAAATAAAATCGTTTGTGGAAATGCTAGAATTCTACAGCAAGTTTGTACGAAACTTCGCGGGAAGGACATATGCCATACGCCATTTGCTCAAGAAGGACGTAGTGTTCGCTTGGTATGAGGAGTGCCAGAAAGAATTTGAGGATGAGAAGACAGCACTTGCAGAAGCACCCAGCCTCAAAGCATTCATACCCAATAGGAAGACAGTGGTAACTACCGATGTGAGCTCGAAAGGGCTTGGAGCAGTCCTCACACAAGTAGGAGCGTATGGAGAGGAGACAATAGCCTTCGCCTTGAGGTCCCTGCGGAAGTCCGAGATCAACTACTCGGTAATCGAGAAAGAGGCATTAGCGGTACACTGGGCCATGAACAAATTCAGGGATTTCATCTGGGGAACGAAGTTCTTTCTACGTACAGACCACAAGCCATTGGTCAAGGTATTCAACAGGAAGGAGCTCGACGCGATCTCAAGCAGAATCAGGCGCTGGGTTGTAAACCTACCAGAATACACATTCTGCGTCAAATACGTGCCCGGGACAAGGAACCTAGCAGCAGACTGCCGCTCGCGCCTAGTGGAAGAAAAGGAAGAGGATGAGTCCAACGAGAAGAATAGTGAAGACAAGGATGATTTCCAAACAGAAAATGTATGTGTGATTACTCAAGGGGCCATTAGGGAAGAATCTTGGAAAGAAGCCCTTAGGGCAGATGACATGCTTATGAGAGTGTGCGAGAGAGTAAAAGGAAAGTGGAAACACGAAGACAAACAAGATGAATCCATACGCCCATTCTGGATGGTCAGGGAGGAACTGTCTGTCATTGACGCATGTCTGTTCAGTGGAACGAGGCTGATCCCACCCAGAACTGTGAGAGAGCATCTGGTAGACTTAGCCCATGATGGACACCTGGGCATCACCAAGACCAAACAGAGGATGCGGGAGGACTACTGGTGGCCCTGCATAGACCATATAATTGAAAGGAAAGTAAGAGACTGCATTCCATGCACAGTTAGCGATGAAGTCCTGAAACAGCATACACCTCCCATGCTGTGCAGGCCGCCCCCTTCAGGGCCGTGGGATGAAGTGGCATTGGACATAATAGGCCCACTGACGGGAGAGACACGCACACCGTATGTCTTGGTGCTTATGGACGTATACTCGTGATGGCCAGAGGTGAAAGTGGTACCTGAGATCACTTCGAAGGCAGTCATCGAGTTCCTACAGGAACTATTACTCAGGGAAGGTCTACCCAGCAGTCTGTTGAAATGAGAGAAGTATGGGATTGAACACAAACGCTGCGCGCTTTACCACCCTGAGACCAATGGGATGGTCGAGCGGTTCAACAAGACCCTCAAGGAAAGCATCCAGTTAGCGAAAGCTAATGGACTGAACTGGAGGGAAGAAATTGCGAAGCGTCTGGAAGCCTACCGCTTGACGTCACACCAGACAACGGCGGCCACTCCCTTTGAATTGCTCTGGGCGAGGAGGCCCAATACCAAACTTTCACCGGGATGGATGGGCTGGCACAAAGGATGGACAGATCACTCTAAGGAGTACAAAGGGTTAGACAGACAGCGTAAGGCCATGATAGAGAGGAAAGAAAGATTTGATAAATTACATTCCACACAAGAGGCGGGGTTCAAGGTGGGAGATGTTATAAAAATCAAAGCGCCCACAGGCAGAGCGAGTTGGTCTGAGTTCAGCAAACCCACTAAGATCATTAAACTATTTAGAAATGCTATAAAAACTCAGGAGGGGAAGATTTGGAACCTGGGAAGAGTAGTAAGACACCACCCTCCCAATGAAGACACTAACCTTGAGGAAGGGAGGGTAGACAAATCCCAAGTGCAAGGAGAACTGCCCGCTAGCGAGCATTTTGGGGCATCTCACCCTGCTAGCAGAACCAGCCAGAGAGTGGTTAAACTTCCCAGGCATCTAGAGCAATTTGTAACCAAGTAGTGCTACTAATGTTTTGTATTGTTACAACCCTGTTCATCTACTGTGTTGTGCAGGGAAGGGGGATGTGTGGTATCGTCCTTACATTCACACCCACCACCTTCCTGTCCCTCTGTACGCTTTGGAACACTTTGTGGTGACATCACTTAGAATGTCACCACTGTGAGCGTTCCAGAGCGAGCGCCGGGGGCTGTGATACCGGCCGTTGTGCGAGTCAGCTGTGGCTGAGGTCGTCATGGTTTATTCTTGAATAAAGAACATTTCGACTACTTCTTTGCGTCTCTCATCTTTAAGGCGATTCTACACCTTATTTACAGTTTGGCAGATGAGTTATGCCATCAAGACTGTGGCAGATATGGCATTCGCTGTATTACAAGTGCATTACAGTGTATGGCACTAGTAATATGGGGACTGTATATCCAACATGTTTTCACCAAATATCCTTATGCCTAACTCTAAATGTGGCCCATAGCCTTTTTTTCTGAATATGGTGGTTAGAGATAGGTCCTGTTACATAAGAGAACATGGTTTGAAAGAGACAAAGGGGGATATTTACAATAAAATGTCGGAGCGTGGTGTTACTCCAAAATTGGTAACGCCCCATTTTTTAAATGCAAGGATGTGCTGTATTTACAAGAATGCACTGCACTCCTGCATTACCCCTAGCGCTGGTGCTAAAAAAAGCTGCCTAGCGCCAGCACAGGCACCCTACCGCCATTTTGCTAGGGTGACTGCGCTGCAGGGGCAATTGTTTAAGTGCAGGAAGGGATGCCTTCCTGCACATAAACAATCTTTACAGGTGATTTGCTCTGTCTATGTGTGCTGTAGAATGCAGCAAACATTGAAAGAGCTAGAAACGAGGAAAAAGAAATAAAACATTTCTCCTCATATCACCTGCTTAAGACCAGATATTCCCTGGCAGTATTGTTGGTGCTTCCCCATACCTTGTAAATACGGAGCAGCATAGAAAAGCAATGGGAGTTGCAGCAGAACGTCCACTGCAACACCCATAGCACGCCCCTTTCCCGCTAAGTGCTGCGTGAATAGGGGCATTATTTACAAGGCGCCGTTAATGGGAGTTAACGCCACCAGAACATCGGAAAAAGTGACGTTCTGTTGGGAAAAAGTGACGGTCTGGTGACATTAACTCCTTGTAAGTATGCGCCAGAGTTAGTTTGGGGTGTCAAATTTACTTTTCAGCTAGTGAGTTTAAAATCCTTGCCTTGTCGCCGCTTGCTATACAAGTATTCACTTCGTTTGACAAATCGACGTTGCATTCACTTCGTTTGTCAAATCGACGTATAAACATGTAAGACCTTCAGTGAAATCTGATCATGCAAAAAAGGGAAATAATATATCAGACCAAGCCCACTCTAAAGTTCCAGGTCTGCTGCTGCAAACAACATGCAGACCAGAAGATGTGGCATCAGGAATGACAAAAGAGCACCGCGAGGCCAGGCCTGTGGAGAACAGCTTTAGGGCTATATATGCTGACATCGGTCCGTCTGATGCCCTTTTACGGTAACAGTTACTATTTCTGGTTAGAAGGTTAGTAGGAAACCAATAAAAGGCAGTAACTGTTCATCACGTGGGTGACACCCTCGGTCTGCATAGTTTGCAGGCCTGATACTCAACTCAAACAAAATAAAATAGAAAGATAGTTGCTAGGGCAGCATCAACGCAAAACTATAAAAACTGCACACCAGCTTAAGATCTTTCGAAGAAGTGCGGAAAGCATAAATTAGTTTGGAGATTTGCGTTTTAGGGAGGCGATCTGCCTGCCTTTAAGGAAAGTTTATGAACTGTAAACGTGAGCTGCAGTAAACGCACAATGCACTGGGAGGACAATGTAAACAGCCAAGTTCATTAAGTCGCCATCAGGGAAATGATTTACTTCACTGGAATTCTAACATAAACAATACACCTCCCTTAGCAACAAGAACAGTCCACGGGTGCTCTCACTTCACTGTGGCCTGTTTTATACCTGTCTCAAGGGGCGAAAGTCCGCTTCACAGGCGGGGATGCTGGCGTTGAAAGGGAAGAGAACAAGCACTGGCAAAGCCAATAGGCCTAGCTTATTTTATGCATATATATGGTCTGCTGGTGTAGAAGACATTTGCTGTGGGGGCATATGTAGGGATACAAAAAATACAATACACACAGGCATCCGTATGCACAGACAATACACAAAGGAACATATGCAGACATAAACATACAGTCAGGCAACCCACATGCCTCTAGACGGGGCAGATTTACAAGGCCCTTGCGCCACTTTTGCGCCACTTTTCCCATGTTAAAAATGACGCAAAAGTGGCGCAAGGACCTTGTAAATAAGCCCCAACTGATTTACGAAAACATCCGATCACAATTGAGTGTCGGATGGGTTAATAGCTGTGCGAGTGCATTCAGGGCTGGAATGATGGATGGGTGGCTATGGGTGGATATGATCGCAGAAGGCTGAGTAGGTGGATCTGTATACAACTGGATGGTTGCAAGCGTAGGTGGGTGAGGAAGAACGCATGCTTGGGCATATGCACGGGTGAGTGTGATGATGTCAGTGTTGGCATGGCTTAATGGATACATTTGGGTAGCTGGACCTAGATGGGTGGATATGTGGGAAGAAAGATATACATCCACCCATTCCTGAGGGACTATCTGTCCCAGGCAGCATCAGGGCAGGAGGAGGAACCCTGCAATGTTGATCGCCCATACCTGGGGGGCCCTCAAGCGCTACAAAAGCATCTTTCATGTCCTTGTGGCACGCCTAGCCAAAGCCCGGGCCAAGGGCGGCCCCTCTGTGCCCATCAGTGGCTGGCAGAGGCTGGGCTGGGCTGGGCCACCCCTCTTGGACTCAAGGACTGGTCTCAGTACTTTGTAGATATTCTAATCAATCTGGTTGACTTTGTGTTTAAGACTCGCATTGAGATACCTTTGATGGTTTGCATTTGCCACATGAATTGCTGGGGGGGGCCCTGTTACTTTCTCTGGGTCTTACTTTTCTCATTTTTTGAAGTAAGATGAGCAAACGGAAAACTATCTCCACGGACGCAGGGAATTTACAAACAGGGGAAACCTCAAAGCATAATTCCACAAATGTTTTTTTTCCAAATCCTCTATACTTTCTTAATTAACCACAGTGGTGGGAGCAATTAACGATGAAATCAATACTTGTGAGGAGAGGCTTGGTATTCGACCTGCACCCACTAATCTAACAGTAACCCCTGTAGCTACACCTGCTGAAATCCCCAGGTTGATAAATGTATAGATAAATGTTTGGCTACATTTTCATCAATTGAGGCTATTTTAAACAATTTATTACAGTTTTGTAAAACTAATTTGTCTCCAGTGGGTCAACTGTGATCAATGTGAGTTCTGTCTCAGTAGGATAGGGGCAAGAGGGCTCAAATATTGAGATGGAGCTCTTATCATGCCCTATAGGCATACACTGCCCACCTAAAGGCGGCCCCTTACTACCTTCTACTAACCCAACAGGCAGTCGGGATCACTCGGTCAATCAGATCACGAGCTCTAGTACTCATAGGCACTCTGAGACATCGGCGCTACCGAATGGTCCCAGAGGTATGAATGCTGAGAGGCCCCCCTTGGGAGGGGAGGGCTTGGTAAACAGCAATATTGGCCCACCTCCTTCAAATGTTTCTCTAAATCTTCCTCCTGCCTCAGATCCCTATGCTGCAGTACTCGCTGGGGTCCCCGTATTAAAAAACGGTACTAGGGAGGATTATTACACCCTAAGAAACAGAGTGATCCATTGGTTTTCCCTCCAGGACACTGAAGGCCACAATTTGGCCAATACCCTCATTATGACTGGGTGGGACCTTCTCCTAAAACTTGTGTTGGGGATTGTGTTGTTATCAATTTTTACTGCCTGGGTGCTGTCCTCACAGTTTTAAACCTTGTTTGCTTGATGGCCACGGCACCACAATTCAGGCCCTGCCTTTGGGTTATTTTTATCGACCCGCCGTTGGCCAAATACTGTCATGGTCTAGTGTGAGTTCCAAACGTCATTATAACAGGAATGTACAGCAGTCTGAAACCAATACGTTTACTATAAAAACGACAAATGGGTTCGAGGCCCTGGGCGGGGATGCCATTGTATGACTCCCTCGCCCTACAGATGTAATCAACTCAAGTCTTTGGGTCCACTAGGATGTCATCTGAACTGTCAAATTCTGGGGTCTTGTTGTTAGAGGTGCATCTGGGTCCAATGAGACTCCCAATGATATTACTGTTGGGTTGGGTGCCCTTGATGGGAACAAGGTAATTTTTCCCACTGTCACTACAAGGAGCCATACACCGTTGAACACTAGTACTGTTTTTTGTGCCCCCAAATTGGCATCTTGGATTGTGGCCGAAGTAAAGGGTAACAAATTTCACCTGAGCTGGCTCGGATACCTTAAAACCTTCTCCGTAATCAGTCTCCAGGAGACATAGGAGACAGAGGGATCCTTTTTCCTGGATGGATTCAAGTCCTTTCTTAACCCTGCCGTGCCCTCTTTGAGCGGACGCCCCAAAGGCGGTTTGCTAACCTTGGTCTCTCTATCATTAGATTGCAAGACTAAGCATTTGGTCACAACTTCCCCTAGTGCAAGTCATTTTGTTTTCCTCAACAGTGGTTTATTGGTTTTATGTTGCTGAATCTTTATAATGCAACTAATGGTCACACTTTTTGTGACACACTTTTGGCACTTCGGGCTCAGTAATTGAAGACTGAACGTAAGGATGATGTAAGAGCTGGTCTTATTTTTGTGGGATATTTAACATACATCCATGCCCACGTTCTTTCACTTCATGTGACCATATGTACAGTGAAGACACCTTACATGTTCAGCATAGTCGAGCGGGAGCCTGCTTGAATAATATTTTGGCAGAGTTTAATTTGGAATGTGTCATACTAAACCATTTCAATATTTGGATGGTAATTTTTGTTCCACTTTTGTTGGCTGTGGAGTGAATTGGTTAGCTTCCTTTGATGTAACTATTACTGGTTTTAGCGCTCACTATTGCATTTTGGTCGATGTTAGTTGCTTGTTTATATGAGTCCCCGTAAAAATTACCACATTCCAGTTGGATGGTAAAGTAACTGATCAGAGAAGAAGAATAAAATGGTCTAAAATTATTCCTGAAGATTTCTTGCAGAGCCTAGTAGTTGCTAAGAGCAAGGAATTTGACTTGTGCCTGGGGGACACTTTTGATGAGGCTGCTTTTCTGAGTGCATACCATGAGATCCAAGTGGATGTTAAAAAACCAGACTGTCCCTCCTAAAACAGTTATCAACATTAAACCCTGATGGTTTAATAAAGTTTGCCTGGACATCCATAAATTGCTATTGTCCGCGCTTAAAACCAGCCCACGGATCAATGCCTAATATCTAGCAGATGTAGGGCATTTAAGAAGGTGATAGAGGGGAGGAAAAGGGAATCTTGAGAGGATGCCTGGTCTGACCTGATGGAGGCCTCGACCAAGGGCCCTATGCATCAAACCAATAACCGGTCGCAAACGGGCAGATTCTCAGAATCTGCCCCTTTGCCACCGGTATTTTTGCATTTGCATTGTAGCCCTGATACTTCCACCTTGATCACCTCTCCCCGCGCAGCCGAGTTAGGCACTGCAGCGGGTCGCAGAGGGATCCCCGTCATCCCCGAGGAAGCCCTGAGCCCAGGCCACGCCCACAGCCTCAGGCCACGCCCCCTACACTACTTAAATCGCGCTCGTGCGCACGCGCGTTGTACGTGTAATTGACGATTTCCTGAGGCGGAAGCCGGGAGCCACGATCATTTAAAAAAAAAAGTGTATTGTTTATTGTACTTGCTTTTAAACGCGTCGGAATCCTCATCGTAGCCCTGATACTTCCACCTTGATCACCTCTCCCCGCGCAGCCAAGTTAGGCGCTGCAGCGGGTCGCAGAGGGATCCCCGTCATCCCCGAGGAAGCCCTGAGCCCAGGCCACCCCCACAGCCTCAGGCCACGCCCACTTCCCCTTCCTACTTTACCATGTGCCTCCCCCGGACGCGCAGCGGGCGGGCGCAGCGGGCGCGCCGACGGTGCGCCAAAGGCGCGCCAAAGGCAAGCCCGTCTGCGCCCGTCCGAGACCGAACGGGACCTCGAGCCATACCCCCTGCATCTCACTCCTCACAAACAAGAGTTTATAGCTCGGACACCCTCCACAGTGTGAGGACTACAGAGACGCCGGGCTGCCTACACGCATCTATGGCCACTGAACTGCCATTGTTCTGCCCGATGTGCAGACACACATTTCATAACAGTCAGCCGCGGATCACGAATCAGGAATACAATATGTTATTGCTAAACTGCAGGTCATTACCAAAACACAGGACGGAAATCGCCCTCATGCTAGAAGAGCGCATGCCGGACGCAGTTTTCCTGACAGAAACTTGGCTGACCCTAGATTCCGAGCCGGATATAGCGACAGCCCTGCCCCCAGGCTTCCAAATCCCCCGTTTTGATCGGGTTGAAGGGCGAGGAGGAGGCCTAGCAATTATATTTAAAGAACAGTATTGCTGCCGCACAACCCCCGAATCTATCCCAGACTGCGAGAGCCTTGCATTCAGTATTGAGTTCTCCCCCAATAACTGTTTCTCTGGCATTATAGTTTACCGCCCCCCGGGCCTGTCCAAACAGTTTCATAAATCCCTCCCAACCATTCTAGCTGAACAAATCACCACTGCCTCCAACTTCACACTGTTAGGCGACCTCAACCTACACTTTGACACCACCCTTGATCACGTAGCCATGGAACTGGCGGACGACCTAGCGGCCCTTCAGTTAGATCAATGGGTCGAAGCACCCACACATATTAAAGGTCACCTCCTGGACCCAGTTTTTAGTAACTGCACTGAGCTCGTGGTCGGTCAACCAATCCGCCTCCCCTGGACAGACCATTCCCTCATCCCCTTTATATGGACCACGTCTAAATCACCACCCCCCTCTCCTTTGGTTAGAAACTCCAGAAACTGGGCCAGACTACCTATTGACTTCTGGCTCCACAATCTGATGCACACCCGCCCACCCCATAACGAGAACCCGAGTGTAGCTAACCAAGATTATGAAGAGTGGATTGCAAAATCCCTTGAAGCTACTCTCCCCCTCCGCAAAGTCACATCAAAACGATTACATAAAACCGCCCCCTGGTTTTCAGAGTCCCTCAGAGATAAGAAACGTCTCTGTAGGAAACTGGAAAGAAGGTGGCGCATGGATTACGCACCAGAGGTGAAAACCCAATACAGAGAGGCAATTAATTCCTACAAGGGCGATGTAAAGTCTGCCCAATCAGCCTACTTCGCGGGAAAGATCATGGAAGCAAAGTCCAAACCTAAGGAAATTTTCCATATAGTAAAAAGTCTGACCAAAATTTCCACTTCTGCCATGCTTCCTGCTAAAACCTCAGCCCACTGCAACGACCTAGCAGATTTTTTTCACCAGAAGGTCAACCAAATGTATTCCTCCTTCCCGGCCGCAGTAACAGACCCTAGAGCACAGGGACAGGGGAACCCAGGGGTGGTCTCCCCTCAACCTCTGGCGACACTAGATCATTTCCCTTTGCTAGACCTTGAATCCTTGGACCAATTAGCTTGTCAAGTAAAATCGGGATCGCCATGCGATCCAGCCCCGCCAGAGATGATGCTGCTGGCAAGCCAAGCCATGCTTCCCACCATAATGAACCTCCTGAATGCCTCCATCACCTCCTGCACCGTCCCGCCCGCCTGGAAGAAGGCTAGGGTTCGGGCTCTGCTTAAAAAACCAAATCTTGATCCTGAGGATCCCGGCAGCTATCGCCCGATCTCCTTGCTCCCTTGGGTGAGCAAAATTCTCGAGAAACATGTCAACACCCATATAGTTGACTTTCTCGAGAATAACTAACTGTTAGATGCCTCCCAGGCGGGTTTCCGACCAAAGCACGGAACAGAAACCGCTTTGTTAGCAGTCACTGAGGAAACTCGAAAGATTCTAGACCAAGGGGGATCAGTGGCAGTGGTCCTCCTTGACCTGAGTGCTGCTTTCGATACGGTCAGCCATGTCACCCTGCTGAGCCGTCTATCGGATGTTGGAATAGCAGGTAGGGCACTGCAGTGGCTCGAATCATTTTTGAGCACCAGGTCTTTCCAGATCTTTGACGGGGACACTGTCTCAACGAGCAGGCCACTGAGCTGCGGAGTTCCGCAGGGCTCCTCTTTAAGCCCTGCGCTTTTCAACATCTATATGAAACCACTAGCTGAGGTCGTTCATCCGTATGGTATTAAAATCATCTCATACGCAGATGACACGCAGCTAGTGGTCTCTTTGGCGCAGGAGGGCGGTCAAGCATTATCATCAGGACTAATGAAATGCCTGGAGGACGTTAAGGGATGGATGACGACATCCTCCCTCAAACTCAATGGGGATAAAATGGAGTTGATGCTTCTGGGACCCACATCTCCGGTACATTTCAATTCCCTTTGGCCCCCTTGCCTAGGCAACCCTCCAGCCCCCAAAGACAACATAAAGAGCTTGGGGGTTTGGCTGGACAAAGATCTTTCGTTTAACACTCAGGCTACGAAATTGTCCGCAACCTGTTTTGGTCTTCTTAGGATGTTGAGGAAAGTCCTTTCTCTCCTGCCTATGGAGGCCAAACAGGTAGCCGTACAGGGCTTGATTCAATCTCGGCTGGACTTTAATAATGCCCTGTATCTCGGCGCCCCAGAATACACATTGCAATAGCTGCAGATAGTACAGAACTGTGCAGCCCGCACACTGCTCCAACTGCCCCGTAGACAATCAGCCAAACCTGGGCTGAACAAGTTGCACTGGCTACCCATACGACAAAGAATCGTTTTCAAGGCGATGTGCATTTCCCACCAGGCATTTTGGCACACAGGACCAGCAATCGGCCGCCAATTATTAACTCAGTATCATCCTACCAGAAATCTCAGATCAAGTCAGGCTTTTATGGCCTCAGCACCCAGAATAAAAAGGGCAAGAGCTGAAGGAAGGATGTTCTCCTTCAATTCCGCCATACTATGGAACTCCCTTCCCCTTCAACTCAGGGCCACCCCCAATCTTCTTTTGTTTCGGAAACAACTGAAAACTTTTTTGTTTAATGATCATCATTAATCTCCTGGCTTACCCCTCCTTCGTTCACCAATTACACTTCACACCAGCGCTTGGACGCCCCTGGGCAGCAACCGCGCTTTATAAATACACCTTTCATTTAATTTCATTTCGCAATTTAAGGAATCTCTAAATTGCGATTCCTTAAATTGCGATTGCATTTAAGGAATCTCAAATTGAGATTCCTTAAATGCAATGCATGAAAGTTAAAAAATTAGCGATTTCGGTAATAGGAGTTGCAAATTACATTGAAGTTGAACATCATGGTAATTTGCAAAAACTTTGAAAAATGCACTTTTGTGCATTTTTCAAAGTTTCATGTTGCGCACACATGCCCTTAGGGCATGTGTGTGTGCAACATATGTGCAGAGATCAATTTCAGGGGTGCAACAGGGTGTCATTTTGACACCCTTGAAATTGCATGAGCAATTTGCGAGTACCTACTGGTACTCGCAAATTGCTCATGCAATCTCCAATTCATTCCGATGGGCCTGTAGGCCCATAGGAATGAATGGGACAGCATTCCTTAATTGTGACTAGCAATTTGCGAGTAGCAATTAAGGAATGTTTAGGAATCGCTATTTTTATAGCAATTCCTACATGCATAGGCTTTTGCGATTCCTAAATAGCGATTTTTAAGGAATCGCTATTTAGGAATCGCAAAAGCCTACGTTGATGCATGTGCCAGCAAGGCAGACAATAGCCAATTTTGGGAGATAGTTCATTGCTCTCCATTCAAAGACAATGAAGCCCATGCTCACCTGAGAAATGGATTGAGCTCTTTGAGGGCATTTTTAGTTCTGAGGATGGTGTTTGTTCGCATGAGCCTCCATTTATCACTTCAGTGCCAAAACAGTGTATTTTAGCATGTGATGTGGAGGAGGTTGTGATAGCAATTGAATGCATGACAAGTCACAAGGCCCCTGGCACCGA
Source organism: Lissotriton helveticus (assembly GCF_964261635.1). Classification (NCBI taxonomy): domain Eukaryota; kingdom Metazoa; phylum Chordata; class Amphibia; order Caudata; family Salamandridae; genus Lissotriton; species Lissotriton helveticus. The sequence continues at coordinate 164,454,211 of NC_136068.1, forward strand.
TGGGCTCCCAGTCGACTGGTTTAAGATCCTAACTAGCTTGTGGGCCCTCATTTTAGCTAGATTATTTAATCTAGTCATATGTACGGGGTTACTACATTCATGGTCCAGGTCTATCATTATTCCTGTCCATAAAAAGGGCTCTAGGGATCTTCCCTGTTGCTACAGACCCATTTCCCAGATGGACTCGGCTATCAAGATAATGGGCAGGGTGATCCTAGAAAGGGCAATATCAAGGGTTGAGGAAGGGTCCGTTTTATCATTTGCAGTATGGCTTCTGAACGGGCTTGGACATCGGTGACAAATGTTTACATTTTTACAAGCTAATCAACAAATATACTGTTGAAAAATCAGGATCATTATTCATTGCATATATGGATTTATCCTCTGCCTTTGATAAGGCGAACTGGTCCAAACTGTGGCAGATCTTGCAGGACATGGGCTTAGACATAGCCATTGTTGGTTTTCTCAGTGAGTTACATAGAGACATGAGGGCGGTGGTTCAATATAACACGGATGGGTCTTGCTCTGCTCCTTTAGACTGAAGAGTGGAGTTTGGCAGGGATGCATTATGGCTCCTTTTTTGTTCACGCTGTATGTGAACGACCTGGGGGACAGGTTACTTAATAAGCCAGTTGAATGGCCACGAATAGGCTCCTGCCAGATCCCTGCACTGCTATATGCAGATTATACTGGCAAGAACTGCCCTGGGTCTACAGGCATTGCTCGATGGTTTTGTGCAATATATGAAGTAAGATCTCTCCACTAATTACAGCAAATCACAGGTAATGGTTCTGGGACCCAAAAAGACTAAACTGAGATATTTTCATGTCCAGGGCAACAGGCTGTCTAGGTCCAGACTTATACCTATTCGGAGGTTGTTTTGATGACCGGACTACATGGGGTCCACTGATAAAATCTAAGAGATTAGCACTGTCAAAAACCATAGGTGTACTTTTTTATTTTTCTACTAGAATAGGTAGCAAGCCACTTGGTGCCCTGGTTAAGATTTACCAGACTAAATCTGTCTCAGTAGCCACCTAGGGTAGCGATGTCCGGGGTTATATCAACTTAAAGGAGCTCCAAGTGGATGAAAACGGATTTTGTAGGCGCTTATTAGTGGTTCCTGCTTCTACCTTGGCTTCTATGGTTCATGAAGAGTTAGGGTTGCCGTTTCAGTCAGATCTCATCCCTCTCCACCCCTTGATTAGATGGCTAACTATATGGGAGCGATCAGAAAGCCATCTGGATAGGGAGATAGTCAAGGATTGCCTGGAGCTCGATGGGTGGAGGTCGGTTAGATGGCTGATGCCCATCAGGGACACCTTTGCCAAACTAGTTAGGCCTGATTTGTTTGAGTTGCCCTCTTCCATAACAAAAGCTGATATTGCATCGACCCGGGACAATTTTTTGTTATGGATAAAACTGAGAGGGAGGCAATTGAGTTGGAAAAACCTTTAGTCTGAGGAAATGCATTGAATGTAACAGGTCCGGCCATTGAACCTTATCTGCTTAGTAATTTTAATGTTCATCAATAGTTTCCTCCTCACCAGGGTTTAATCAGTATCACATGTTGTTGGCATTCCCTAAGTCTGGTACGTGGAGCAAGAAGCCATGTCCCTGCACCTATGATAATTTTTCTCCACAGGATCTCCTGCATTTTGTTTTCTTCTGCAGTCTTTATGAGACCCCCTCGAAGATTGTTTTTATTGCCATTGTTGAAATCCTTGCCTTGCATTTTGTCCAGGTTAGGCCCGCCTTAATATTTTTGCAGCTATTTCTGATGTACACTCAACCTATGCAGTTGCTTCCTTCCTCGCCTCATCATTGAGGCTGAGAAAGTTGCTTAACATGGTGCGGGCTCCCATTTGAGTGGTGTTTTTTTTTTTTTGCTCTCTTAGGGGACGTTGACCTTTTTTTACACAATGTGCTTTATCATTTTTACTACCTTGGTCATTACCTCGTTTTTGAAGTTTTTATAAGTTTATTTATTGGTCAAGAAATGAAGTGTAATATGTTTACCCAAGACTATAAATGTCAGACTCGATTTTTGTGGGTTTTTGTATATTACAAATGTACGTCTGTATAATTAGTCTGCAGGGTTGACAATCGAGGGATTGTTTTAGGTTATATTGATTTTTAACTGGTAACATATTTGTATTTCCAAGGCTCTAATGTTGCAACCTGATTATTGTCAAGGCAATTTATTTTCCCTTGGCTCTAGTAGTAACGTGGTTCTTTTTAATTGTTCAATGTATGTATTATGTTTTATGCATTTTTATGGTTTCATGTAGACCGAATAAAGTAATTGTTCACTTGACTTGACTTTTGATATACAGAGGATTTCATGAGTAGATACATGTGAGCCCATGGATGGTTGCGCAGCTGGTTGTGGGTGGCAGGATAGATGGTCGTGTTGGTAAGAAAAAGGACGTTTGTATGTGGTTATGTTAAGTTAATCTGTATAGTGCTTTTCCACCATTTGTATGGTCCTGAAGCACTTTGGGAATAAGGGTATCCTTTATAGTTCCTGTTAGACCTGTCAGTCTTAGGGTGGTCTTCCCCAAACTTTTCGTCTACCCTCCTCCATTTTGCTGAACCTATTTTTATTGGCCTTGAAACTCTGAGCACATCTCCACTGCTAACCAGTGCTAAAGTGCTTGTGCTCCCTCCCTAAAACATGGTTAAATTGTATTATACCTATTTGGCATATTTAATTTACTTATAAGTCCCTTGTAGAGTAGAATACTATATACTCAGGGACTGTAAATTAAATGCGACCAGTGGGCCTGCTGCACCTATTGTACCGACCGCTTGAGTGGCACTGTAAAGCATGTCCCAGGCCTGTCATTGCAGCCTGAATGCAGTTTTAACTGCCATGTTACTTGGCATTTAACCGCTCTTGCTAAGCCTTAAACTCCCCTTTTATTACTTATAGGACACCCCTAATATAGGCCTTAGGTAGCCCAAAGGGCAGGTTGCTGTGTAATTAAAAGGTTGGACATGTACTCTTAAGATTTTACATGCCCTGGTAGTGAACTCCTAAATTTGTTTTTCACTACTGTGAGGCCTACCCCCTCCCATAGAATAACATTGGGGATTCCTTATTATACTTAATACGCTGTAATTTCCAATTGAGAGCTGGTGGCTATGTCGAGTTTGGTGTCTATGGAATTGTAATGATAAACCCTCTTTAATGGTAAAGTCAGATTTTTTATTACAACTTTGAAAGTGCCACTTTTATAAAGTTGACATTTTCCTTTCTTTAGCCCTTTTGTGCTTGTAGCCTGTCTTGGGTCACATCACTGGGTGTAGCTGACAGTTAGACTCACACAATAGAGGGATTAGGTGTCCCTGCCTGGGCCATCTAGTGGCAGGATGGAGGCATAGCTGAGCACAGCCCCACTTACAACTGAATAGCCTGTGCTCTGCCTTCACACAAAGGTCCTAACAACCCTGCATTGTCACGTCAGCCAGCTTGGAGCCAAGGCCGGGAGGCAGGTAATTCCATGCACTTCAAAGCTACTATCTAGAAGCCTCTTCCACCTCCCAGAACCATAGCACCAGGTTATAAAAGTAGGACCTCAGAAACCAATGCTTCAGTATACATCTGTACCTGTGGATACTCACCCAGGAAGGAGGACTGCTGTGCTGCTACAATGACTGCCTCGCTGCTGCTCTGAAGGAACTGCTGCCCTGGTATGCTGGCCTGCTGCCTGCTGCCCTCTTGCCTGAGGAAGAAGAACAGGACCTGCAACTTCATCTTGGACCCAGGGCCCCAGAGTGTCTCCAAGGGCTAGTCTGCTGGCCTTCTGATCTGAGCCTCAAGGACATAAAATCAATCAAACATTTATAGACAGCGGCAAACCATCTGTGAGGGTCTCAAGAAGCTGGAGATGTTGGCTGCTAGGTGGAGGTTCGAATATTCAAATATCCAGGTTTTTAGATCTCATCTGAATTGCTAGAGTGATGCTGCGGTTCTTAGGTGCAGGGGGAGGTTGTTCTAAGCTTTGGCTGCCAGGTGAGAGAAGGAACGTCCTCTGCTGTTGGCTGGGCAGATCCATGGCGTGTCTGCAAAGGAGAGGGAAGCAGACTGGAGGTGTCTGGTCAGTTGTTGGAAGGTCAGGCGTTTGTTGATGTTTGCAAGTCCTTCGTTGTACAGGGCCTTGTAAGTGTGGGTCAGCATCTTGAACTGGCATATCTTCTGAATTGGGAGCCAGTGTAGCTTTTTGAGATGGGGTGTGATATGGGACCTTCTCGAGAGACCAAACAAGAATCTTGGTGCCGAGTTTTATATTGTCTGAAGTCTCTTCAGGAGGCATTCAGTGATTCCTACATACAGTGTATTTACATAGACCAGTCTGCTCGTGATGAGGGCCTGCATGACGCTCCTTCAGGTGTTTACCGAGTGCCACTTGATTATCCTGCGAAGCATGAGAAGGGTATGGAAGCAGGAGGATGTGACTACCCTGATTTGATTCTTCAAGTATAGCTTGCTATCCAGGAAGATACCAAGGTTGAGGGTGTGGTCTTTTGAGTAGGGGATGCCGGGTCCCATGGGCCACCATGCGTCATTCCATTGTGGGGTGTTGTTCCCAAAGATAAGGACTTCCGTCAAGTCCATGTTGAGTTTGAGGCAGTTGTCTTTCCTCCAGTCTGCTACGTTCACCATGCATCTGTGGAAGTTAGCTTTTGTGGTGGAGAGATCTTCGGCTAGTGAGAGAATGAGCTGGGTGTCGTCGGTGTAGGATATGATGTTGAATCCGTGCAAACTGACAGTGTCAGCCAGGGAGGTCATGTAGATGTTGAAGATGGTCAGACTGAGGGACTCCACAGATAATCTTCTTGGGCTTTGAGGTGAATGGTGGGAGACGGATCCTTTGGGTTCTGCCGGTGAGGTACGAGGCATTACATTTGAGGGCGTTTCTTTGGATACCAATGTGGTGGAGTCTGTTGATCAGGATGTGATGGGAGGCGGTGTCAAACGTGGCGGACAGGTCCAGGAGGATGAGGCCTGCTGTTTCTCCATGGGCCAGGACAGCTCTGATGTCATCTGTGGTAGTGATCAGGGTTGTCTTGTGCTGTAGTTAGCTTGAAATCCGGATTGTTAGGGGTCAAGGAGGTGCATTCTAAGTGTTGGGTGAGTTGCTCGTTGATCTCTTTCTCAAGGTCTTTTGGTGGATAGGAGAGCAGACAGAAGGACAAGTAGTTCTCTAGATCGGCTGGGTAGGCAGATGGTTTTCCAGGAGGGGCCTCACTTCACTGTGTTTCCAGTCCTCAGGGAACTAGGCCACAGTGATGGAGGTGTTCAGTGCTTTCCTGAGCTCGTCTCTGATTGTCGTGATTCTAAGGTTGAAGACATGGTGGGGACATGGGTCAGTGGGTCCTCCTGAGTGCACGTTCATGATGGAGATAGTGTCTTGCATGGTGAGAAGGTTCCAGTGGGTGAGCAGTTGTTAGAGGTTTGTATTTGTGGGTGTGAGCTGGTTGATGCTGTAGGCGGCGAAGGTTGGCATTCGAAGTTTACGTAATTGGATGAGATTGTGTCATGCAAGAAGTCAGCGAGGCTATTGCATAGTTCCTGGGAGGGGGGATGTCATACTCGTTGGCTGCAGGATTGGTGAACTCCTTCACGATGGTGAAGAGTTCTTTACTGTGGTTTGCATCGGCTTCGATGAGGTCTGCTAGGGCATTCTTCTTGGTTTCTTTTAAGAGGTGGTGGTACTGTTTGAGAGCAGTCCCAAAGAGGGTGCGGTCTTCCGTTTTTTTGCTGATGCGCCACTTCCTTTCTAGTTGTCGGCAGTTACATTTGGTGGAGTGCAGTTTTTCTGTGAACCAGCTTGCTCTTTCACTTGGCTCTTTGACCTTGGCTGTGTTGGTGGGGTCGATGGTGTTCTCACATTCTGTGATCCACTGGAAGAAGTTCTTTACTGCTTGTCTGGCCGTGTATAAAGTCTGGGAGGTAGGAGCAGAGTGTTATTCCACTGGTCTTAAAAGGTTCCCCAAACAGCTCCTGGACCCAGCTGCGTTGCGTTCCTAACCCCCAAGGGGTGTCTTTCAGGTCCTGGATGCTTGGTGTGGCTCACAGGCTCTTAAATCAAGCTTTTGGGCTCTTCATTACAGCGAACAGGCCCTTTAGCACCAACACTGCACCGCTCACACCAAAATCAGCGTGAGCCGCTGCCAGCCCGTCTCTTTGCACAGCCACATCGGCCACTCACAGGGGACCGCAAACATGAAGCACCAGCCTGCCCATCCACAATGCTCTGCCTCCTCTTCGTGTCATGCCCACGGCCTCCCACGACAGTCTCCTTTCAGCCCACTCCAAAGCGAATGGGACACTTGGCTCAAAACTTGAGAAGGTAAACCTTCGGATGGACTAATATGGACTGTATCCGACCTGTGCTCCATAGCGACCAGCCTGAACTTTTGACTTTGACCCGGTACAGCTCAACCAGATAGCCGCAGTTTGCGCTTAGTGCTTTTAAGCTCTATTTCCCACTTTATTCTTTAAAAATTCATAACTTTGATTCTACTGATAGTGTAAATATATACAGTATAAATATATACTGAGCCGTGCAAAATATATGCATTTTTTAAAATCTCTTCCTGAGTGCCGCGTCAATGGTTTTGTGAAGTGGAATTTTGGGGCCAGGTTCTGGCCCTTACGCAGAGCACCCACTGTGAGTGTGCACCGGAAATCAGGATCACTTTGTGGACATATACAGTTACGCGTCGGGCAGATCCCGTACGGAGCGGCGTCTACGAGTGGATCCCCGTCCTCACCTATACATAAACCAAGCTGCTGTTCGCTTGCTACTCAAAGGTGGACACCTTCGAGCTTTGATTTATACGCGGCCGTCCAGCCGCGGAGTATGCACCACCCCGGTACCCTGGGGGTCGCTACAGTGAAGCAGCAGTCGTACTTGGAATCGAGGACGGGCCCACTTGTGGAGTCCATACAGGACTTGATTGTGTGCTTCCCGGACCACACTTCCCAGAATGCACAGTCTCATTTGAGCCTCCCATCGGTGGGTGTGTTATATATAAAATGGGGAAGTGGGTCGGCGGTTGCGCACACCGCTTCCGTTAAAGCCCCTGAAGAGAAGCATATGGAGCTTCGAAACGCGTCGGGCAGATCCCGTACGGAGCGGCGTCTACGAGTGGATCCCCGTCCTCACCTATACATAAACCAAGCTGCTGTTCGCGTGCTACTCAAAGGTGGACACCTTCGAGCTTTGATATACAGTTATATATATATATATATATATATATATATATATATTCCTCACAAATTGCCCAACAGCTTTAGGAAGGAACACACAGCTCACCGTCCCTCCGGACTTCTGTTATGCACTCGCCACCAGTTTCCAGTATTTATTCATATTGCCAACGCGTTTCAAGTCACACAGACTCTTCTTCATGGGCTGATTTCAAATGAAGTGCTAACTCGATTTCCTGTTTGTTTGTATCTTTTATTGAACATATGGCCCCTGATGGGCCTGGCTGACGCTGGTTTCGCAGATTTGCATCATGGGAAACGTAGTCCTGGAAAAGAGTTACAATTATGCTTAGATGAATTTGTTCTTCATTTGTACGTTAAAACAGTTCATTATTCCTTATAGTAAGGTCCAGTCACTCAGTGCAAGTGCGCGATTATCTTGGCTTGCTGTACTGTAATTGACCGAGAAATAGTTCCAGATCACAGACTCCCCTGGGATGGTTCACTTCCCCACGGCTCAGGCGGCCGTGCAGTAATATTCCTCACAAATTGCCCAACAGCTTTAGGAAGGAACACACAGCTCACCGTCCCTCCGGACTTCTGTTATGCACTCGCCACCAGTTTCCAGTATTTATTCATATTGCCAACGCGTTTCAAGTCACACAGACTCTTCTTCATGGGCTGATTTCAAATGAAGTGCTAACTCGATTTCCTGTTTGTTTGTATCTTTTATTGAACATATGGCCCCTGATGGGCCTGGCTGACGCTGGTTTCGCAGATTTGCATCATGGGAAACGTAGTCCTGGAAAAGAGTTACAATTATGCTTAGATGATTTGTTCTTCATTTGTACGTTAAAACAGTTCATTATTCCTTATAGTAAGGTCCAGTCACTCAGTGCAAGTGCGCGATTATCTTGGCTTGCTGTACTGTAATTGACCGAGAAATAGTTCCAGATCACAGACTCCCCTGGGATGGTTCACTTCCCCACGGCTCAGGCGGCCGTGCAGTAATATTCCTCACAAATTGCCCAACAGCTTTAGGAAGGAACACACAGCTCACCGTCCCTCCGGACTTCTGTTATGCACTCGCCACCAGTTTCCAGTATTTATTCATATTGCCAACGCGTTTCAAGTCACACAGACTCTTCTTCATGGGCTGATTTCAAATGAAGTGCTAACTCGATTTCCTGTTTGTTTGTATCTTTTATTGAACATATGGCCCCTGATGGGCCTGGCTGACGCTGGTTTCGCAGATTTGCATCATGGGAAACGTAGTCCTGGAAAAGAGTTACAATTATGCTTAGATGAATTTGTTCTTCATTTGTACGTTAAAACAGTTCATTATTCCTTATAGTAAGGTCCAGTCACTCAGTGCAAGTGCGCGATTATCTTGGCTTGCTGTACTGTAATTGACCGAGAAATAGTTCCAGATCACAGACTCCCCTGGGATGGTTCACTTCCCCACGGCTCAGGCGGCCGTGCAGTAATATTCCTCACAAATTGCCCAACAGCTTTAGGAAGGAACACACAGCTCACCGTCCCTCCGGACTTCTGTTATGCACTCGCCACCAGTTTCCAGTATTTTTCATATTGCCAACGCGTTTCAAGTCACACAGACTCTTCTTCATGGGCTGATTTCAAATGAAGTGCTAACTCGATTTCCTGTTTGTTTGTATCTTTTATTGAACATATGGCCCCTGATGGGCCTGGCTGACGCTGGTTTCGCAGATTTGCATCATGGGAAACGTAGTCCTGGAAAAGAGTTACAATTATGCTTAGATGAATTTGTTCTTCATTTGTACGTTAAAACAGTTCATTATTCCTTATAGTAAGGTCCAGTCACTCAGTGCAAGTGCGCGATTATCTTGGCTTGCTGTACTGTAATTGACCGAGAAATAGTTCCAGATCACAGACTCCCCTGGGATGGTTCACTTCCCCACGGCTCAGGCGGCCGTGCAGTAATATTCCTCACAAATTGCCCAACAGCTTTAGGAAGGAACACACAGCTCACCGTCCCTCCGGACTTCTGTTATGCACTCGCCACCAGTTTCCAGTATTTTTCATATTGCCAACGCGTTTCAAGTCACACAGACTCTTCTTCATGGGCTGATTTCAAATGAAGTGCTAACTCGATTTCCTGTTTGTTTGTATCTTTTATTGAACATATGGCCCCTGATGGGCCTGGCTGACGCTGGTTTCGCAGATTTGCATCATGGGAAACGTAGTCCTGGAAAAGAGTTACAATTATGCTTAGATGAATTTGTTCTTCATTTGTACGTTAAAACAGTTCATTATTCCTTATAGTAAGGTCCAGTCACTCAGTGCAAGTGCGCGATTATCTTGGCTTGCTGTACTGTAATTGACCGAGAAATAGTTCCAGATCACAGACTCCCCTGGGATGGTTCACTTCCCCACGGCTCAGGCGGCCGTGCAGTAATATTCCTCACAAATTGCCCAACAGCTTTAGGAAGGAACACACAGCTCACCGTCCCTCCGGACTTCTGTTATGCACTCGCCACCAGTTTCCAGTATTTATTCATATTGCCAACGCGTTTCAAGTCACACAGACTCTTCTTCATGGGCTGATTTCAAATGAAGTGCTAACTCGATTTCCTGTTTGTTTGTATCTTTTATTGAACATATGGCCCCTGATGGGCCTGGCTGACGCTGGTTTCGCAGATTTGCATCATGGGAAACGTAGTCCTGGAAAAGAGTTACAATTATGCTTAGATGAATTTGTTCTTCATTTGTACGTTAAAACAGTTCATTATTCCTTATAGTAAGGTCCAGTCACTCAGTGCAAGTGCGCGATTATCTTGGCTTGCTGTACTGTAATTGACCGAGAAATAGTTCCAGATCACAGACTCCCCTGGGATGGTTCACTTCCCCACGGCTCAGGCGGCCGTGCAGTAATATTCCTCACAAATTGCCCAACAGCTTTAGGAAGGAACACACAGCTCACCGTCCCTCCGGACTTCTGTTATGCACTCGCCACCAGTTTCCAGTATTTATTCATATTGCCAACGCGTTTCAAGTCACACAGACTCTTCTTCATGGGCTGATTTCAAATGAAGTGCTAACTCGATTTCCTGTTTGTTTGTATCTTTTATTGAACATATGGCCCCTGATGGGCCTGGCTGACGCTGGTTTCGCAGATTTGCATCATGGGAAACGTAGTCCTGGAAAAGAGTTACAATTATGCTTAGATGAATTTGTTCTTCATTTGTACGTTAAAACAGTTCATTATTCCTTATAGTAAGGTCCAGTCACTCAGTGCAAGTGCGCGATTATCTTGGCTTGCTGTACTGTAATTGACCGAGAAATAGTTCCAGATCACAGACTCCCCTGGGATGGTTCACTTCCCCACGGCTCAGGCGGCCGTGCAGTAATATTCCTCACAAATTGCCCAACAGTTTTAGGAAGGAACACACAGCTCACCGTCCCTCCGGACTTCTGTTATGCACTCGCCACCAGTTTCCAGTATTTATTCATATTGCCAACGCGTTTCAAGTCACACAGACTCTTCTTCATGGGCTGATTTCAAATGAAGTGCTAACTCGATTTCCTGTTTGTTTGTATCTTTTATTGAACATATGGCCCCTGATGGGCCTGGCTGACGCTGGTTTCGCAGATTTGCATCATGGGAAACGTAGTCCTGGAAAAGAGTTACAATTATGCTTAGATGAATTTGTTCTTCATTTGTACGTTAAAACAGTTCATTATTCCTTATAGTAAGGTCCAGTCACTCAGTGCAAGTGCGCGATTATCTTGGCTTGCTGTACTGTAATTGACCGAGAAATAGTTCCAGATCACAGACTCCCCTGGGATGGTTCACTTCCCCACGGCTCAGGCGGCCGTGCAGTAATATTCCTCACAAATTGCCCAACAGCTTTAGGAAGGAACACACAGCTCACCGTCCCTCCGGACTTCTGTTATGCACTCGCCACCAGTTTCCAGTATTTATTCATATTGCCAACGCGTTTCAAGTCACACAGACTCTTCTTCATGGGCTGATTTCAAATGAAGTGCTAACTCGATTTCCTGTTTGTTTGTATCTTTTATTGAACATATGGCCCCTGATGGGCCTGGCTGACGCTGGTTTCGCAGATTTGCATCATGGGAAACGTAGTCCTGGAAAAGAGTTACAATTATGCTTAGATGAATTTGTTCTTCATTTGTACGTTAAAACAGTTCATTATTCCTTATAGTAAGGTCCAGTCACTCAGTGCAAGTGCGCGATTATCTTGGCTTGCTGTACTGTAATTGACCGAGAAATAGTTCCAGATCACAGACTCCCCTGGGATGGTTCACTTCCCCACGGCTCAGGCGGCCGTGCAGTAATATTCCTCACAAATTGCCCAACAGCTTTAGGAAGGAACACACAGCTCACCGTCCCTCCGGACTTCTGTTATGCACTCGCCACCAGTTTCCAGTATTTTTCATATTGCCAACGCGTTTCAAGTCACACAGACTCTTCTTCATGGGCTGATTTCAAATGAAGTGCTAACTCGATTTCCTGTTTGTTTGTATCTTTTATTGAACATATGGCCCCTGATGGGCCTGGCTGACGCTGGTTTCGCAGATTTGCATCATGGGAAACGTAGTCCTGGAAAAGAGTTACAATTATGCTTAGATGAATTTGTTCTTCATTTGTACGTTAAAACAGTTCATTATTCCTTATAGTAAGGTCCAGTCACTCAGTGCAAGTGCGCGATTATCTTGGCTTGCTGTACTGTAATTGACCGAGAAATAGTTCCAGATCACAGACTCCCCTGGGATGGTTCACTTCCCCACGGCTCAGGCGGCCGTGCAGTAATATTCCTCACAAATTGCCCAACAGCTTTAGGAAGGAACACACAGCTCACCGTCCCTCCGGACTTCTGTTATGCACTCGCCACCAGTTTCCAGTATTTATTCATATTGCCAACGCGTTTCAAGTCACACAGACTCTTCTTCATGGGCTGATTTCAAATGAAGTGCTAACTCGATTTCCTGTTTGTTTGTATCTTTTATTGAACATATGGCCCCTGATGGGCCTGGCTGACGCTGGTTTCGCAGATTTGCATCATGGGAAACGTAGTCCTGGAAAAGAGTTACAATTATGCTTAGATGAATTTGTTCTTCATTTGTACGTTAAAACAGTTCATTATTCCTTATAGTAAGGTCCAGTCACTCAGTGCAAGTGCGCGATTATCTTGGCTTGCTGTACTGTAATTGACCGAGAAATAGTTCCAGATCACAGACTCCCCTGGGATGGTTCACTTCCCCACGGCTCAGGCGGCCGTGCAGTAATATTCCTCACAAATTGCCCAACAGCTTTAGGAAGGAACACACAGCTCACCGTCCCTCCGGACTTCTGTTATGCACTCGCCACCAGTTTCCAGTATTTATTCATATTGCCAACGCGTTTCAAGTCACACAGACTCTTCTTCATGGGCTGATTTCAAATGAAGTGCTAACTCGATTTCCTGTTTGTTTGTATCTTTTATTGAACATATGGCCCCTGATGGGCCTGGCTGACGCTGGTTTCGCAGATTTGCATCATGGGAAACGTAGTCCTGGAAAAGAGTTACAATTATGCTTAGATGAATTTGTTCTTCATTTGTACGTTAAAACAGTTCATTATTCCTTATAGTAAGGTCCAGTCACTCAGTGCAAGTGCGCGATTATCTTGGCTTGCTGTACTGTAATTGACCGAGAAATAGTTCCAGATCACAGACTCCCCTGGGATGGTTCACTTCCCCACGGCTCAGGCGGCCGTGCAGTAATATTCCTCACAAATTGCCCAACAGTTTTAGGAAGGAACACACAGCTCACCGTCCCTCCGGACTTCTGTTATGCACTCGCCACCAGTTTCCAGTATTTATTCATATTGCCAACGCGTTTCAAGTCACACAGACTCTTCTTCATGGGCTGATTTCAAATGAAGTGCTAACTCGATTTCCTGTTTGTTTGTATCTTTTATTGAACATATGGCCCCTGATGGGCCTGGCTGACGCTGGTTTCGCAGATTTGCATCATGGGAAACGTAGTCCTGGAAAAGAGTTACAATTATGCTTAGATGAATTTGTTCTTCATTTGTACGTTAAAACAGTTCATTATTCCTTATAGTAAGGTCCAGTCACTCAGTGCAAGTGCGCGATTATCTTGGCTTGCTGTACTGTAATTGACCGAGAAATAGTTCCAGATCACAGACTCCCCTGGGATGGTTCACTTCCCCACGGCTCAGGCGGCCGTGCAGTAATATTCCTCACAAATTGCCCAACAGCTTTAGGAAGGAACACACAGCTCACCGTCCCTCCGGACTTCTGTTATGCACTCGCCACCAGTTTCCAGTATTTATTCATATTGCCAACGCGTTTCAAGTCACACAGACTCTTCTTCATGGGCTGATTTCAAATGAAGTGCTAACTCGATTTCCTGTTTGTTTGTATCTTTTATTGAACATATGGCCCCTGATGGGCCTGGCTGACGCTGGTTTCGCAGATTTGCATCATGGGAAACGTAGTCCTGGAAAAGAGTTACAATTATGCTTAGATGAATTTGTTCTTCATTTGTACGTTAAAACAGTTCATTATTCCTTAAACGAAGGTCCAGTCACTCAGTGCAAGTGCGCGATTATCTTGGCTTGCTGTACTGTAATTGACCGAGAAATAGTTCCAGATCACAGACTCCCCTGGGATGGTTCACTTCCCCACGGCTCAGGCGGCCGTGCAGTAATATTCCTCACAAATTGCCCAACAGCTTTAGGAAGGAACACACAGCTCACCGTCCCTCCGGACTTCTGTTATGCACTCGCCACCAGTTTCCAGTATTTATTCATATTGCCAACGCGTTTCAAGTCACACAGACTCTTCTTCATGGGCTGATTTCAAATGAAGTGCTAACTCGATTTCCTGTTTGTTTGTATCTTTTATTGAACATATGGTCCCTGATGGGCCTGGCTGACGCTGGTTTCGCAGATTTGCATCATGGGAAACATAGTCCTGGAAAAGAGTTACAATTATGCTTAGATTAATTTGTTCTTCATTTGTACGTTAAAACAGTTCATTATTCCTTATAGTAAGGTCCAGTCACTCAGTGCAAGTGCGCGATTATCTTGGCTTGCTGTACTGTAATTGACCGAGAAATAGTTCCAGATCACAGACTCCCCTGGGATGGTTCACTTCCCCACGGCTCAGGCGGCCGTGCAGTAATATTCCTCACAAATTGCCCAACAGCTTTAGGAAGGAACACACAGCTCACCGTCCCTCCGGACTTCTGTTATGCACTCGCCACCAGTTTCCAGTATTTATTCATATTGCCAACGCGTTTCAAGTCACACAGACTCTTCTTCATGGGCTGATTTCAAATGAAGTGCTAACTCGATTTCCTGTTTGTTTGTATCTTTTATTGAACATATGGCCCCTGATGGGCCTGGCTGACGCTGGTTTCGCAGATTTGCATCATGGGAAACGTAGTCCTGGAAAAGAGTTACAATTATGCTTAGATGAATTTGTTCTTCATTTGTACGTTAAAACAGTTCATTATTCCTTATAGTAAGGTCCAGTCACTCAGTGCAAGTGCGCGATTATCTTGGCTTGCTGTACTGTAATTGACCGAGAAATAGTTCCAGATCACAGACTCCCCTGGGATGGTTCACTTCCCCACGGCTCAGGCGGCCGTGCAGTAATATTCCTCACAAATTGCCCAACAGCTTTAGGAAGGAACACACAGCTCACCGTCCCTCCGGACTTCTGTTATGCACTCGCCACCAGTTTCCAGTATTTATTCATATTGCCAACGCGTTTCAAGTCACACAGACTCTTCTTCATGGGCTGATTTCAAATGAAGTGCTAACTCGATTTCCTGTTTGTTTGTATCTTTTATTGAACATATGGCCCCTGATGGGCCTGGCTGACGCTGGTTTCGCAGATTTGCATCATGGGAAACGTAGTCCTGGAAAAGAGTTACAATTATGCTTAGATGAATTTGTTCTTCATTTGTACGTTAAAACAGTTCATTATTCCTTATAGTAAGGTCCAGTCACTCAGTGCAAGTGCGCGATTATCTTGGCTTGCTGTACTGTAATTGACCGAGAAATAGTTCCAGATCACAGACTCCCCTGGGATGGTTCACTTCCCCACGGCTCAGGCGGCCGTGCAGTAATATTCCTCACAAATTGCCCAACAGCTTTAGGAAGGAACACACAGCTCACCGTCCCTCCGGACTTCTGTTATGCACTCGCCACCAGTTTCCAGTATTTATTCATATTGCCAACGCGTTTCAAGTCACACAGACTCTTCTTCATGGGCTGATTTCAAATGAAGTGCTAACTCGATTTCCTGTTTGTTTGTATCTTTTATTGAACATATGGCCCCTGATGGGCCTGGCTGACGCTGGTTTCGCAGATTTGCATCATGGGAAACGTAGTCCTGGAAAAGAGTTACAATTATGCTTAGATGAATTTGTTCTTCATTTGTACGTTAAAACAGTTCATTATTCCTTATAGTAAGGTCCAGTCACTCAGTGCAAGTGCGCGATTATCTTGGCTTGCTGTACTGTAATTGACCGAGAAATAGTTCCAGATCACAGACTCCCCTGGGATGGTTCACTTCCCCACGGCTCAGGCGGCCGTGCAGTAATATTCCTCACAAATTGCCCAACAGCTTTAGGAAGGAACACACAGCTCACCGTCCCTCCGGACTTCTGTTATGCACTCGCCACCAGTTTCCAGTATTTATTCATATTGCCAACGCGTTTCAAGTCACACAGACTCTTCTTCATGGGCTGATTTCAAATGAAGTGCTAACTCGATTTCCTGTTTGTTTGTATCTTTTATTGAACATATGGCCCCTGATGGGCCTGGCTGACGCTGGTTTCGCAGATTTGCATCATGGGAAACGTAGTCCTGGAAAAGAGTTACAATTATGCTTAGATGAATTTGTTCTTCATTTGTACGTTAAAACAGTTCATTATTCCTTATAGTAAGGTCCAGTCACTCAGTGCAAGTGCGCGATTATCTTGGCTTGCTGTACTGTAATTGACCGAGAAATAGTTCCAGATCACAGACTCCCCTGGGATGGTTCACTTCCCCACGGCTCAGGCGGCCGTGCAGTAATATTCCTCACAAATTGCCCAACAGCTTTAGGAAGGAACACACAGCTCACCGTCCCTCCGGACTTCTGTTATGCACTCGCCACCAGTTTCCAGTATTTATTCATATTGCCAACGCGTTTCAAGTCACACAGACTCTTCTTCATGGGCTGATTTCAAATGAAGTGCTAACTCGATTTCCTGTTTGTTTGTATCTTTTATTGAACAGAAGTCCGGAGGGACGGTGAGCTGTGTGTTCCTTCCTAAAGCTGTTGGGCAATTTGTGAGGAATATTACTGCACGGCCGCCTGAGCCGTGGGGAAGTGAACCATCCCAGGGGAGTCTGTGATCTGGAACTATTTCTCGGTCAATTACAGTACAGCAAGCCAAGATAATCGCGCACTTGCACTGAGTGACTGGACCTTACTATAAGGAATAATGAACTGTTTTAACGTACAAATGAAGAACAAATTCATCTAAGCATAATTGTAACTCTTTTCCAGGACTACGTTTCCCATGATGCAAATCTGCGAAACCAGCGTCAGCCAGGCCCATCAGGGGCCACATGTTCAATAAAAGATACAAACAAACAGGAAATCGAGTTAGCACTTCATTTGAAAACAGCCCATGAAGAAGAGTCTGTGTGACTTGAAACGCGTTGGCAATATGAATAAATACTGGAAACTGGTGGCGAGTGCATAACAGAAGTCCGGAGGGACGGTGAGCTGTGTGTTCCTTCCTAAAGCTGTTGGGCAATTTGTGAGGAATATATATATATATATATATACATATATGTATGTATGTATGTATATATATATATATATATATATATATATATATATATATATCCCTGCCGCTTTCAGTGGCGGGCCTCGGACGTGGTAGCGAATCCCTGTATTTCCAACCAAACACTGTCCTCCGTGAAAGAAAGAATTCCGGGCCACTTTAGAGTTGCAAAGCGTGTTTAATTCAAAAGGCTTTTTCTCGACGCGTTTCGCAGGTGAAACCTGATTTCTCACGAGAACGAGTGAGCTGCATTACGTTCAATATATACAAAGTCACCTGGTATTAGCGTCATACCTATGGTAATCAACAACAGACTCGCCAATGATCAAGTGGGCTGAGTTCACATTGGAGCACTACTTTTCAAGTTTAAAAACGGAAATACTTTTTCAAGTTTTGAAAACAAAATTACTTTTCAAGTCAGGATGTGTTTACTAGAATTGGCAAATGTTAGCTCCTCCCTCTTGTTGACTGTACATTTTCTGTATGACCTTATATGTACCTAAAACCTTCTTCTTGTACTTGTACCGCCTTCTTTTGAGCCCCTGTGTGGGTATAAAAGGACCATGCTCCTTCTGTTCAGGGTGCTACTTCATACACTTCCGAAGGGTGTTGTGTGAATGTAGTTCCACCTCATGAGGTTAATACATTTTGTATTTTATATTCCAGTTTCTGTGCCAACTTCTATCCTATTGGTCTGAGGACTTTGTGGAGAGAAGGGCGAACCCCTAGCACTGGTAGGCCTTGCTGAGGCCCACCACAACAGAGTGGCTTTGCGTGGCTTCATAAATTGAAATGAGACCCTGCATCATGCATGTACCACTTTATGTGGTGTAAAAGTGATGCAGGCCTGTCATAAATAAGCCCCTTAGTGTGTACCAAACTGATTTCAGAAGTGCAGACATCTTGGGCCATATTATATATAGGATACTCTGTCCCTCTGTGCACCACAGTGCACTATTAAATGGGTGTGCCAGGCGCAGACTGGGACAGTGTGCATTATTTGAGTTAATGTGCTGCCCCCAGTGTAGTCACAAACTCATGCCTGCCCTGGGGGAGCACATAAGCAAATGGTGGACCTACTGTTTGAATCAGTCAGTCCACCTTTCAATGTGCAAGTGGCAACCGGCCTGCATTTAAATGGGGTGGAGCAGAGATCTCCTTGCACATAAGTGCAGTGAGTGACTCCACCCTTCAGCGGGGAATGTCAGCAAATGCCCTCGTAATATGGTGTGAATGCTGTTAATGTGTTTGTGCAAGTTTTGTGAATTATTAACAACGTGCAGAACATGGAATTACTTTTGATCTCACATGTACAAACTGCTATAGTGCTAATGCATTTAGAACGAATTTGCTATGACATTATGAGTGGAGAGGTGTGGTGCAGCGGCCAGAGCAGCTGACTTAGGAGCACAGGGTTCATGGTTCGTTCCCCGGCTCCGGCGGCAACTCAGCTCAGCACCTGTGACTCTGGGCAATAACTCACTTAATTTCAACGACGGACCCCGCGCCTTGAGACCCGTAAGGGTGAGTAGCTCACGCTTTACAAATACGGATTTATTTATGGCTTGTAAAAGTGTGTTTCTCTGGCTCATGTTTACTAAGCCTCAATTTAGGCCTTTATGCCATCTTAATCAAAGTGGATGTCTCCTCCTGCATACTCATTGTTCATCATTTTTGCAGCACACAGTCATGCAGAGGTATGTTTGTTTACTTCCATTGACATTGTTCTTCCTGATCTTACAGAAAACTTTCCAGCATGGTCACAATAGTGTTTCTTTTTCCAAGGCCCTTCTGCTAGCTCACTGTAACCCATACCTTAATAACAGTTTGCTGTTGATCGTGTAACCAGTTTTTCCTACCATCTCAAAAAGTATTCGCATACAGCGAGCAGAATCAATATTGATGTAGTGGGATAGTGCTTAGATGCTAAGGCAACATGACGTTTTATAGAACCGTGTTCTGATTTGCTAAGAATGTAAATTCTTTGTTCACACTATGATGCTTCAGCTGAATTTGATGATTTCTTATACAAGAAAACTGTATATAAACACTGATTTTTGGGTGTGAGCCAGAGGACTTTCCAATTCTACAAATAATGTTGTCCTTTTTCTTACTGATTGTGCTGCTCATTTGGGACTTTGAATTTTTCGGATTTGCACATTATTCAGTATGGCCCTATTTACCGAGAGCCTTCATGGTAATGACTTCATGCATTTGCATTTTTTATCCCTGTACCGCACCTTTTGAATTTTTGTAATGAATCTTTACCATTTCTATTCCTGATCTAGAACTCAGTAATTGAGTCAGACCTTACTTACTTGACTATATTTTGATATCTTTATCTCGCGGACATATTTCCTCATGAAATTGAGGGGAAACAACCTTTACAACGCAACTTTTACAACGCACTCCCATTACAACGAAACTTTTACAACGCAAAAACCATTACAACGCATCTATTTACAACGCATGTTTTTACAACGTAGGTACCTTTACAACGCATACCATTACAACGTAAAGTATTGGTAAGTATATAATTATATTTAAAATGTTATATGTTTGGGTTTTTTTAAGGGGTATTTTTAGGGTTCAGGGTCAGTTTTGGGTTTTTGGGTAAAGGGGTATTTTTAGGGTTCAGGGTCAGTTTTGGGGTTTTGGGTAAAGGGGTATTTTTAGGGTTCAGGGTCAGTTTTTGGTTTTTGGGTAAAGGGGTATTTTTAGGGTTCAGGGTCAGTTTTGGGTTTTTGGGTTAAGGGGTATTTTAAGGGTTCAGGGTCAGTTTTGGGTTTTTGGGTAAAGGGGTATTTTTAGGGTTCAGGGTCAGTTTGGGGTTTTTGGGTAAAAGGGTATTTTTAGGGTTCAGGGTCAGTTTTGGGTTTTTGGGGTACAGGGGTACAGGGTAAAAATAAAGTAAAATTAAATTTAAATTAAATTAATTAAATGAAATGAAATGAAATTAAATTAAATTATATTAATTTCAATTAATTTACATTTAAAAAATTAATATATACTTACCAATACTTACGTTGTAATGGTATGCGTTGTAAAGGTACCTGCGTTGTAAAAACATGCGTTGTAAATACATGCGTTGTAATGGTTTTTGCGTTGTAAAAATGTCATTGTAAAGGTATGCGTTGTAAAAGTATGCGTTGTAACGTCATACATCCGAAATTGAGGTTTAACACTGTCTCCAATTTATCAACCCATGGACAAGTTGTTGAGGTAATATTTGGGGGTATTCAAATTTAGGGTTTCCCCATGCCCACAGCACTAAGACAAAGTGGTTACTCCTTTGCATGGGGTTATGCCCCATAAAAATGAGGGCGCGCTCCCATTGAGATCACACCAGTGCACATGTAGCACTGGGCCTATCTGCATCCCTGGTGCGCTATCCATACAAAGGCCCTTGAAGTGCCACACATAGAGTTTCAGACTATCACTCTATGGAAGAAGCACCTGCCCTCCCACTGCTGACTTTAAACCTTAGATGCCAAGTGGACCTATATCAGCAGTTCGCAGGCGTGGGTGCTGGCCCCATTTTTATGTTGGAAAAATTGAAAATACATTATTTATTTACTTTATTTGCAACAGGATAAAACTCAACAGAAATGTTGTCCAAGAGGACATTTCTAAAGTACATGGGCGATCAGATGATTTGGTGGATTAAAGTGATATTGAACAGGAACAGAGTCACATTATAGTATTAACATCATAACCAGCATAGACAAACAATACCTGCTTTGAAGATGTGGTCCTATCAGGATCCCATAGCAGCTCATTGTAAAAAAATGTTTTTGTGAAACCACACCTCCAGAGAAGGCAGGCTCTTTCAGAAACATATCCCAAATATATACAAGGGAAAGTTGGGGGACAGGTAAAGGGAGTTACTCATTGGACCACACCAACCGGCAGTGAGGGGGGAGAATACTGGGGAAGGCAACAAACCAAGGATCATTGGCAGCCAGTTGCACCTCTCCCATCCAAACTGTGGGTTCATGTGGCAACAGGAAATTTGGCCAAGTATCCTAGTGATTCTGATAGCTGAAATCCTGTTCCTTTAAAGTTTCACACCACACTTTATTAGATACAACTGAATCCAACCCATAATAAAGAACTGAAATGCTCAAAAATTTAGTAACTATCCTGGATACACCTAATACTAACTACGCCTCTGTTCCTAAAGGCTGTGTCTCACAGTGTCCAACTTTACTTACCAGTCTATCAGCCGGATCTTCTCTGACAATACTACATCAATTACAATGCTAGTCAAAGTAGCTGCGCTTTCATCGCTTCCAAATAAATCTCCAGTCATGTCCAATGATGTCAACCACCAGATGCATTTATGCTAACAAATGCAAACATTCTCACTTACTCCCATGCCAAACACAGTCTTTGCCCTACCTACTTCAACTCTCCCAAGTTACCATCATTGCCAACTCCCACAACTTAGTGCCAGTCCCAAACCCTACCTCCTCTGGTTAATACTTAATCTCAGCACCTATCTTCACTCAACACATCCGCTTCGCTTATGTTCATACTCCCTTACTCTCCAAACTCCCCCCTCTTCATTACCATTTATAACAGTTAACACTTTTGCAACCAACTGCTTGAACTCACACAATCATACTCCTTCCAGCACCGTCTTTCTCATCACTTTTACTCCTTCACTCATACTCTCTTCCCTTCCTTATAGCATTTACTCTATTCTTACTGGAAATGTGTAGCCCACCACTTTAATGCAAACCCTGCTCCCCCCTTTACCTATACCTGCACCTCTGCGGCCTATTATCAATTATGATATAAATAACCCCTCTTTTTTTCTGTCCCTGCCTCCTACTTCCCTACTACACCCATCTGATCTTTCATCTTACTTATCCTAACTCCAGCAGCTAGTCATTCTTCAACTCTTGACTTCACATACTGCCATACTCCCACTAACTCTTGCTACCTTCTCAAGCGATGCCAACTTCACCTCTTCCCAACAGCGTAATGCCATTTAGAGAGTGTCCCATTTCTAGTCCCTTATTCACACCAAAGAGGACCTGTAACTCAGGTCAATAAGACCTGGAGCCCTCAAACCATTGTAGTACAGAGACAGCTCTCCTGCAACCGTCTACCTGCAGATTTGTTGTTGTACCAAAGTCAAATTTAAAAGGTCTTTATTAATAGCTTGGCAGATTGGAACCTGGTCTTCTATCAGACTAACTCGAAATTGCCTACATATAAACCCAGTCTCCCCTCAAAGGGTGGAATGTATCTTCAACCTACGGTTCTCCCATCCATGCCATGCCACCTCGACCATCCTCTATGTCCGTGGTACTCATAGTACAGTCCGCCAGCGGCCCGGCAGGCTTTCCTTGGCGGCCCGCCAACCTTTCAGGTAATGTACCCATGGCCCCCCAGAAAGAGAGAGATAGAGAGTGGAGAGATAGAGCGAGAGAGTGGAGAGAGAGAGAGAGAGTGGAGAGAGAGAGAGAAAGAGTGGAGAGAGAGGAGAGAGAGGGTAGAGAGAGTGGAGAGAGGGAGGGAAAGTGAAGAGAGAGAGGAGAGAGAGACTGACTGAGATACTGACTGACTGAGAGACTGACTGAGAGAGAGACTGACTGAGTGAGAGAGACTGACAGTGAGAGACTGACAGAGAGAGACTGACAGAGAGAGACTGACAGTGAGAGGCTGACAGAGACTGACTGACTGAGAGAGAGACGGACTGAGGTAGAGAGAGACGGACTGAGGTAGAGAGAGAGACTGACTGAGGTAGAGAGAGACTGACTGAGGTAGAGAGAGAGACTGACTGAGGTAGAGAAACTGACTGATTGAGAGAGAGAGAGAGAGAGAGAGACTGACACAGAGAGAGAGACTGACAGAGAGAGAGACTGACAGAGTGAGAGACTGACTGAGTGAGAGAGAGAGACTGACTGACAGAGAGATTGACAAAGAGAGAGACTGACTGATTGAGAGACTGACTGACTGACAGAGAGAGGCTGACTGACTAAGAGAGATTGTAATGTTCGATAAAAAAATGCAGGAAATTAAGTTGAAGTATTTATTCAAAGGAACACAGGAGCGAGGTGGGACACAGCCTACACAAGTCTTCTTCCCAGTCAAACTGGCATCCAGCAAGGAATATAGGGCCAGATGTAGGTAGGACTTATTTACCGATTCTTAATTACCGAATTTTACCGATTCGGTAATTAAGAATTGGTAAATAAGAAGGGGGGACATGTAGGAGCATCCAGATGTTTCTTTTACCGAATCGGTAAAAAATCTGTATTTACCGATTCGGTAAATACCGACCGGTAATGCCCATTCATTCCTATGGGCTTTGAAGCCCATAGGAATGAATGGGCATTACCGATTCGGTATTTACCGAATCGGTAAATACCGAATTTCACAAGGGTGCAGGGGGTGTCACTTTGACACCCTCTGGCACCCCCAAAAGAGGCTCGGGTGCCATGTGGCAGGCATACCTGCCCTAAGGGCAGGTCTGCCTGTCATATGGCATAGGTGTGCATGCACACATGTGCATGCACACCGGAATCGGTATTTTACCATCAAATTGAATTTGATGGTAAAATACCGATTCTGTAAGGCTTGTGGGACTCAGAAGAGTCCCACCTACATCTCAAATTTACCGATTCGGTAGAAATACCGATCGGTAAATTTACCGATCGGTAATTTTACCGAATCAGTTACACATGCCCCTACATCCCATTTCTGTAATACCGGTCGGTAACGGCCGAAAATACCGATTTTCGGCCGTTACCGACCGACCTACATCGGGCCCATTGAACCTTGCTAGAATGCACAAGGGAAGGAATGGAAGAAAAACAATTCCAGAAGTAAGAACAACATGACAGAGAGACTGACTGACTGACTAAGAGAGAGACTGACAGAGAGAGAGAAACACTGACTGACTGAGAGAGAGAGACTGACTGACTGGAAGAGAGACTGACTGCTAGAAAGAGAGAGACTGCCTGAGAGAGAGAGGGAGAGAGAGAGAGAGAGAGAGACTGACTGAGAGAGAGAGAGACTGGCTGACTGAGAGAGAGACTGACTTAGGTAGAGAGAGACTGGCTGAGGTAGAGAGAGACTGACTGACTGACAGAGAGAGACTGACTGACTGACAGAGAGACTGACTGAGATAGAGAGAGGTAGAGGTAGAGAGAGACTGACTGAGAGAGAGAGAGAGAGAGAGAGACTGACTGACAGAGAGAGATTGACAGAGTGAGAGACTGACGGACTAGGAGAGACTGACTGACTGAGAGAGATTGACAAAGAGAGAGACTGACTGACTGACAGAGAGACTGACTGACAGAGAGAGGTTGACTGACTAAGAGATAGACTGACTGACTAAGAGAGAGTCTGACAGAGAGAGAGAGAAACACTGACTGACTGAGAGAGAGAGAGAATGACTGACTGACTGGAAGAGAGACTGACTGCTAGAAAGAGAGAGACTGTCTGAGAGAGAGAGAGAACCTGACTGACTGAGACTGGCTGAGAAAGAGACTGACTGACTGAGAGAGACTGACTGAGAGAGATTGACAAAGAGAGAGACTGACAGAGAGAGACAAACACGGGTTGACTGAGAGAGAGAGAGACTGACTGACTGGAAGAGAGACTGACTGCTAGAAAGAGAGAGACTGCCTGAGAGAGAGACAGAGATGACTGACTGAGACTGGCTGACTGAGTGAGAGAGAGATTCACTGGCTGAGACTGACTGAGAGAGAGGCTGACTGACTGAGAGAGAGACTGACAGAGAGAAATACTGGCTGACAGAGAGAGAGACTGAGTCACCGACTGAGAGAGAGAGACTGACAGAGAGAGAGACTGACTGACTGAGAGAGACTGACTGATTGAGAGACTGACTGACTGACAGAGAGACTGACTTACTGAGAGACTGACTGACAGAGAGAGACTGACTGACAGAGAGAGAGAGAGACTGACAGAGAGAGAGAGAGAGAGAGAGAGAGAGAGAGAGAGAGAGAGAGAGAGAGAGAGAGAGAGAAACTGTGATGTAATTGGGGTAAAGTGTGTATGCAGCTATGCAATGCCTCTTAAGATTGCTATTGTCTGCTAATAAAAATGTATTATCAAAATGTGCTATTTGTAGTTACATCTGCTTTTGAAATACAGCATAGTGGCATTGCCTGTTTTGAAATGGGTTTGATTTGTTTTTACTTTAGCCCCGCCCCTCCACTGACCCCACCCCTACCGGTGCGGCCCTCGGCCACAAACCAAACTGTAATTTTGGCGCCCCAACAGAAAGTTTGTGAGTACCCATGCTCTATATGAATCAGAAGTAGCAGACAATATACAATGCTGCTGCAGGACACAGTGGCATAGCTAGACCTACTGCCACTCTGGGAGGATGCCACCCAGAGCAGTTAAGAGCGGACGACTTATTCTGGGGGCAAAGGGTCTAGAGGCTGATGGACGGCTTGTACTTGGAGGGCAGGGGGATGGTCGTAGTCGACAGACATAACTTGCTCATCCCCGCCACTCCCAAAAACAGTACCGTCCAGGGTGGATCGGCCGCCCCTCCCTCCCCCAACACCACCCCACAGAGCTATGCCACTGGCAGGGCAACAATTTAAGATTAACATCCAAACGTTCCATTTGCTCTTCACAGTTCACTCTCTAGACTGGCTACATGTCTCCATGGGTTTTATTTGTAAAGCAGTGTTCTAGAAAGAGGATTTTGAAGCAACATGCATAGCTCAATGTGTTTAACTAGCCCTGGACCTCTCTTTCTTCAGCACAAACTCCGTACGTACCACCAAACTAGAGTTCCTCAATCTAGGTGACTCCACTTTTGATCATCTCTCCTTCAAAGACCTTGCAACTCCTTCTCAGCTCACTCCGTTATAATTTTGTTTACAACCATCTCAAATTCAAGATAAAGCATATATCCGGTACTAGTTTGAGCCCAAATAACCCTTGAAAGCAGTTCAATAAAGATGAGCTTTCCCCTTTAGTACTGAACTTACCCAGAACCAACAAAGCTGCTCCACTAGTCTTGATATTGCCCAAACATGAGCCTAGTCTCTGTACCCGTCCAAATCATAATGCTGCCCAAATGCTACTAAGGCCCTGATTTATATAACCATTTTGCAATTGCACACCCTGTAATTCACAAAATTACAGAGTTTGTGACAGCACAAGAGGTGTGTGCTAGTTACTAATCCCTTTGTGCTTTGGAAATGTTTTTTTTTCTGAAAGGTTCAAAAGGGGTTAAACAAGTCATTCTAAATATCAATTTGGTAAAGGCGGTGAAAGGGGATCCTCTCCTGTGATTTCCAACATTGTGTCCACCTGTACTGTTTGCTGGACTGGGGACGGAGAGGGGGGGTTCTAGATTTTGGGACTGGCTCCATAAAGATATCGAGGCACCATACAGGTGTCATTTCCAATTCAACATTGGTCCAGAGCTTGTGCAAAGAAAACCCCATGTCAACCAGGTTTGTTGTCAAGGGCTGACTGGTAAACGCACTGGACCTGTACTACCTTTGCACAGTTTCAAATGTTTTATGTTCAGTTCCTATTTTATGTGCTTTACCTACTACATCCCGTTCTTTTATTTATTTTCTAGCAACGCAAAGTGAATGCATTCACCCATTAAGACCCTTCTAAATCCATTTCTCGGAAACTCGAATGCTCTCTGGCCAGCATGACTAATACGAACGTGCCTTTTGTTGTACAACACCTGTGCTTAGACTACCCCTCCCTTTACCTGTTCTGTAAAAATAAAGTGCCCATTTAAATACCAGATCTGCCAGTGAAAAGACTAAGCAGGTGCACAGCCTCATTGAAAGCAGCAAATGACCACTTTTGTTATTCTTGGACAGATGCCTTTATTTGTTCATCTGGGTGCATACAAGGTTCGATGAGGCAGAAAGAAAATCAACAAGCATTTGCAATGCAATAGGTCTCGCATTAGGAAAGTTTGAGCTATTGGTATTGTAAATGACACATTTTTCATTTATGTGTTGGGTTTTGAAAATAGCGAAATTAATAGCTTTGTCATTTACAATGCCAATAGTTATAACTTTCGCAAATGTGACACCTATAGCACTTGTAAAGCAATATGTGTTGTATTTACGGGACTTAGATGTATTGATATTACAAATAACAATGGCTTTTAATTTTTTTAAATAATTAATATTAAATAAAAGTTATTGTAATTTATAATGGGAATAGCTTAAACTTTTGTAAATAACTTTTGTGAATATTATGTTCAGTGTATTTTATTGTGACGAAAATAAAAACAAGTGACACACTCTGGGGAAAAAACAAGTGACACACTCTGGGGAAAAACACCCGGAAGTGCCGAAGTGGGATATTTATTGTTCATCTGGTGCAACTGAGCCCCGACCCTGCCGCTTACTATTTTAGCCCACGATCGGGTGGACTATCAGGCTGCCCCAAGACAACCTCGAGGAGCAGAGTATGTGTGTAAGGGAGGGAGGACAATAGAGGCAAGAGGAGGAGAGAAGGGGATGAAGGGGGTAAATGTAAGGGATGAGGAGAGGAGGTGCACACAAGGTAGTGGCTGTCTGAGAGGGAAAGGGTTTGCACAGGGGGTGAAGGAAGAACGGAAATGTCAGGTTATAGATGGGCTTAAATCAGGGCTGAAAATATAGGTATAAGGACCGTGGGCAAAAGAGAGGGTGATTTAAGCTAATAAATGGTGAAAAGAAGAGGCTTCTGACGGTAGAAAAAGACATGGTAGACGAAGGAGAAAAAGAGCACAAGAGAGGCGGGAGGAAACACGGTAGACGAGGAGACAGGACAAGGGCGGGCACAGAGCAGTGTTACCAAGACACTTATCGGGAAATGTTTCAATCCACGCACTGTGCTTATAAGGTTGCCAACTTGTTCGCTGGGGATGTTCCATATGCTTTGCTCGAAGGCTGCCGCAAACCCAAACACACAGCACCTACAGACTAACAATGGCACAGCGCGCTAAGCAAAGTGTTATTGACGAGTGAAATGCGCATATCATATAGTATTGAAGTATGCCCCTGCTGCAAATGCGTACTTACCTCGTTTACTGCGCTGAGCCATTCAGGAATTTAAATACTCCCTGTATCTCCCCGGCGCTCCAGTGCTGACACGCTCCGAACAGCATCTACTCTAAACCCCCGCGAGACAATTTAGCTAGGTGCGCCCTACACACTAAGTCAGTATTATTAGCTGCGCTGCTCGCTCTAAGCCTAGAAAGCATTGGCCAGGATGTTTTTCTTGGACCCACGGCACATGCACAATACCACCCATCTGCTTCAACTTCCCTGGAAGGATTGCTCCCAAAGCCAGCTAATTGGGCATTGGGTACACATGATCTCAAAAGGGCAGGGCAGAAAACGAGCCTCTTGCTGTCCGCACACAAAAGAGAGGCAGGTATGGGGAGCCCCAGCACCAATTGCCCCGTTCACCTGAAGGAGTTCAAACTAAAGTCAATTATTGACTTCTCCACCTAGAGCGGGGCTCCTGTAAACAACCCGATGCCACCAATACACCCTGTATCAGAACAGTGCTAAATGAAAACGTGCTTTTAACAGACTTTCTGCATTATTCAGGGATCTTTATGTGGCAAGAATGCATTAAACATGTAATTGCTCGGTAGACGCTGAAGGTGGATGAAATCGCGTGGATTTTTGCAATATTGAGGGTTCAAACTTAGAGCAAAATATAGGACTGTGAGAAAATAAATTATGAAGCTGTTACATATGTCCGAATACACATGGTATAACCAAAACATGACCGTGCCTATACGGAATCTGTATGGACAGCGTTAGTATGAGCATTGCAGAAGGCAATGGCCTATTGAATGTACCAGAACACCCCCATCCCATCAGATGCAGTCAATGCCGACCCCATGAGGACTTATAGTAATACAAAGGGGGTGGGGACGGTTGTTTAAACACAAGAGACAGCACGCATCCACCCAAGGAGCAGGCTTGAGACTGAAGGAGAGGAGTACGTAACGTTGAGGTAAAAGACAGATACCTGCACAGCTTTGTGCATCCCGAGCCGGGGGGAGAATGGCCCCCAGCAGACCCTCGCTGCAGAGTAGCAGTACCAACTCTGTGCCAGCAGCCCCCTACCAGAGGCGTCGCACATCGTGCAGCACACACCGGAGGCAGTAAAACGCCCTCACCTCTCACGGGGAACCCTCTTGCCCTCACACCACACTGGCAGAGGGGCAACAACCCTCCTTTACCAATACGCCGCCCAAACGCCACTGACCCTGGCCACTTCGTAACTCCCCTCCCCAACACACACATATGCAGGCACCGCATGCACAGTGTGCATTTCGGTAAAATAACCGGCTCCTTGCCTTCAGCCCCCGACGAGAGCAATTTTGGGGGCGGGGGTGGCATCGCTGCCAGCCTGCTCACCTTCTGTGGGTGCAGACCCCTTTTGTTGGCGCCCTGGGCTGGCGGGTACGCAGAGAGCCCTCCTCTCCTCGAAGTCATACTTTGCGTGTTTGCTGATCACAACAGGCCTCCCAGGCAAGGTCACGCTCCAGGGGGAGAGAGTGTTGTGGGCGGTAGCGAGGACTGAGTCACAAGGGGACTCAAATCCACATGCAGGTCGCGCCACCCTCAGACGTTTAACGGGAGGAGAAGACAGCTACTCAAAGTGCGCAAGCATGTGTATTTAGGGCAGAGAAACAAACGAAAAAGATGCCTAGAAAACACACATTTTCTCAGAGTGCTTAAAGACAAGCTGCGAGGGTGCGCATCCCGAAAACGGAAGTTCGGGAGCGTCACGCCTGTCGTGGGGCGGGACTTCCGTTTTCCGCGAAGCCCGCGCCCACGGAGTTGATGCCCCGCGGTGGCTGCAGAAGTCAGGACGGAGTGGCGGCGATGCGGTGAGTAAGGCTTAGTTGTAAGGGGGCGGTGTGTGTGTGTGGGGGGGAGGGTAGAGGGTGGCAGCAGCGGCAGCGTGTGTATGTGTGCGCGCGCCTGTGTGTGCGTGCGTGCAGAGGGGTGGGGGCTGCCTGTGTCTGTGTCTGTGTTGCATGCGAGGGAAGCAAGTTAGTCTGCGCAAGCGGGGCTCAGAAGTGCGCTCCCGCGGTGAAATCTGACAATGTAAAGGCGCGCGTCTGATTGCTGTCCACATTCCCAAATACGGGTAACATTAGTTGTCTTGCTGACAGCATTCATGCTTTCTCATGAATGCTACGTCAGCTCGACCTAAAAAGGGAAATCAAAAGGCTGTATAGTGTTTTTTATGATGCATTTGTTATTTTAAAGTATATCTCCACTATTCCCACTTTCCCAGGTCTTTTATTTATAGATTATCTCCTCGATAATATTTATTTATGATTGTCTCGTTCTTTTCCCCACTGGTAGTCTCTGCCCTTCCCTTCGCACACATAATTTCTCTCTCTCGCTTTCTAGACTGAGAATCTCCCTCCACAACCTTAAGAACATTGTTTCCAGTCCTGGATCTTTCTGTGATAGCCTAATGCATTCTGGGAGCTGTAGTCTTGTTTTGCTTCCATTGACCTAAATAGACAAACACCTGAAATCATCTATTTAGGTTTTATCTTTCTGTCTATGTCATCTGTATAAATGAGTGGCTACACCCGCCCTGACACTTTAGATTTTAAGCAAAGGTAATTTAAATATCTTGCTTGGCAATCCAGATTCACCCTAAGGGAACACCTTTTTCATACAGCTGTGTAGGTGCTGCAAGACATTTAAAATGCCATACTGTAAAATCAATCCTTCATTTATAGATTTAAATGCACCTTGTCATTGTTTTCCACGGTCACTCTGACCAGGCTCTCCTATCTTGCTTATGGGGTTCCATTGTCAGTTCTAAACACATTCACAGCTTCCTCATGGAGGATACAAATATTGTCAAGAATCTGCTGGCACTATGGCCTGTGATAATCCTAAAAATCACTAGACCATCTCGTGGGACACAGTCAATTAGGTGCTCATTTAAACTTTCTAATTATAGATCAGATGCAGCCTTTGAACAACTTAAACAAATCGCATAAAGATAATGGATAGCATCCCACTCTAAAACTGAGTAAATCAACTTTTAATGAAACTCTTCAATTGCTATTATTTTAGCTAAAGTGAACCAAATTAAGTCTAATCACTCCCAGGCCGCTTATAAACTGAAGAACCATTGAAGATTCCCCGAGTTAATAAAGGACTTTAGCTACGACCCAGTGAAGGTTTTCTATTCGCAGCAAAGTGAAGACATGCACCCAGGCAAAAGAGGAGGCAGATTTCAGAATCTGCCCAACCTCACCAAGGGAAAGTTTACCCGCTGCTGCAGAGAATTGATTCCCAGCCGCAGGCTGCCCCTTCCACAAAGGAGAAGAAATCCTGCCACTGGAAAGACTAGGAGTGTTAGCCAAGGCAACTTGATGGTTTATGGAGGCTGAGGCATGGCGGATCGTACTGTGGGACGGTGCATGGCAGGGTGGAGGGCTAGAGAAAGGAGTTTAAGGAGCATAGAGCGGTGGTGGGAGATGAGGGTGGGCTTAGTTTCAAGGGAGGGTACCTGTGGTGGGTGCTGCCAATTAACGGCAGTCCCCTAATGCCCTTGGCTGTCTTCCCTGAAGAGGTACATTTTTCTGTTGTGCAAAGTGGCCTCTGATGCTTTACAAGCTTATCACTTAGAAAAACTTGAAAAGTAGGAAGCCAGGTTACACAGGGAGGCAAATTCACCCACCAGTGTGTGCAAAACTAGGTCTAAGTCAGCAAGCACAGTTTCTCTAAGTCTCTCCTCAGTTTCCAGTTCAGTTCAGTTCAGTTCTTGGTGTTGACCCCTTAGCCCTTGCCAACCTAACCAAGTTCAATGGCCTCACATAGTCCATTTTCACACCACACCTCTCGGATCAAACTCCCTGCCCACCACAGATTAGCATTTGTAGCATGGATAGGAGAGAATTGAGTGAGGGGAGCAGCAGCTTTCATGGCGGTGAGCTTCACAAGAGACTCGCACAGTGATCAGGCCGTTGGTGTGGGCTTCCATATATTCTCTCCTGTCCCTGGAGGTGATGTGACCTGTGTCTCCTGCGATGCTTCAGTCACTGTGGTTTCCTGCTCCCAGTAGGTACTGGAAGATGCAGGCAGATTATGTGTTGTACTTCCCAAGAGAAGATGGCAGAAAGGATATTAAAGGGAGGTATTTAATCCCAGTCCAAAATGGCAGCAGAAGGAATGATGGGATATCTTTCTACTCCTACCCTATAAAAGAAGAACTTTTCTGTCATTTCCTTGCACTGCAATGCTTCAGACGTTTAACTCATCGTGCACTTCGTTCCTCTGCTTTTCCAGGTTCTTTCCGTTGATTCACCTACAATCTGCAACTCCAGTTCCCCGCCCTGTTCTTCAGCTGTAGTCTCTGCTCCAGTCTTCAGCTTCAGTCTTCTTCTCCAATTCTCAGCTCCAGCTTCTCCACTCCAGTTCTTCTGCTCGAGTTTATCAGCTCCCATCTTTATTCTAGCTCTCTAGATGCGATCATCAGGGAGGTTATGTACTGGATGGCTTTTAAATCCCCAGATTCTTCTGGGCACTCGCTGCCCAACACATTCCTAGGAGCAGCAGCATTATGGTGTCTGGAAGGAGGTACCCAAACTTCTAGCATTCTCAAACTAGGCAGTTGGGCCAAGAGAGGCATCTCCATAATCCCAACCATGACAGATTGTAGTGCCATAAATGCATAAGAAATACATCCGTCTCAAGCATTGACCCAAAACATTCAATAACAATCTCAGGAACTACAACAATTGTGAGATGTGAATTTGGGTTAAGGACACGCTTTGCCTGCCACACCAGTCATCCTTGGGGTCCCGTATAAGTGAAGGAATTCCTTGACAGTATACTTCACATTTCGACACTCTCAGTTTAAGCAAGATCGAGCTGAAGCAGGCTACCATATGGGAGCCTTGTCCGGGTCCACGCTGGCATAAACAAACCATCAGTGACTTTAAATGATACCAATTTTATCAACTACAAATGCTTCATGAAGGCCTTTAAAAGAAAGTTTGAAAGGTCAGATTTGGAATCCTTTGCTGAGGAAGCTCCGTGTGATCTCAAACAAAGAAGTACTGATTCACTGACCCATATTACTCAGTTTCACCTACAAGTGGCTGAGACAACATCAGTACAAAGAACTTTAATCACCCTGTTTTGAAGAGGGCTAAAAGAGGAGATTAAGAACGAGCTAGTCCATCCAGACAGACTGGCCCATCTTATCAGAACTGATGGACTCTGCTTTGCTCATTGAACACTGTAGGCACAAACAGAGGACAGAGAGCCAAATGACTTGAGCTTCCCCAGCCCTTGGGGCAATGTGGGCTTTTTGTAGAAGACCGAAAGCAGAGGTTTTTAAGAATCTCTGGCAATGCCCGAAGATAAATAAATGCAAATCAGAGATGATTGGGGATCCTTATCTGCATTTGAAACAGAACACTGCAGAAAGAACGGGTTGATCAACAGTTACCCCCTATCCAGAACCTTGGCATACCATTTCAACTGATTTTGTCAGAGGGAAATCAAGTAATCATGGCTACTGTAGATTCTTTCTGCAAGATGGGTCATTTCAAAACTTTAAAGAATTTGTCTTCTGCCAAATCTATGGCGCAAATATTCTTAAAAGAAATCTTTCCATGACATAGCCTTTCCGGAGTCAATCAATCAATCAATACTTTATCCAATTTTACTATATATAAAATCATACAAGTGGCATTAAAAAAAAAACATAGTTAGACCTATAAGTATACAGTAAAATTGCTCAGCAAAACTGGCATAAAAGTAAAATCGGAGGCCAGAACCACATAATCATTCCCTATCATGAGGCACCGAGTACCCCCGATAGAAACTTTAATGTGTTGCTAAAAGTTGTAGATATAAAAGAGCAGGCCTATCCTGATAAAAATCCCGAGTTAGAAAATGGAGGGTTAAAAACTTGTGCTGAAGAGATTTATAAAAAGGGCATGTCTATACAATCTGCAAAGTGTCACATTTAGAGATCGAATCACAGATACATGTGGGCGGTTCAGTATACTTATACAAGGTTTGCTCTGGATAAAACAGCTGATGGAACAAACCTAACCTGAAATGGGACAGTAATCGATGAATAGGCATTTCAAGGGACAAATTTAGCTCCATCCCGGGGACTGCTTTATTATCACAATTTATTTGAAATAATAGCTTTGCAAGAGCAAAGTCTTCCCTCTCAGCTACCACTCTGAGGTGAAAGGTATCTCTTAACTAAGCAGCATCTTGTTTGAAAATGACCTGGGGGTTTGAAAATAGCTCTGGCTTTCAAAGAACTCTAAAATTCTCTTTAAATAGACCAACCATGGAATGCTAGACATATTTTCCAGCTTCAAACAGTCTAGGATAACTAGCCTATTAAGGCTTAATTCTTCCTTTTGCCAAATGGCAAACCACAACAGAAGAGGACGCAGCCGAATATAGTCCACAATGTAGCTCATTCCTAATTCTTCATGTAGTATATCAGTAGGGGTACATTGCCCAACCCGCAAGAGACCCCTAGAAACGTTTTCTCTGCCACCCCTATGGAGTCAAAATTAACGTAGCCCCAGATCTCACACTCAAAAGTGGAAATGGGGATACGCTTGGCTTTGTAGACTTCCAGCATTGTTATCAGGGGCTTTTGACCTAGGACAGAAGAAAATTCACTTACTTCAGCACATGCCCTTTTAAGGTTTCCAATATTCTTCTTTATCAGGGGTTTCCAGCTAAGTCAATCAATTAGAATTCCTTACTAGGTGAAATTTTCTACCTTGCTTAGAGTCTGACCTTGGACAAAGAAGGTGACACTTTTCATATTTTTCGGCCCCACAACCATCAAATGTGAGTTTAAAAAAATTATTGAGTAAATCCAAACTGCCCGTAAAACGGACAAACATGTCTCAGAGCCACTGCAAGCTCCTGGAAGAGCGAGCAATTAAAATGGCTTCATCTGCATATAAAAGCCGGCAGCAATTAGCCCCCTGCTTTAGGTATATCAATGCCCGGTTCAAGGGGTGAGTTTTCCAGGCGATTGATGTACATTATAAAAAGAAAGGGGGCCAAGACACTTCCCCCATGGACCCCCTCCCTTCTTCTGAGGGCAAGGTGCTCAGTGCATGTTCCATTGCTAACATTGCAAACTGGAGCCATCAACCCACACTGGAGATCCCTTGAGAAGTTAACCAAAGTCTGATCCACCCCCATGGAGCTCAGCTCTGCCCAGAGCTTCTCTCTGTTAACCTTATCAAAGGCGGAGCTAAGGTCCATGAAGGCGAGATTCCAGGAATCCTTTTTTTATCCGAATATATTTGCTGAGGACAAGATGGAGATTAAGATTCTGCTCCACCGTGCTCCACCATGCCCCAACCTGAGCCGCACCCTGTCAATCTGTTCAGTATAATCCTGCCTATGATCTTAACCTGGACCTCGATTAGAGAGACTGTAAAAGGAAGTGTCATTCCTGTTCCCCTTCTTGAACAGAGGTACAATATTAAGTGACACTATGCTGTGGGAAGGAAGCAGCTACTGGTGGCATTGATCTAAAGAGTAAAAGGAGAGGCCAGGAGGTCTTCAAGATACTTAAACAGGTCCCCAGGGATATCACTTGCCTTTGGGGGCCTTTCCCACGGGGGGATACAATAGCATCTCTAACTTCCTCCCAGAGTAGCATCAGTTTGGCAACTCGCACCGGTGGGGGGTAGTGAATATCAATTGTTCCAAGTCATTATTTCAGATTGAGGAGCTCAATAAACCTCACATTTTGCAAATCTTTCTGCAAGATCCTCCAGACTGAGACCGCTATGTTTCTGAATATCATCTACAAACTGATGACCAGACACAGTGTGTCAATCAAAATCTGGAACAAAATGTATGCTCCATTTAAAACTCCACTCAAAGGGATTGATCCTTGTATTTTGCTTCAACAGAATTTTGTTAGAGTAACTCTATTCACAGTGACACTCAAGTTTCTTCCTTTGTCTGCTTCCCAAGTCTTCATACCCAGATTTTCCATTAAAAAAACGAAATAATGAACTAGTTCCTGTGGCTTCTAATTTCATTTATTGCTGTCCAGCACAGCAGAGGAATTTCTCCAGCATCCATGTGGTTAAACTCCAACTGCCCTAATCATGGAAGATTCAACCAGTTTTCCATCTATCACGACTAAAACCTTCCACTCTTATCACTTCCAACTTTTCTTTACCTTACCGCCTCTACTGTTGGTTAATGATTGTTTAGAATTTGAGCTACAATTATTACTATTAAAGTTTTGTAGCCAGCATGGCTACCTTGAGTAGGGTTTGCTTGCGCTAAGTACTACAAAGTATATCGGTCTGAAAACTAACGCCAGGCACATCAAAAAAAAAAAAGTTTTTTAAGAGCTTTTAAAAAACCGAGCATGATTGGCACGATCTTAAGATCAGCAAGGAGTTCCACAGCTTAGGACCCAGGTAGGAGAAAAACCACCTGCTTGACTGGTTCTTCTCACTCTTGGGACTGTGGAAAGATTTGTATGGCAGAAGGCAGGGCATGGTTCGGCTTGTAAGCCAGCACAAGAGATCTGAGGTACTGCGGACCTGAATTCGCCATGAGCTTGTACACGTAGCACAAAGCTTTAACCCCTTCCATGCTGGTGACGGAACCCCTCCGTCACCAGCCACGGGTGGGCTGTGCTAATGACGGAGTAGTTCCGTCACAGACCGACCGCCGCGCCTGCGTGGCACTAATATCGCGCCTGCGCGGTGCGTTCTATTGAGCGGGCGGAGCCATGACGGAACCACTCCGTCATTAGCACAGCCCACCCGTGGCTAGTGACGGAGTGGTTCCGTCACCAACATGGTGGCGCCGCTCCCCTCCCCCCTGCCCCCTACCCCAGCGCCACGGCGGAATTACCGCCGCGGCCAAGGGGTTAAAGTGATTTGCATCTCAATTGGAAGCCAGTTGAGGTCCTGTAGGAGGCCAGCAGTCGAGGTATGTTTGGGGTGGAAAAGTAATAGTCCAGAACGCAGCAGCAAGACTAACTGAAGCCGTCTCAGTTATGCCTTAGTGGCCCCCCAAGTAGAGGATATTTCTATAATCCAGTATGGAAATAATCAATGCTTGGATGACTGTTCTCTGAGCAAAAGCAAGGAGGCAGCCAAGGATTTTCGTTACCCAATTCAGCACTCAGAAGCAAGTGGCCACTAACTTGGTAATCTGATGGCTCATTGAGAGCTTATTATCCAGCCAAAAAACAGGATTTTTAACAACATGGACTGGCTTAGGAGCTACACCTAGAGTCTCCAGCCACAGTGAGAATCTCAGTCTTGGCCCCATTGAATTGAGGCAATTGCTGTTCCAGGCAACCACTTTCATTAGACAGCTATTTAGGGCATTAGCAATGTTATTATCATTAGATGACAGTGATACCCCAAAGCTGGGTGTTATCCGTGTAAGAAAAAAACGAGAGACCGCAGCTCTCTACAATCTCCACCAATGGCCGTACGTAAATATTAAAGATGGTCGGGATGTGTGTAGAACCCTGCGGAATGCCAAATGGAAGAGGATAACGTTTTGAGAAATGTTGTTTAGTGTAATCTGGAACGAGCAGTCCTGCAAAAATGACCTTAGCTAGGTTAGTGGTTTTTTGGGTTTATTTTTCGGAGTTTTGTATATCACAAACTAGACCCTAAGGTATCAGAGCACTTGACATGAGCATCAGTTGCGTTACAGACGGACACATTTGTTTTGTTAGACACGGGGAGATTATATGATTTGACCAGAATCACAGAATGTTGAGCATCCCTGCCAAGACTCTAACCCAGTTCCCCAGGCTTGAGGTCAACCGCTCTAGTCGTTAGGCCACATCCTCTGCTTGACCCTGCACACCTATCTCATCCAGTCGTTGAAGCAATATATTGTGGTTGACCATTATCAAATGTGGCATTGAGGTCTAATACATTCACGGTTGTGGTACTTCCATTGCCTAGCTGAAGCCTTAGTTGGTCGGTGACACCAAGTAAGGCTGACTCCATACTTTAGCTGGCCCGAAAGCCTAACAATTTCTGTGATATTCGATTCTCCAGAGGAAGTCTCCAAAATCTCATCAACTGGTTAACATTTTCCACCAAGTTGGCAATATTGAGAAGATGCGTCATCTGTCCATGCTTCTACCCTAGTTCAACAATTCCTCAGACAGTTTCCAAACAAACCCGGAGCCTCAGAAGAGGGACATGCCACCATGCTCAGCCTGAATTCTCTGCCCACCATCGCTTAACATTTCTAGTGTGGGCTGGAGAGAATCGAGCTAGCAGTGCAGCAGCTACCATGAAGGTGAACTTAGTGACAAGACATTAACCAGACAGCGACCAGCCCATTGATGTAGGCTTCGCTGCGGACTCTCCTTCTCCGGAGGTGATGTGGCTAGTGTCTCACCCAGTGATTCAATCATGATGCCTTTCTGCTCCCAGTAGGTACTGGGAGTGGCAAGCAGAGGATGTTTTGTGCTTCCTAATGGAAGACAATAGTAGGGAGATTAAAGGAAAGTCTTCCATCTCAATCCAAGACGATAGCAGTAGAAATTCTGAGATAGATTACTGTTCCTCTCCTATTTAAGGAAGAGTTTTCTGCCACTTCCGTGCTCCGCAATCCTTCTGAAGTTTTCTTTGTCATGCGCTTCACTCCCTGGCTTTACCGGGTGTTTTCCTTGGATTCACTTACAGTCTTCAGCCCCAGACCCTGGCTGCAGTCCTTGGCTCCAGTTCTAGCCTCGGTTCATGGCTTCAGTTCCCAGCTCCAGGTGTGGGTCCAATGTTTTTTTAACTCTTCTTTCTGTTTCTCCCACCCCACATACAGCCTACCAAAACTGTATAACCAAGCTAAAAAGGGGGCCACTCCAAGTACCAACTATGTAACATCTTCCCTATAAGTGTGTTTTTCTTTTCCTGTATGTGTATAAAAAACCATAAATAAAAATTTAAAAAAAAGAAACATTCCACAGCAGTCCCCTAACTCCCTACACTTTTAGCCTCATTATCAGAGTTGGGTGAGAAACTGTCAGATGCACCACTAAGATCTAACAGGATCAATGCTGCACTATCACGATTATCCAATAAGTTCCTTATTTCATCTAACACAGTTACAAGAGTGGTCTCTGTACTATGAAGGGACCTAACTCTCACCTGTGCTTTGTCCAGTAAGTTATTTTCTAAATGTTTGACCAATTGTATATTGATCTCCTACTCTATTAATTTAGGTGGAAAGACAGGCAAGAGAGGGGCCTGTATTTACAAAGTTGTTCCGGATTAGCATTTGGTTTCTTTAAAATTGGCCAAATTTGAGTATCCTTCTATGTATGCAGTCATGCAGCAGTAATAATTGATTTTCTTGCATAATTCAGTTAATAATGGTGCAAACAAATCCACTCCTAAATGAAAACACGAAGCTTGACAAGGATCCAATTGAGATCCGGCTTTGTCAGCATATCGGCATATACTGAATTGAATTGAAAGGAGTTTTATAGAGCGCGAACAGCTGCCCTGAGGCATCCAGGCGCTAGTGAGTAAAGGAAACTTCTGCTGGGGTGGATCACTGGTGGGGGTGAGTTATTAATGTTTTTTTATTTTTATTTAAAAAGGAAGGTTTTCAGTTGTTTGCGAAAGGTAAGTAGGTTGGGGTTGGACCTTAGATGGAGGGGGAGAGAGTTCCATAATTTGGATGCGTTGTAGGAAAAACAGCGGCCTCCTGATCTGGCTCTTCGTATCTGTGGGACAACGGTTAGGAAGGCTTTCGATGAACGGAGTTCTTTTTAAGGATGGTAGGGGGTGATCAAGGAGTGATTGATCGCCGGCCCGGATTTCCAGAAGGCTTGGTGGGTGATGCACATGGCCTTGAATTTAATATTCTCCCTAACAGGGAGCCAGTGCAGAGTTTTTAGACCAGGCCCTATGGGGTTTCTGCGGGGAATTCCAAGAAGGGTACGTGCTGCGCAGTTCTGGATTCGCTGAAGTTTGTTTAGGCAGTATTCTGGGGCCCCCAAATACAGGGCGTTACTGTAGTCTATACGAGACTGGATTAGGCCCTGGATGACTACCTGTTTTGCCTCAAAAGGGAGAAGTGGAAGGATTTTTTTCATCTGTCTGATCAGACCAAAGCATGTTGCTGACAATTTGGTGACTTGTGTGTTAAATGTCAGGGATTTGTCTAGCCATACTCCAAGGCTTTTTATGTTGTCTTTGGGTGCAGGGGGGGGCGCCTAGGCTGGGGGGCCATAGAAGCTCTAGGATGGAGGGGGCTGTGGGGCCGAGGAGCATCAGCTCGGTCTTGTCCCCGTTAAGCTTTAAGCATGAGCTTGTCATCCAGCTCTTTACCTGCTCCAGACAGGGAATCAAGTTGGTCTGTGATTGCTGACTGTCCTTGTGCGCAAGGGAGACCACTAGCTGGGTGTCGTCCGCATAGGTGACGATCTTAATGCCATGCAGACAAACAATCTCTGCCAGTGGTCTCATGTATGCGTTAAAAAGCGTGGGGCTAAGTGAGGAGCCCTGTGGCACCCCACACCCCAGAGGCTTGCTTGAGGAGACTGAGGCTCCTTCGAAGACTCTGAAAGTACGGTCTTTTAAGAAGGACTTAAGCCAGGCTAGGGCTTCTCCTGATATTCCCAGACTTAGTAGGCGGTGAAGGAGGATTTGATGGTTCACCGTGTCAAACGCGGCACTCAGATCAAGGAGGATCACTGCCACTGCTCCCCCTTGATCTAGGATCTGCCTTGCTTCCTCTGTGACCGCCACCAGGGCCGTCTCCGTACCATGCTTGGGGTGGAAGCCAGTTTGGGTGATATCCAGAAAGATGGTTGCTCTCAAAAAACCTGGTTAGGGAGGTGTTGATGTGTTCTTCGAGGATTTTGCTTGCCCAGGGGAGTAGTGAAATGGGTCGATAGTTGTTGAAGTTGCCAGGGTCGAGATTAGGTTTTTTCAAGAGTGCACGTACCCTGGCATGTTTCCATGTTAGTGGGACTGTGCTGGTTATTATTGAGGAGTTCAGCAGTTCCAGTAGTGTGGGGAGGATTACCTGCCCAACCGAGATCAGTGTGTTCGGTGGGGCAGGATCACAGGGTGAACCGGATTTTATTTGGCGCATTAGAGAATCTAATGTTACTGAGTCTAGCTGTGGGAGGTGGGCTAGGGTGTTATGGGGCGATTCCTCTTCTTCTGCTGCTGGGGGGGGCCTTGGAAGGGTGGGTCTGCCTCAGTGTTCGGAAAAGATGTATAGATGTTGTTTATTTTGACGAAAAAGAAGT
This sequence comes from Lissotriton helveticus, assembly GCF_964261635.1. NCBI lineage: Eukaryota > Metazoa > Chordata > Amphibia > Caudata > Salamandridae > Lissotriton > Lissotriton helveticus. The sequence goes on from NC_136068.1 coordinate 164,495,579, forward strand.
CAGCTAGATCGTCACATCGTGGGGGTTCCATGGGGTTAGCGGTCGGAGGGAGGGGAAGCGTAGTGAGACTTTTTACTGTTTGGTACATTTCTTTGGGCTTGCACTTGGCTGCCATTATTTTATCCTCGTAGTAGGCCGATTGAGTCAGTTTTATTGCTGATTTATAGGCTCTGATGGCCTCTCTGTATGTGGCTTTGTCCGTGGCAGTGTAGCTCAGGCGCCACTTCCTTTCCAGCCTCTTACAGGTGCATTTTTTCTCTCTGAGTTCTTCTGAGTACCAGGGCGCTGTTTTATGGTGTCTTTTTGATCTGGTGGTGCGGAGAGGTAGTATGGAGTCTAGAGAACTCATGATCCAGTATTCGTACTCGTTGTTGCCTTTTGAGGGGTCGCTGTTGAGTACAGGCCTAGTTTTGGTAAGATCGTTGGCCCATTTCTCCAGACAGAGTTTGGACCAATTCCTCGATCTGAGGGGGATATGGGGGGATGGAGCGCACTTGCGTATGGTCCAAGTGAGTGGAATCAGGAAATGGTCAGTCCATGGGAGACGACTGAGAGTGCCAACTGCTAGTTGTGGGCAGTTACTGAATACGGGGTCTAGTAAGTGGCCTTTTATGTGTGTGTGGGAGGGGACAAGCTGCTCTAGTTCGACTGCCGCTAGACTGGCCGTTAGCTCGTTGGCGACATTGTCCTGTGTATTGTCGAAGTGTATGTTGAGGTCGCCTAGTACTGTGAAGTTCGCCGGTGAGGTAATTAGTTCGGCCACGGCAGAAGGCAGCGCAGCGGGGAACTGTTTGAGGGCTCCGGGAGGGCGGTAGATGAGGATGCCAGTGAAGCTTTTGTTAGGGGAGAATTTAATGGCAAAGTGCATATTTTCACAGTCTGCGATGGGCTCTGAAGTGCACCGGCAGGTGTAGACGTCTTTATAGATGATGGCGAGCCCCCCGGCTTTTCCCTGGACGCGGTCCAGGCGGGCGATCTGGTAGCCTGGTGTAAGTGCTTGAACCAGGTCGGGCTCTGAGTCCTGGGTGAGCCATGTTTCAGTCAAAAAGACTATGTATGGCATGAGCTCATCCAGCAGCATTGAAATCTCCAGACTGTGTTTGGGTAGAGATCTGCAGTTTAGCAGCAGCATTTGGTATTCCCGCAGCTCATCCTTCTGAGGGGAGCTAAAGCGCTCTGTCTCACAGTGAGGGCACAGATGGGGGATATCCAAGGGGTGGAATGCTTGGCAGCATTTGGTTTTAGCGGTGTACCTCAGCTGGTAGAGAGTATCGATGCTGTAGTGCCTGTTTGTTTCCGTGGGTGGGGGGTAAGGTGTTGGGGGGGTGGCCCCTAGCCCCGGCCTGCCGCAGACGGACGCAGACGGGCTTGCCTTTGGCGCGCCCGCTGCGCGCGTCCGCTGCGCGTCGGGGAATGCACATTTTTTTAGGGGGGAGGGGGGGGCGTGGCCTGTGGGCTTGTGGTAGAATGGCGGCAATTTGTTTTCCGACCCGCGGCAGCGCTTTCATCAGCTGCGCGGGGATACCAAGCAGGTTTTGAGGGGGGGAGTGCCCAGGGAGAAGTGACCAGCAAGGTAAAAACAATCAATTACAATTTTACAAGTTTTTTAAAAGAACGAGCGTCACTCCCGGCTATCCGCCTCAGGAGTCAGTTTCCTCTAATGCGTGCTTTTAGATTAGCGCGGCTTATATAGTGCAGGAAGAAGGGGGCGTGGCCTCACGGCAGTGGGCGTGGCCTGTGGGCTTGTGGTAGAATGGCGGCAATTTGTTTTCCGACCCGCGGCAGCGCTTTCATCAGTTGCGCGGGGATACCAAGCAGGTTTTGAGGGGGGGAGTGCCCAGGGAGCAGTGACCAGCAAGGTAAAAACAATCAATTACAATTTTACAAGTTTTTTAAAAGAACGAGCGTCACTCCCGGCTATCCGCCTCAGGAGTCAGTTTCCTCTAATGCGTGCTTTTAGATCAGCGCGGCTTATATAGTGCAGGAAGAAGGGGGCGTGGCCTCACGGCAGTGGGCGTGGCCTGTGGGCTTGTGGTAGAATGGCGGCAATTTGTTTTCCGACCCGCGGCAGCGCTTTTATCAGCTGCGTGGGGATACCAAGCAGGTTTTGAGGGGGGGGAGTGCCCAGGGAGAAGTGAGCAGCAAGGTAAAAACAATCAATTACAATTTTACAAGTTTTTTAAAAGAACGAGCGTCACTCCCGGCTATCCGCCTTAGGAGTCAGTTTCCTCTAATGCGTGCTTTTAGATCAGCGCGGCTTATATAGTGCAGGAAGAAGGGGGCGTGGCCTCACGGCAGTGGGCGTGGCCTGTGAGCTTGTGGTAGAATGGCGGCAATTTGTTTTCCGACCCGCGGCAGCGCTTTTATCAGCTGCGCGGGGATACCAAGCAGGTTTTGAGGGGGGGGAGTGCCCAGGGAGAAGTGAGCAGCAAGGTAAAAACAATCAATTACAATTTTACAAGTTTTTTAAAAGAACGAGCGTCACTCCCGGCTATCCGCCTTAGGAGTCAGTTTCCTCTAATGCGTGCTTTTAGATCAGCGCGGCTTATATAGTGCAGGAAGAAGGGGGCGTGGCCTCACGGCAGTGGGCGTGGCCTGTGAGCTTGTGGTAGAATGGCGGCAATTTGTTTTCCGACCCGCGGCAGCGCTTTTATCAGCTGCGCGGGGATACCAAGCAGGTTTTGAGGGGGGGGAGTGCCCAGGGAGAAGTGAGCAGCAAGGTAAAAACAATCAATTACAATTTTACAAGTTTTTTAAAAGAACGAGCGTCACTCCCGGCTATCCGCCTTAGGAGTCAGTTTCCTCTAATGCGTGCTTTTAGATCAGCGCGGCTTATATAGTGCAGGAAGAAGGGGGCGTGGCCTCACGGCAGTGGGCGTGGCCTGTGAGCTTGTGGTAGAATGGCGGCAATTTGTTTTCCGACCCGCGGCAGCGCTTTCATCAGCTGCGCGGGGATACCAAGCGGAGTGCTCAGGGAGAAGTGAGCAGCAAGGTAAAAACAATCAATTACAATTTTACAAGTTTTTTAAAAGAACGAGCGTCACTCCCGGCTATCCGCCTCAGGAGTCAGTTTCCTCTAATACGTGCTTTTAGATCAGCGCAGCTTATATAGTGCAGGATGAAGGGGGCGTGGCCTCACGGCAGTGGGCGTGGCCTGTGGGCTTGGGGTAGAATGGCGGCAATTTGTTTTCCGACCCGCGGCAGCGCTTTCATCAGCTGCGCGGGGATACCAAGCAGGTTTTGAGGGGGGGAGCGCCCAGGGAGAAGTGAGCAGCAAGGTAAAAACAATCAATTACAATTTTACAAGTTTTTTTAAAACAACGAGCGTCACTCCCGGCTATCCGCTTCAGGAGTCAGTTTCCTCTCCTATACTGTTTCCAAATGTAACAATTCAAAGTCCATTAGTAAGGAGTCTGACTTCCAGTGGATCAAATCTTCCTTTGCCCTCTAATTGTTCTGAGTAATACTAATTTTATCAATCTTTTTCCTGAAACCAAAGATGAAAAATCTTTACATAAGATGTTAGACGTGTCAAGTTCAGAGTCAGAGACCACAGGAAAGCACATACTTTATACTAAAACACTTTCCTGGCTGAATTTTCTGATGCTAGAATTTTATCTGCAAGTTAATTTTTGTTAGCAGTTTTAAATAAGTGTTAATACATTTACCTCCAATTGATGTATAACTTTATCATTCTCCAATTCAGTCAGTCTACACGTCCCTGCACATTTTGGACATCTTTTTTTCCATGGCCACTTCCAAGGAGCAAATAGAAGTCTCCTTCTGGAGCCTTTAACTATGACGTGTGCAATAGTGTCTAGTGCCTTTATAACCCAATTGTTGAAATTAAATGCAACAAAAAGAACACCACAGCGGACCAAGCAACAAGCACCTCAAACTTCAATAGTCCCACACCGTGTAAAAGTTCTGTGCTGAATAACCTCCAAGACCTGCTATGTTTCGGTCCCACTGGATTTCCAGATAACAACTTGTAGAAACGTGGAGACAGCACCAGTTTAGAAAGTAACTTGCAAAGGCATCTAGTCGTTTCAAATTTCTTTTTATTGTTCTTTTTTCAAAAATGTGTATCAAATAGTTATAAAGCGGTATTTTTCAGTACGAATCCGATGGTGATGCCCCAATAGAATAGGCAGGCCTTAGTAAGCTGCCAAGGAACCTTGTTCTGAGGGCTATATGTAGCCGGTGTTGTCCTACGAGTCGGGACGCCAAACGCGATTCGTACTGAAAAATACCGCTTTATAACTATTTGATACACATCCTTACATTTGGTGTCTGAAGTGATTTCACGACTAACCGGCAAAACAAAATAGACTATTTTTTGCCACTATTTATACATCACTTCGATTGGTACCCCATCTTTATTTCGGCAATAATCAAATTGCGGTGATATACCCCACAGATTACTAACTGAACCTTTCTGTTGACAACTTCACTCATCTGAAGCTCAAATCCAACGTTATACTGCGTTGCAGTCTCTGGAATATTCAAACCAGACCATGATTTTTATTCTGCCCTGACGAAGCTCCCAGGGTGGGAGCGAAATTCGTTGGCTGTCTTGTGCACTTTTTAAAAAAGAACAATAAAAAGAAATTTTATACGACTAGATGCCTTTGCAAGTTACTTTCTAAACTGGTGCTGCCTCCATGTTTCTACCAATTGTTGAAATCAACCACCTGTGAGGAGACTTCTTTATCTATGCTATTAACAGGGGGATGAGGATAATTTTTAAGTGCCTCTGTCAAATTAAAAAGTTTGATATTGTAGACCATGTTCTAACTTTTGTCCATCCATCTCTTTGCCGTATTGATGTAAGGTTATTTGGAAACATATCAAATAGAATTCCACAGAGGTCCGATCAAACTATTTTCACAGGTGGATTAAGATTGTTTCACTAGTGGTAAAAAATAAAGTCAATTATATGTCTTTTTTGGTGGGTGGGCATAGCCACAAGTTACTCCAGAGTTTAAAGCAGATAGGGAATACTCCAGCTCTGTAGTGTGGCGGAAGGCCTGCTTTGCACGCATGTTATGTTAGCATAGCTTATTAGAAGTTTAAACGCCATTTTACCTTTTGCCCTTTTTGCACACGACACTGCATATAGCTGTTTTTGTAAGTAAGGCTTCGTGAAGGTCTACACATGAGAAAAGGTTTGTTTTCAACATCTCTAGACTTACATCGTGCCCCTAGTCTGCACGGTGAGTGCTGAAGCCGTCAAGGTTATCATTACATGGTAGCTGTTGTTCGACATGATCGGCTAACGTTTTTAGACACAACAATTGGGAGCTGTGAGCCAACTGAGATTGTGGCGCCCTTATTATTGCACAGTTGCCATGATTTTACACACTTGGAAGATTTTCTGTTTCATGGGATGCAGAGAGCTTATGCTGATCCAGATGTGATTTACTCTTACTGAGTAGAAAGGCAATGGGGTCCCCCAAACAAGCCTAAGAGACCTTCTTTAGTTTATAATACATAGTTCCTATATAGGGAGGGTGTTAAAACTAGGCGCTATAAGACCTGTTTTCACCATCATTGTAATATGATTTCTCCTTTTGTATTTTATGGAATTGTAATAATGCTGACCATATTATTTCTAATCATATGTCTACTTATGTTGGCTAAGATACTGCACCAGAGATCACGTTGTTAAAATAAATATTTTAACCTTACTGTGTCTCTTATTTACTCCTGTTGAGGACTGGTCTGAGAGTATAACATTAGAGTGTTCTCACTTCCCACCATTCCTGAGATGGTCCTAAATTGCATGTTCTAGGTAGTCTAATCATTGGTTACTTTGCTATAGGACGAAGAGCTAATGTGACACTGATGCTAGCTGGTTGGTTTTTTTTTAGGTACTGAGGTGAGTTTCTGGTACACCACAATTCACTGATGTCCTAGGTCTCTGTGCACAGTTCTGTGTATGAGCAGGCTCCTTGCAACAGCTCTAAGGTTTCCCCCACACCCTTTATTATCCCATTTTATGTTAAAATCTACTAGCACAAAGAGGTTATTCAATTTCATAGAGTTCAAAACAATGAAATCCACTAGTCATCCACTCCAGTTCTCTGCTCCTTCTCTTCCACTCCGGTTCTTCAGCTCACTGCCTCCTTCAAGCCAGAGAACATGCTGGGGTATATTTACAAGAATTGGTGCTAACCAGTTTTTGCTGTAGTTAGCAGCAATTTATTTAACGCAGCCTATCGCCGAAAACTATCGCCCTGTTAGTAACATATTTACAATACGTCACTACATGGTGATAGTATCAGCTAGCTGCGGCGAAAACTGCCGCTAACACTTGGTCAAGACGATAACAATATTGACGTTAGAAACAGAAAAGTGAAAAAAGGCCAATTAGCGGCAAAAAAAAACTCAAGTTAGTCAGTCCAATGTCACTTTCCAGCCGTAAGTAAAAATAGCCTATCAATACACCCCAAATGAAAAAAAGAATAACAATGGAATGCAGAATGGAGCAGCCAGGGTTAAGTTCAGCACAGGTCTTCAAGCCCCCCAACAGCCAGGATGACCAGCCAGAGTCCCAGGGGAAGAGGAAATGCAGAAGCAGGGCCTCAAGAGGTGTGGAGCAGTGGAAGAGGTGTGGCGCAGCGGCCAGGGTGCCTGACTCCGGACCACAGGGTTCACGGTTCGATCCCCGGCTCTGGTGGCAGGTTAGCCCAGCACCATGTGACTCTGGGCAATAGCTTGCTTAATCTTCCCGTCGGGACACCTCCGTCGGAGGTAGCTGTGCGCTTTACAAATGCTGGCATTTACATTTACATTTCTGAAAAGTGGTGCAGCACTTTTCATAGCGCCATCCTTGCAACACCATGGCAGCCGATGTCTGGAAAAGCTAAAAGTGTGCGGGGACCAGAGGTCTCACTGGGCCTGCGTCTGAGACCCGGATTGGGAGGCAGCGGTGCTGTGGAGTTGCTGCAGCCTGACAGTGGAGGCGGGCCGTGTTGGGCCCAAGCCAATGGGCTGTGGCGGTGCACATTGAGTCATCGGCAATTTCCCTTACCTGGTGACGAAGTTTGGCAGGTCGCATGGAGAGACGTTGCTGACCTGTGTGAGAAGACCGCCTGGGGCCCTTTGGAGCTGTGATCGGTAGAGGAGCTCCTGCGCACCAATGTAGGGAGGTCTGCATTGCATAACACGAGGCACCACTACACTGGGGTGTACAGAGGAGATTTCCTCTGTTGGTCTGCGCCTCTCTGCATCACGGGCCGTAGGATGTGGCACTAGCGGGACACTGTGGAGGGCGGGTGCGCTGAACTTGTGTGGTGGGAGCGCTGCATCTTCATGCCTAAGGGGGCCCTGTTGCATCACCTGCATCAGGAGGTTACCCAGCGGACTTGGCAGTAACTGCTGTACCCGGGATTGTGAAATCCCACCTGGCTGAGGCACCTGCTGGCTAAGTCACAGATTCAGAGAGAGCACGGCACACTGAGAATGCGAATGGCCACTCTGAGCGTGACAGCGTGAGGTTGTTGGGTCTTCCTGAAGGAGCAGAAGGAGCTGATGCAGTGGCATATACTGAGGCATGGTTGCGTGACCTACTGCCAGCAGGTGCACTCTCCACATTCCTGTTTATGGAGCAGGCCCATCGAATGCCGGCGAGCCACACGCTTCCGGGGATAGGTCCTAGACTCTTTCTCTTCCACCTAAACCAGTCATGTGCCTTTTCCCCATTCTCCATGCAGGTTGCATTACAGCCTGCGTGAAGAACATGCCCAGGCCCCCATTCCCTGGTTGAGCATCGAACAAGGACGCTCAAAACCAATCACAATGCTGCATTGCTGCATTGTGGTTAGTAAGTGGGGCCTGGCTGTGCTTCCTGTTCCTCGGGGAGAGCAGGAGCAGAGCCGCGGGACCCGACAGCAAGCTAAGTTATATATATTTCTTATTTGTCAATTATAATGTGCACCGTCCTGCAATCGCGACCCCCTGTACCCACCTTCAATGCCACTAAATGGAATGCCCCTTTCACACTGATTAATGCGTGAAATGGGCACATATTTACAAGTCCATGAAAAGCCATGTAAAGTGGCTTTGCGTGGCCTTGTGAACATGCTGTGGCATTTAGCGCAACCGGAATGTTGAAAACGTGACATCACAGTGTTGCAAGAGTGCCACTAGGATAATCGAGGAACTCCCATAATTCATCCTTGGGAAGGTCAATGAAGCCATGGACCTCCTGCCATTGCAGCTCGGAGCACCAAGGAGACCACCACCACCACTCCTGACATGCATCGCTCACCTGAACAACTGCTCCGTTCCCTTTGGGTGACGACTAGACCTGATCCCTCTAAGGGGGTGCGACACAACTGCAGCAATGTGTGACTTTAGCGCTGACAGATAACTCAGGATTCTAGAAGTATCTGTCATTGTTTGGAGAGCCATACAGCAAATACAGAGGAGCCATGGTGTCGAAAGGAGGGCGCAATGAAAAGTGTCCAATCACTGTTTGATCGCAGTCATGCAACACTTTTCATGAATGGGGCCCTTTTCTTTTGGCGCAAGGCAGTGTAGCAATATTCCTTGCAGCGCTGTCCAGAACCCAGACATCTTATATATGGGCCCAAGTGTTTGCACCAATTTTAGGACCAGCTATTTTCTGGTCTTGAAAAACTGCCTCTAATTTGAGTTAACAGCAGTTTTGGGGGGTTATCGACGTACTGGAATTTCATTACAAATATCGCGAAGTGTGGTTAGCAGCAGGATTTTCACAGAAACGCCTACCTTGCATCTAATTTTTGTTAAGTCCTACTAACAAAAGTGATGATCTTAAAAATTCACTTTTATGCTGGAAAAGTGCCACTAACTACAGTTAGCGGCACTTTGTAAATAAGGCAACCAGAGAAGAAGGCAGTCCGTTGCGAGATAGCAGGAAAACTTCCTTACAGCGCAAGGACATGACGTAAGCACCTCTGGCTTTTAATCACAAGACGTAACGAAACCAGAGAAGTGAGCAGTCCTTTGCGTAGTATTAGTGAAACACAAGTTCACAACGCAAGGACATGACTCAGGCGCCTCTGGTCTCATAAATTACAAAGGAAATTAATTTTAAACACATTATTGGACATAATAATCTCGGACAGTCCTCATTCCATGCCTATGAGTCTTTATGATCAGGTGTACTCCATTGGTACCCAGGTATATCCTGGAACTCTTAACATCTCATACACAGATATGGAACAATAAAATAAACTTCGTAAAGGGACTTTAAGGGTAATTACATTGACCCCCATACCACGACAGAATATAAACGTAGTCTTGATAAACATGGACAAAACTTTGGAAAAACCACCGAAACGCGTCGACGCACCACGTAGTATAATTCTTGACTTCGACATTTCTGTTGATATACTCTATTGTGGTGTACATAACACAGGTGTCAATAACAGAGTCCGAATATACATCTTGTATTGTATAATTTTATGTCTTACAGTCTTTTCTGTCTTTGTGTCTCAATCTTGCTGGCCAAAATTGAATGTTGATACAAAAAAAATGTTTATTGTAAAAAAAAATTATTGTTTGTTTTATCATGTCAAGTGGATTTCCATTGGTCCACTTCCTTTTTAATACTTGTATTCTCAATAAATTATAAGAATTCTTGTTACATACGTGCATTCTGTATTTGTTTTTGACCCTCCGGTCCAGTTTATTTAGTCACGTTCAAGGGAATCCTTTGTTTCATTGATTAATTAACCCTACTTCCCTTGACCTTTGTTAAGGGGTACCTCTCATACTTTCCCTCAATAAAATAAAGCTAACATAACTTCAGAATGTTTGATGCCATGGGGACGTTAACTTCTTGTAAATATGCACCATAGTTTTTGTTTTTTTACCAACAGTTTTTTTCCTCCCTGGGTCTCATTCTTGTGAGCAGCTCATTGCTCCATGCTTCTTAGTATCAGCAGCTTCATGACTACTGGAGGTAGTCACCCATACCTCTGGCAGTCCGAAAGTAAGGAGTTGGGCCAAGGGAGGCGGCATCATAATTCCAACCTCGACACTCATTTAGAGTGATTGTCTTACACTGAAAACCACAGTTGGCCTCACCCAAACTGGTGAGGGGATCCTAATCTTAGGCTTCATTCAAGAAAAACACTGAAACATTTTTCTATTCTAGCATCCTAACTTTGCTAGTTACTTGAAGGTTTCCAGTAACACATCCAAGTCCTACCAAATACATTCTATTTTACCTCATTTCTAGGGTTCCTAGCAAAGGCTGTCACCCCCCTCTTGCATGCTTAGACAGCAGACACCTTTGAGGACCTGCAATTGAAATCAGCACATCTGCTTCCTTTTCATCCAAAGAACAGTCAGGTTGTGAGAAACCAAGTACAATAATGGCCTATATATAAACTGCATTCTGTATTATGCAACTTTGTAGTCCTAGAGAAGCACCACTAACATACTACAAAATGCTATTCACAAACCTGTGGCAGGAGTCCTGAGTCTTTCTCTGCAGAGATCTCGGCTATGTTGGCGGAGTTGTGCACACAGTGAGACATGGTGTAATAGCTGTAAAATGGGAAATGCTTTCTACTAAATGGGAGTGGTTTAAGGAATTTGGGGGGGGGGGGAGAGAGGGACTTAGTAACACAACACATACCCACAAAAAAGTAAGTAAGACCTTTGCTATTCACAAACTACATTTCTAAAGATATTGCAGATCCAAAGGTGTCAAAAAAGGCGTAAATGTACTCCAGCTTAGACAAACACCACACATGGCCACGCACAGGTACTGCAACACTCCCATAGAAAACAATGCAGGCAGGCAAATAAAATAACACGCCGCAGAACTACTAATGTCAACAACAAAAAAAGGGTACTAAGTTCAGCACCACACCTGATACTGCAACAACCTCCCATTGAAATCAATGGAAATCAATTGAAATCCCTTTGAAATCAATGGTTTATGAAATAATTTAAATTAAAATAAAATATTTGAAACAGTTCCTCATATGGATAAATACAATTAACCATAAAATATAATAAAACATTATTGTGATATAAATATTGTAACTTTTTTTTACATCAAACATCAATGTAAGATTATATTTAATTAAATTGCCTCTTATTTTATTTTTTATTTTTTTTTATTTTTTTGAAGACCTTTATTTGCATCATTAGGAAAAACATGCGTGGGCCTACAACCAATCTGGCCGGCCACAAGTCAAAGACGATCAAGGATGGAAATAAGCAACATAAGGCCAGTTGGCAGGCAAGCAAACACAATTAAATAACGCTAGAAATGAGATAAGCAGCAATAACGGCCCAATAACAGGATCAATGAGGTCTATTTTATAATGAGGGGACAAGGCTCATGGCTGACTCACAAAGTCGGGACACCCCAGAGACAGGAATACACCCATGCCAAGACGAAAGGAGAGGGGGGGGTGTGGGGGGGAAGAGGATGTAAAAGCACCAGTCGACCATAGCACAAACAAACGCAATTATATAGTGGAGAAGCATACAAGTGCTACCAAGATCTCATGTCCCCCACCCAATAACACGCTAACAGAGGCAAGGGGAGCGGAGAAACTGTACGAGCCGAACCCATTTTTGCAATACGAGCCTGGGAAAAAAGGGGGGAAGGGGAGGGGGGGAAAGGGGGGGGGAGGGGGGGGGAAAGGGGATAAGGGAAGGGAGAAGGGGAAAAATAGGGGGGAAACAAAGGGGAGGAAACCAAAGAAGGACAAAGAAGGGGGGGAAAGGAAGGAGAAAGAACAAAAAAAACCAAAAAAAAATGAAAAGAAAAAACACAATCGTGCAAGACGGGCGCCACCCCGGGCCAGGCAACCCGCGGCTAATAATACAGAAAAGGGAGAGCTAGCGAAAAGAAGGATATGGCAGTCACGACGAAGCATTGAAACCAATAAAAATGGCACAGCAACAGACCCCAGCCCACTCATGCCAGAGAAGCGAGGACAGAAGCGGCACCGCTATAAAGGGATAGAAAAGGGCCATAGAATCAAAAGAAAACATCTGAAAGACCCCGCCCACCCATCCCACCCCGCACCCCTGCAGAAGGCTACGGCCTACCCTCCAAACAGCGTGCCTGTCGCCCTAATCCGAAACCCGAAATATAGTGAAAAAGGAAAGTAGAGGAAGAAGACAAAAAGAGGAGGAGAAGAATTACGAAACAAAAATAAAGTGTGAGGGAGGAGTCAGAGGACATGAGCAAACACATTCTGCTACGACCCTCCCCCGACCAACGAATGAATAAGTATCAAATCAATACTACACCTTCACATACAGCAAAAACCACAGGGAGGGGGAGGAGGAGGAGATTGTAACGTTTCACCGGGCGGGAGTGCAAACATCAGTGCAACGGGCAGGTAAACCAGCAAACTATCATGTCGTACAACTCACCCCCATCCCTTCCTAACCACGAAACCAACCCAATAAAGAATAATGTAGAGCGGACCACCCAGCACAAAATAATCGCAATGTTGTCCAAAGTCACGGTAGTGATATAAATCAGGGAGAGTCTTCGCACGGAGGGAATACAAAAAGTCAATAAAGCAAGTCAATTGTTGCAGCAACGACAGGGCAAGCAAAGGCAAGCCGGAGTCCAGGTGCGCAGTTCGACAACACAAAGGTTCCCCTCCAGGACAAAAGTCCGAATCCAACAAAGCGGGAGCAAGCAGCGGCCCACCAGAAGTTCCAGGTATCCGGGAAGGAGCAGAGCACCGCGTCGTGTAGAAGTCTTCGAAATCCAGGCGGTGAGGAGGCAGAGGTTCAAAAGTCACCGGCCCATCAAGCAACCGAAGAACAACAACAGCAACTCCCGGCGTAGCCGAGGGGGGCGAAGCAATGGCGGCATCAGGACAAGAGGGGTGCATGAAAGAGCGGCGGACCAAAATGGCGGCGAGCCGCATGGAGTCGGTAGAGGCTCCGGGGGCCAAGACAGCGTAAAATGACATCAAGGCATCCAGGACATCTCCGGGCGTGGGCGCTCGGGTACACACCCAGGCCTCCGCACAATCCGGCCGGCAAGGAGTGTCGGTGCAGAGCGGAGCACCCCCCGCGTTGTCGGTAGCCATCTTGTGAGTTTCGCCGCCCCGCACTTCACCGTGGGCCCCCAAACAGTTCCCAAAGGTAGGACTTTACAGACCTCCGGATGCGCCCAACAACGGCCTCACCGGCACAGGATGGGCGAGCGCCCGATGGGGGGGGGGGTCCCCTCCGAACAGTGGCAGGCCCCACAGGCAAGAGCCAGGCGCGGGGTTCAGGGCCGCCGGACAGGGCGAAGGCGAAGGCACCCCTTCACACAGTCATCCCCCAGCACATCTCGTCCCCCTCCAGCCGCACGGTCCAGTCAGCGGGGCCGGTTCAGGATCTCCGGGGCACACGTACAACGGTTCCCACCAGTGGCTCTCTCTCGCGGCCGGGGCCGGCGATCTCTTCTCCGCTGGACGGGTCCCGCAGGCGAGGTCCCGGTCTCGAGTGCCCGGAGGCCCCAATCTCACCGAGGGCACAGCTGCGGACCCACAGCACACAGGAACCTCCGGACCAAACGGTGAGTAAGTGTGGGTCTTTAGATTTCAAATTCTGTATTGAGGTATCGGCACAGTGCAGGATAAATGACAGGATAGTCGAGGTTAGCCGGAGGGTCGACGGAGCCGAGCTAAAAGGTGGCCATTCCGTCCCCGAGCTAGGCTCCTCCCCCAAATTGCCTCTTATTAATTATGTGAACACTACTTACAATTATAGTGTATAACAAATTGTACTTTAGGTGGGAGTTGTTTTTTTTATTTAGACTTAAGAAAAATAATTTTAATGTAATGCAATATATTTAAATTAATGTATTTTTAATTCAAAATTAAGTTCGTTTTGTAGCGTTTTTCCGTATTTTTTGCATTTAATATACATTTATATAACTAATATATATGAATATTTAACATAAAAAGATATTTACAAATTTTTTCAAAGTTTAATAATCTTTTTACATTTCCCCTATTCTTTATCTAATGGATATCTCTATCACCAGGGTGGAGCTCTCCCTAGGGTAAAGTATAGAGAAATGTTCTCTATACTTTACCCTAGGGAGGATCTGTGCCCCGACTGCGGAGTCCCCGTATGGCAGAGGTCTTCAATATGTGGGGCACGACCCCCAGGGGGGCCCTTTGGTCCTGAGAAGGTGGTCGCGCATTCCCCAGCTTCACTTATGACTGCAACCAAAAACATTTGCTTTGATTTTGGAAAAAGCAGCTGTCCTGGGATGGCTAATTTAGATCGTTATCAGCAGAAGTTTTACCAACTGAGTCTCCAGAGGTGGAAAAGCCTGCATGCCAGAGTACCTGCTTGTCTGAATGAAATGTAAATGTGCCTATCAGTTAATCCGCAAGTGTAAATGATGCATGGGAGCAGGTTCTGGATTTATTTGTCCAAATCACTCCACGCTTTGTAATGACAAAGATTTGTTTTTTTGAGTGGTAGTGCAAAGAGTTAACAACTGGGCTGTGAAGTGCTTGCTTTAAATTTTAACTAACCCTGGGCGAAGGACTTCGCTACGCCCACGAAGTGGGCGTTGTGTTGCCTACTTCGCCCTTTGCAAAGTAGGCGAAGCAGGCAACACTACGCCCACTCCTTGGGCGTAGCGAAGTTGCCCGCCACCCGCCTCCCTCCCGCCCTCCCGAACATACCTAATTTTATTAAATGGGCACATAGAAATAAATAAAAGTCACTTACCTTGTCCACGGCGTCCCGGGGCTCCCTCTGCTCGTTCACGCCGCCGACTGCTAAGCAATGCGCATGCGCGGCCACCCGCACATGCGCTTTGCTTAGCAGACAGCGGCGTGAACGAGCAGAGGGAGCCCCGGGACGCCGCGGACAAGGTAAGTGACTTTTATTTATTTCTATGTGCCCATTTAATAAAATTAGGTATGTAGGGGGGGGGGCATGCGGCGCGTAGTGGGGCTACGCGAAGTGCGCAGGTGGGCGTAGTTTCTCGCCCACTTTGCGTAGCTTCGCGTAGCCCCACTACGCACACTATGTCCAGGGTTAATTTAACTGTGTTTACACAGCCCTTAGTACTGCTAACAGGGGGTTGAATGGACAGTTAGGTAAAAAAAATACTTTACTTTATGCTCTAGTATTACTGAAATCTACATTTTAGAAGCACTACTTTATTTAAAAACTATTTACACATTTTGCAGCACTCTATCTTACACTGTGTGTAATGCAAGTATAAAATAATGACTTATATATTCACAATGCTTTCTGCGATAGGCTGTGACCGCATAGCAGTAAAAATACACGTCACTATTCTCCACTTCACCAATCAAGGTTTAATTATGTGTCTCTCTGGTTACACATAGACCTTTGCAGTGCATTAACTAATAAAGGCTTCATAATGTCCTTAAGTGCATTTCCCAGTAAGTACCAACTTTTTAAATTTATTTTTCATTAAATTTCCCATTATTAATGGTGAAAGACCTAAACAAGCATTGGAAATGCAATAGGTCTCGCATTAGGAAAGTTTGAGCTATTGGTATTGTAAATGACACTTTTTTTATTTATGTGTTGGTTTTGAAAGTAGCAAAATTAATAGCTTTGTCAGTTACAATGTCAATAGTGTTAACTTTTGCAAATGTGACACCTATAGCATTTGTAATGCAATGTGTGTTGTATTTACGTGACTTAGATGTCTTGATATTACAAATAACAATGGCTTTTAATTTTGTAAATAATTAATACTTAAATAAAAGTTATTGTAATTTATAATGGTAATAGCTTAAACGTTTTTAAATAACTTTTGTGAAGATTATGTTCAGTGTATTTTATTGTGACGAAAATCCAAGTACATTGCATTTGCACCTACACACACACAGAGCCACACACACACACACACACACACACACACACACACACACACATATAGATGTGGTAGTGGTGGATCTGGGTGATATGGTGGTGGTGGATGTGGTGGTGATGGTGGATGTGGTGGTGATGGTGGTGGATGAGGGGGTGGATGTGGTGGTGGATGTGGTGGTGGTGGGGGTGGTGGATGTGGTGGTGATGTGGTGGATGTGGTGGTTGTGGATGTGGTGGTTGTGAAAGTGGTGGTGGATGTGGTGGTGGAAGTGATGGTGGTGGGTGTGGTGGATGTGGTGGTGGTGGATGAGGTGGTGGATGAGGTGGTGGATGTGGTGGTGGATGTGGTGGTGGTGGATGCGGTGGTGGATGTGGTGGTGGTGGTGGATGTGGTGGTGGTGGATGAGGTGGTGGAGTTGGTGGTGGAAGTGGTGGATGTGGTGGTGGATGTGGTGGTGGATGTGGTGGTGGCTGTGGTGGTGGTGGGTGCGGTGGTGGTGGAAGTGGTGGATGTGGTGGTGGTGGTGGATGTGGTGGTAGATGTGGTGGTGGTGCATGTGGTGGTGGATGTGGTGGTGGATGTGGAGGTCATGGTGGATGTGGGGGTGGATGTGGTGGTGAGGGTGGATGTGGTGGTGAGGGTGGATGTGGTGGTGAGGGTGGATGTGGTGGTGAGGGTGGATGTGGTGGTGAGGGTGGATGTGGTGGTGGATGCGGTGGATGTGGTGGTGGTGGATGCGGTGGATGTGGTGATGGTGGATGCCGTGGTGGTGGTGGATGTGGTGGTGGTGGTGGATGCGGTGGTGGTGGTGGATGCGGTGGTGGTGGTAGTGGTGGATGGGGTGGTGGTGGATGGGGTGGTGGTTGTCATGGTGGATGTGGAGGTGATGGTGGATGTGGTGGTGGATGCGGTGGTGGTGGATGCGGTGGTGGTGGATGCAGTGGTGGTGGATGCGGTGGTGGTGGATGCGGTGGTGGTGGATGCGGTGGTGGTGGATGCGGTGGTGGTGGATGTGGTGGATGTGGCGGTGGATGTCATGGTGGATGTGGAGGTAATGGTGGATGTGATGGTGGATGTGGTGGTTGTGGATGTGGTGGTTGTGAAAGTGGTGGTGGATGTGGTGGTGGTGGATGCGGTGGTGGATGAGGTGGTGGATGTGGTGGTGGATGTGGTGGTGGTGGATGCGGTGGTGGATGTGGTGGTGGATGTGGTGGTGGAGTTGGTGGTGGAAGTGGTGGATGTGGTGGTGGATGTGGTGGTGGATGTGGTGGTGGCTGTGGTGGTGGTGGGTGCGGTGGTGGTGGAAGTGGTGGATGTGGATGTGGTGGTGGATGTGGTGGTAGATGTGGTGGTGGTGCATGTGGTGGTGGATGTGGTGGTGGATGTGGAGGTCATGGTGGATGTGGGGGTGGATGTGGTGGTGAGGGTGGATGTGGTGGTGAGGGTGGATGTGGTGGTGAGGGTGGATGTGGTGGTGGATGCGGTGGATGTGGTGGTGGTGGATGCGGTGGATGTGGTGATGGTGGATGCCGTGGTGGTGGTGGATGCGGTGGTGGTGGTGGATGCGGTGGTGGTGGTAGTGGTGGATGGGGTGGTGGTGGATGGGGTGGTGGTTGTCATGGTGGATGTGGAGGTGATGGTGGATGTGGTGGTGGATGTAGTGGTGGTGGATGCGGTGGTGGTGGATGCGGTGGTGGTGGATGCGGTGGTGGTGGTGGATGTGGCGGTGGATGTCATGGTGGATGTGGAGGTGATGGTGGATGTGATGGTGGATGTGATGGTGGATGTGGTGGTGATGGTGGATGTGGTGGATGCGGTGGTGGTGGATGTGGTGGATGCGGTGGTGGTGGATGCGGTGGATGTGGTGGTGGTGGATGCGGTGGTGGTGGTGGTGGATGCGGTGGTGGTGGTGGATGGGGTGGTGGTTGTGGTGGATGTCAAGGTGATGGTGGATGTGGTGGTGGATGGATGTGATGGTGGATGTGATGGTGATGGATGTGATGGTGATGGATGTGGCGGTGATGGATGTGGCGGTGATGGATGTGGCGGTGGTGGATGTGGCGGTGGTGGATGTCATGGTGGATGTGGAGGTGATGGTGGATGTGGAGGTGATGGTTGATGTGGAGGTGATGGTGGATGTGGAGGTGATGGTGGATGTGGAGGTGATGGTGGATGTGGTGGTGGATGTGGTGGTGGATGTGGTGGTGGATGTGGTGGTGGATGTGGTGGTGGTGGATGCGGTGGATGTGATGATGGTGGTTGCGGTGGTGGTGGTGGATGCGGTGGTGGTGGATGTGGTGGTGGATATGGTGGTGGATGTGGTGGTGGTGGATGCGGTGGATGTGATGATGGTGGATGCGGTGGTGGTGGTGGATGCGGTGGTGGTGGTAGTGGTGGATGCGGTGGCGGTGGTGGTAGTGGTGGATGGGGTGGTGGTTGTAGTGGATGTGGTGGTGGATGTAGTGGTGGGTGTGGTGGTGGTGGATGCGGTGGTGGTGGATGCGGTGGTGGTGGATGTGGTGGATGTGGTGGTGGTGGATGTGGTGGATGTGGTGGATGTGGTGGTGGATGTGGCGGTGGATGTCATGGTGGATGTGGTGGTGGTGGTGGATGGGATGGTGGCTGTGGTGGTGGTGGTGGATGCGGTGGATGCGGTGGTGGTGGATGCGGTGGATGCGGTGGTGGTGGATGCGGTGGATGTGGTGGATGCGGTGGATGTGGTGATGGTGGATGCGGTGATGGATGCGGTGGTGGTGGTAGTTGTAGTGGATGTGGTGGTGGATGTAGTGGTGGTGGGTGTGGTGGTGGTGGTGGTGGTGGATGTGGTGGTGGTGGATGTGGTGGTGGTGGATTTGGTGGTGGTGGATGTGGTGGTGGTGGATGCGGTGGTGGTGGATGCGGTGGATGTGGTGATGGTGGATGCGGTGGTGGTGGTAGTGGTGGTTGTAGTGGATGTGGTGGTGGATGTAGTGGTGGTGGGAGTGGTGGTGGTGGTGGATGCGGTGGTGGTGGATGCGGTGGTGGTGGATGCGGTGGTGGTGGATGTGGTGGTGGTGGATGTGGCGGTGGATGTCATGGTGGATGTGGAGGTGATGGTGGATGTGGTGGTGGTGGTGGATGTGGTGGTGGTGGTGGTGGTGGATGTGGTGGTGGTGGATGCGGTGGTGGGTGCGGTGGTGGTTGTGGTGGTGGATGTGGTGGTGGATGTGGTGGTGGTGGATGTGGTGGTGGATGTGGTGGTGGTGGTCGATGTGGTGGTGGTGGTGGATGTGGTAGTGGTGGATGTGGTGGTGGTGGTGGATGCGGTGAATGTGGTGGTGGATGCGGTGGTGGTGGATGTGGTGGTGGTGGATGAGGTGGTGGTGGTGGATGTGGTGGTGGTGGTGGATGCGGTGAATGTGGTGGTGGATGTGGTGGTGGTGGATGCGGTGGTGGTGGAAGTGGTGGTGGTGGTGGTGGTGGTGGTGGATGTGGTGGTGGTGGTGGATGTGGTAGTGGTGGTGGATGTGGCGGTGGTTGATGTGGTGGATGTGGTGGTGGATGTGGCGGTGGATGTCATGCTGGAGGTGGTGGTGGATGTGGTGGTGGTGGTGGTGGTGGTGGTGGTGGTGGTGGATGTGGTGGTGGTGGTGGATGCGGTGGTGGTGGTAGTGGTAGATGGGGTGGTGGTTGTAGTGGATGTGGTGGTGGATGTAGTGGTGGCGGGTGTGGATGTAGTGGTGGTGGGTGTGGTGGTGGTGGTGGATGCGGTGGTGGTGGATGTGGATGTGGTGGATGTGGTGGTGGTGGATGTGGTGTATGTGGTGGTGGTGGATGTGGTGTATGTGGTGGTGGATGTGGCGGTGGATGTGGAGGTGATGGTGGATGTGATGGTGGATGTGGTGGTGGTGGATGTGATGGTGGATGTGGTGGTGATGGTGGATGTGGTGGTGGATGCGGTGGTGGATGTGGCGGTGGATGTCATGGTGGATGTGTGCCTAGAAGCGCCATACCTCCCATCATATAGGTCAACATGTTGCTGCGAATGGTGATAAATAGCACGTTCTAGTCTGCTCTACCTGCATGTATGGTTCATCCCATTGAATTTTTCATTAATATATGTTTTATTTTTTTTTAAAACGATTAAACCAAGACCAGGGTGCAATGTGTTAAATGTGCATAACGGCACAATCACATTACAGAGGCCATGTGACTTTTAGAGACACGTTTCCCTGTGTAACAGTCCTTGCAATGTGCAATCTGAGACAGAAAACTATTTTTCCCATGTCAATTCTGCTGTACCGTTGTAAAAAAATTGACTTTGACACTGTAGTCATAAATGTGTGAAGGTAGCGCGTTTTAAGTTCCGCTCTTTCAAAAAATGTGTATTATGGAACCAAATGTATTTCACTGCAACGACAGACAACGGGTCGATCTATCGACAGACAATAGTATGTAATTGACGTGGGTAAACGTGGCTGGTCGTCGCCTTTTTTACTTGCATCTCCATGTAGAATTAAGAAAATGATATCACCTGGGAGGCACACCACTCTCCAACCGAGGATTACATACGTTCAGACCATCTGGTAGAAGGCGCTATATAAATGCAGCAAATCACCAAACCTTCCTCAAAGCACACGGGAAGCATTTCAGGCTCTTGCTGGGCAACATAAAGAGCACGAGCTGTTCGCCCATCCCCCTTCAAGCAGGACTAGCGACCAGAGCCTCCCTCGAGGCGCTTTACTTTACACTCACAGCTCAAGAACACGATGGAATGTATTCAGATAAGATGCTCGGGTGGTGATAGGCAGATGCATCACACCTCGCACCGCCGGGCAGGGCGCCTGTCATTGTGACTCAATCACAAAATAAAAGCAGACGGAGGGCATTGCTGTGGGGAGGGGGGAGGAGAAATGCGACATGGCGGGCAGGGGAGGGGGCGGAGCGGGGAGAGGGTGTTAAGCAGCAGGGGCCTTTGAAGTGAAGCTAAGCTTCACTTCAAAGGTGTGGGAGGAGTGCGGCTGAGGGAACAGACGGCGATTTGGTGATGTGCACGCGCATTTTAGGTCAATGCGCAAGCGCATTGACCTAAAAGCCACGGGCACAGCACCAAATCGCCAAGTTCGGTAAAGTCTGTTTAAGCCCCTATAGAGCTTCGCCAGCTAGGCGCATGCGCCCAGCAGGCGAGCCCTAAAAAAAATACCGAATATTTTGGGGCTTGTTTATGAGAGGCTTGCATCGCCAGAAGTAGCATCTCAGCCACACCTATGAGACAGTGGAAAGTCACCCTGCATGGCTTTGCATGTCTTCATAGATATGGAGTAAGACATAGCAGCACAAGTCATCGCGTTGCCTTACTCAGCATCAAGGAGGTGTTCCTTGAGCTTTGCGTGGGGTTCCCACGCAACAGCTATAGATTTTGATGCTGCTCCATATTTACAAAATCAAATAAACCTGGGGCAGCTCCAAAAACACGTAACGGGGAGAAATTCTTAAATTTTTCCTTATTCTTTCCTCTTCCCATGTATGCTGCATTCTGCAGCTCAAACAGAAAGAGGAAAGCACCTCTTGGGATAGTTTTTGTGAAGGAAGGTGCCCCTTCCTGTTCAAAAACAATCCTGCCTGTGTTGGTGCTAGACAGCAATTTGTGTGCCGACGCAAGGGAAAAGGACAGGAATGCACCGTATTTCATAAATATGGTTAATTCCTGCCCTTTTTTATTGGCATAGGGCAGCGCAGCAAGAAGACTTACAGTGCTACACCAATTCCTCATAAATTAGGCCCTTTGAATTTAGCTACACCTTTGACTACCCCCACCCTCACTGACCTTTGGTTTGCTAAACACTGTTTAATATTATTTTTCCACGTTAACATTTATTTGCTGTGGGAATTCGGGGCATTTATGATAGTTGTCGATGATGAGGAGTATCAGGTTCTAGAATGTTTTATCAGAAGGGGGTCCTTACGCCTAAAAATATTTGACAAGGGGGTCTCGGCATCAAAAAGTTTGAAGACCTCTGCCCTATGGTAAAGTATAGGGAAAAGTATAAAAGTTTATTCAACTTTGGAAAAAAAAGTTTAAAAAATGTTATGTCATATTTACACTTCTTTAAAGAATACTACACCATGACGAAGTAACATTCCAATTTCACTTTGAAAAACCAGCTTTCCCTACAATCATTTACTGACTTTATCTTCGACTACTGGGACTCTGTACAGAGCTATGTTGCCATTCGGTTAGGTTCACCCACATTAATGCAACATAAAGACATAGCTAGCGAAGCAGTGGCGAAGTTATTCTGTAGTGTAAAGCAAGCCGATTAAGGGAACACAAGTGTAGCATCCTGCTACAATAAACACAGACACTTATTGCTATATAACTTGGAGCTTTATTTTGTACACCTTGCTCATGCCCTGTCCCTACACTAACTGCCCTCATCCTGTCCTGACTCCTCCTCTTCCCCTCAGCCCACCTAGCTCCTCCCATCCCAGCTACTAGACTGTCAACTATATTACATCTCCCCCCTTCTTAACAAAATGAGCTTAATGTCTTCAGTGTTCGCAATTCTTCAATCCACCACACGGGTCGGCGGACGGCCTGTTTTTCAAGCTTCAGTAGTGTTGAATCAGTGGTGGGCTTGGCTTTGGTCACTCTTTCTGTTGTCTTGATCAAGGCATTCTTGACCACGTTGCGTGTAAACTGTTGACTCTCGCGGTCCGCAGTCCTCATGTTTCCTTCCGGTGGTGTAACTACGATTGGTTCAGATGCTCGATCTCTTTCACGAGTGGATAATGTTCCGGTCCTCTTCCGAGCACCCGCATCTACTTTTGCTTCCTTTTGTCTTGTCCGGCCAAGGGCAACACTGCCCTCAAATTCAGAGTCATGTATACCAGACAGTACGGTGTTACCTGATGAGACTGTCTTGGTTTGGTTTGGTAACTCATTCGCCACATTTACCCTTACTTCCTTTTGGCTAGTCCGGTCGAGAGCAACACTGTCCTCCAATTCAGGGTCGTGTATGCCAGACAGTACGGTGCCATCTGATGAGACGGTCTTGGCTTGGTTCGATAACTCATTCACGGCCTCGGGTTGTCTGGCGAGCTCGTGAGCTATCTGTGCATGGGCATGTCTCTCTCTCATCTGATGATATTTCTCTACTGACATGTCCGGCTTCTGTGCATAGGCATGTTTCTCTCTCATCTGATGATCCCTCTCTCCTGACACATCCGGCTTTCCTTGCGGAGTGACTGGCTGGTCCTTTCCCGTCCAGTTACTAAGGTCCACCGTCTCTGTCTTCCTTTTGTAGGTCCTGTGAGTCAGCCTTGCGGACCCCTTCAGGGGTGACGGTGTCTGATCGGTGTCTGAATATACTTGTGCCTGACATGACAGGTTGTCCGGTGGGGTGACTGAGTATTCAGAGACCTTAGTGTGTGACATGTTGCTCTTGACGGGAAGAATGTCCTTTGGTTCCATGGTGCGTTCGGGTGGCTGACGCCATGTCTGTTGTCGGGACCATGACTTGGTCGACTCATGGGATTGGACAGACATGTTCTCTGGGTCATAGAAGCCTTTTGTCGACTTCCAGGATCGGGCAGATGCGCTCTCTGAATCAGAGGAGGTCTGGGCCATACCCCTTTTAAAGGATCGGACAGACGCGCTCTCTGAACCAGAGGAGTTCCTGGCCATAGACGTGCTTTCTGGGTCAGAGAAGTCTTTTGTCAACTTCCAGGGTTGGATGGATGTGTGCTCCGCATCAGAGAGATCCTTCTTCCCATTCCTTCTCAAACATTTCATTGAAACTGTCTCGGGTAATGGATTTTTGAATTCCGTAGTCCGTGATAAATTGCTCTTTCCCTTTGAATTGTCTTTGAGAGGCTTTTCCGTGTGCCTTTGTTGGAGCATCTTCAATGCTGTCTCATTTGGGGGTTTGTTTGATGACCCCGTGCTTGTTCCTTGTGCTTGATCCCAAGCTTTTGCCTCTTTGTCCTTCTCGCCTGAAGTTAACGATTTCCCTTCCGTTTCTCCATTGTCGCGGGAGCCAAAGATGCATGGATCTTTTCTGGTTCGTTGTTGTGGAGGATCAGTCCATCTTGTGCGACCTGTTTCTCCTTCACGCTTGTTTGATGCTCTAACACCTCTGGTCTGGGGGTGATGCGGTCTCCTGCCAGATGTTTCCTTGGACTCGTCTTCACTGCTTGACGACTGATGTTCCTGCGCCGACTTCAGGTGTTGACCAGTGCGACCCCCTTCTTCTAGGGTTTGTCTTTCTCTCCCACTTGTTGTGCAGGATGCCCTCTTGTCCAGAAGTGCGATCTGTCCCATTTGACTCTCTTTCCTCATCAGAGTACTGTGTGTCATACTTTGAATGACTCCTTGAGGAACTCTTGAGGGGTGAATAACTCTTTGGAGTTGTCTTTTGGATGGTTGACTCTGAGTCATCTGACTCTGAGTAATCCTTGGTTGACTTTGAGTAGTCAGACGCTGAGGAGTCTGACTCTGAGTAATCCTTGTCACTTTCTTTGTCGCGGTATCTTTCCCGTTGTCTTTTTGAATGACTCCTTGAGGAACTCCTGGGGGGTGAATAACTCTTTGGAATTGTCTTTTGGATGGTTGACTCTGAGTCATCTGATTCTGAGTAGTCCTTGTCACTTTCTTTGTCACTGTATCTTTCCCGTTGTCTTTTTTCTGGTCTGCCTTCCCTCTCTCTCCTTTCAGTTTTGTTTGTTTTCTGAGTTCTATCTTCCCAGGTATCTTGATGGTTTGCTCTCAGGTGCACGTCCTTGAATCTGTCTCTTGCTTTTATTTGCATTCCAATTTCGGCCTTCTTGATGATTTCCTTTAACGACCAATGCCCTTGCAGGATCTTGCGCTTGGTCCAGGGTTTGTGCAACCTTCAACGATCCGAAGTCAGACCGCATCCTCATTTGTAAAAGTGTTGAAGTGGCAGCCTCGTACCAGACTTTGTAACCGAGTGATGAAGTTTGGCAACGGTTCGCCTGGTTCCTGCCGTGCTGTATTGAAAACTATGCGATTGTGATCCACATCTGTCTGTGCGTTGAGATGGGCACAGAGCTCCCTTTGGAGTCTTTTGTAGATATCTGTATCCTCTTTGGAAAATGTCCTGATTGGGCAGCGGCCCTCAGGACCCACCAGACGGAGGAGTAGTATCAGACATTTTCTCTCTCTTTGCTCACCATTGGCTTTTAAGAAATCTTCCAAAGCTTCGAGCCACCAGTGTCGTTTGAGATCCGAGATCCACTCATCAGTCTGCACCGCTGGGGGCGGTACTTCAGTGTCTGGAGTGACCCGCGGTGCTACGTCTCTTCCCGCCATGAGAGAGGGAGATTCTGGTCAAGGTCTTTGGTCTGGTCGTTTGCTTAGAAATTGATAGTCTTTGTAACCATCCCAGTATGCGCTGTATGTGCTGGTGAACAAACTTGGATGGTTCTACTTTCTCCGGGGTCCTCTGTAGGACTGCCCTCCTCTGGGTCTTCTGCAGTTTTGCCCAGCAGCTCTTCTCTCTTCGGCGCTCTTTGGTTTGTGCTCAGTGTCGTCTTTATCGGTCTCTTGCATTTGCTTATGCTTGTTCCATTGTGTTGTTGTCTTTGCTTGGTCCTTGTGTTTGCTTGTGCCTCCTTTATTTTATAGACACGTGCTACTTCATTGCATCCGCCACTGCGCATTCGCTTGCGTTTCTCAACGTTCGCGTTTCCACCCGTGCTGACATTTGTTTTGTCAATGCATGTTTGGTAAATCACTCTTGTGGTTGCTCGTGCTTGTTAGTTGATTCACTCTCGTGTTTGCATGTGCTTCTTCTGTCTTGGTTGCCGAGACTTGTTCATTGTTGTTCACGCGCCGTTATCCACGCTTATTTATTTGCCTTACCAATGCCTATTTCTTGGCATTTACCAGTGCATGTTTATTTGCACATACCAATGTTTGTTTATTTGCATGCACCAATACTTGTTTGTTTCCTTTCGCCACTGCTTGTTGGTTCCTACTCGCCACGGCTTGTCTGTTGGCTCTTGACAGTACTTGTTTGGTCTTCGCCAGTGCTTGTTTGGCCTTCGCCAGTGCTTGTTTGGTCTTCGCCAGTGCTTGTTTGGTCTTCGCCAGTGCTTGTTTGGTCTTCGCCAATGCTTGTTTGGTCTTCGCCAATGTTTGTTTGGTCTTCGCCAATGCTTGTTTGGTCTTTGCCAATGCTTGTTTGGTCTTCGCCAATGCTTGTTTGGTCTTTGCCAATGCTTGTTTGGTCTTCGCCAATGCTTGTTTGGTCTTCGCCAATGCTTGTTTGTTCTTCGCCAATGCTTGTTTCTGTTCTGTTCGCCAATGCTTGTTGTGAAATTCAGCTCGCCTGACCTCAAAATGGCCGCCTACAGTTTGCACAGGGAGGATGTCCCAAAAGTTGCCTGACTCAAAGATGGCCGCCGTGGTTATCTGCAGGCACTACTTTCTCTCTCTTCATTCGACCCAGTTTCTTCACACAGGACTCACCGGCAGTTGCTCCCAGGGTCAGCATACTCCTGATTTGGCTCCCTCTGGTCAAGGCTGCAGTCAGGTGAGGTTGGGGTGGGCTCCCGCCTTACTTTGCAGAGTCCTTCGGCAGCGGCGTGCCAAAACCCACGCATCCGGCGTGAGGTTTTCCGACGCCGGGCACAATTTTACCGCGCTCAGCAGCGCTTGACAGTGGACCTTCACGGGGGCAGTCCACACCAGGATGCACTCTCTTTCGGCCACAGCAGGCCACAACAGTCCTCAGGTGAGCTTGGGGTGGGCTCCCAGCTCACTGTCACAGTTCCCGCTCTCACTTACGCCGACAGCATGCCAAACCTCACGCATCGGGCGTGAGGTTTTACTTTTACCGGTATTCAAGCTCCGGTTGGGCGCGTTTAGCCGCGCTTGGCTGCAAGGTTATCGGGGCAGCGTCCTCTCCTCCAGGACACCTCTTCACTCGCCGTGTGGCACTGGACAGGGTCGGAGTGGGCTCCCGACTCGTGTCTCTTCACGGTTGCTGGGTCACCCACACACCCGGCGGGACTCGCGCATTCAGCGCTCAAGGGTTTCTTCGACCGAGCGTTTCAGCGCTCGCAGGTCGGGATTTCTTCGGGGTTCCCCGGCTTCTCTAGGGTCGCAGTCACTTGCTCTCGGCCACAAACACCAGGCCTTAGCTTTGCTCGGCAGCGGAGCTCTTCCCTCGACGCTGCAGGAGACAGGGTGGCTTTCTGTGATCCTGTGGGCTGCAGTCAGTGCAATCCCATCCTCGTCGCCAGTTGTAGCATCCTGCTACAATAAACACAGACACTTATTGCTATATAACTTGGAGCTTTATTTTGTACACCTTGCTCATGCCCTGTCCCTACACTAACTGCCCTCATCCTGTCCTGACTCCTCCTCTTCCCCTCAGCCCACCTAGCTCCTCCCATCCCAGCTACTAGACTGTCAACTATATTACAACAAGGAGAGACATTGTACGCAATTGTTTCATCTATGATTTCATCATGATTTGGTTTCCACATCTGAGAGAGGGTGTGGCCTAACAGCCAGAGCTGCGGAACAAAGTTCGAGTCTCGGCGTCGGCCCAACAACCTGTGATCCTGGGCAAATCACTTAATCTCCCCGTGACTACCAAAAAATGAATGTGTCCTTGTGTAATGTAACTGGTGCTTATGTAAAGCGGAGCATACTCGATATAAAAACTGCACACAAAAAAATCGATGGAAAATACCTTTAACATAAGCATATCTTTAACCTTCTACAGCAGCAAAGCAACAGTTGCCCCGGCTCATAAATGCAAATAGGCCGTTTCACGTTGTCGGTGCTGGCTTCTCTCGCTGCCAGAGCCTGAATCGAAACGAAAATGATGAGCAGCCCGTGGGGCACTGAATGTTTGATGCGAAAAAATCATGAAGGAGAAAATAGATTGACTCAGAGGATTATATACTCCACAAACAAGTCTTACGGAGAGGATTTAATAACTATTTGCGCACAGCGCCACCTGCAGGCAAACTATGGCATAAAAGTAGCCCAGAAGAAAGATTGTCTCTAAAACACGATTAGCATTTGTCAAATAATGTTTTAAAAACAGCGTTGGCCGTGCGTCAAAAGTATAGAGCATGTGATTCTGAAACCAATAGAGCGAGGGCATTGGGTGTCAGGAAGGGGCCATAGACGTAGCATAATAACCAATACTTTCTGTAACTATTTTGTTTTTCAGTCAGGTGATTGCATTTAAAATAACGCAAACTCTTTAAATGAAAAATAAACTAATGGATGGCAAAAGCACTGCTTATTAATCCAGTTTGGTTGCTTATTATTCGTTATTGGTATTTGGCTGGTGCACTCTGGCAACTTCATGCATTTACTCCAGTTTCTTTGCGGTAGATTAAATTAATAGGAATTAGGTGTGATCCTAAGAGGGGTGAAGGGTTTGGCAAGCTGATGGTTGGTGGGGTTTCTAGAGGACATTAGGCGGTGGTCCCCCTATATATACGCATCTAGTACAACGTACGACCGCTACATCACAACCACTACATCACATTTACCTCTACAGCAAAGTTACAATGAGGTAAGTTATAGTGTAATACACGTATAAAGCAAATAAGATTTTAAGGGCCATGGGTGAGTAATTGGTGGTGTTTAAAGGGGTTTTTATGTTGGAGGATGGGTGGTAGTTAGGGTGTTTGGGGTTCCAGGATGGGTAGTGTTAAGGGGGTAGTAAGGGAGTTTAGAGTTCAGGGCTAGGTAGTGGTAAGGCGTATTAAGTGGTTTTGGAGTTTAGGGATATGCAGTGTTAAGTGGACGTAAGGTTTTTAGGGTTTAGAAATGGGTAGTGAAAAGGGGTAGTAGTGGATTTTTACGATTCAGGGATGGGTAGTGGTAGAAGGTAGTTAAGAGGTTTTTAGAGTTCAGGGATGGGTACTGGTAAAGCATACAAAGGAAAGGAAGAGGAGTGAGGTTGGGGGTTTAGCCTCTTCCTTCCAGAAAGTAAAACTAAAAGAACAAGATGTAAGGGTGATGGGGCCATGAGTTGGGAGTTAGTTACTTTTAGGTATTTCACTTTGAAGAGGCAGATGTTATTTGCGTTCAGAGTCAATTTAATTTAGGGGTTCATGGTGGGTATTTATTTTTAAATAGTAATATATATTTTAGGAGGTTGTAAGGGTGATAAGGGCCTTGAATGGGAGTGTATGACTTTTTGGGTATTTATTTTGGGTTGAGGGCATTCTTTTTGTTTTCAAAGTAAATTAACATTTAGTGGTTCAGGGTAGGTATTATGGTGTGGGTATTTTAGGTTTTTTAATTTGTTTTTAAGTTTAGATTTTAGGAGGCAGGGTTATAGGGTCTGTTGGTGCAAATTGTAGGTGTCAAAATGTGGGCTATTAAAAAAATATATACAATTTTAGTTTAACTAAAATTTGAGAAATTGAAATATATATTTTTAATAATGTTAGTTATTGGCTTTTAAATCAATGTTATGTTTACATCAAATGTTAACTATGTGTAAATTAAAATTGTTTAATTGTCTTTGCAGTTGCTGTGTAAGCTTTCTTGTGGTCTCCTCAGCAGTGAGACACTCTTATGCATGTGACCACTTTTTATAGTTTCTGTAATAAACTTTTTTTAAAGGGTTTAATGAATGCATTTTGCCTTGAGTAGCCATGAAAGTAAGTATTTTATTTATGGTCTTTAAAGTTCATTCATGTCATTATTTTGGAAGCCGAGATGGCCCAGGTAGCCAAATGGTGCCAGCATTTCGATTGTTCTTTGTCGCAATTTAATCGTTTTTGCTGTCTCTTGGTAATGTATTAAATATTCTTTTTACACCCGATTTTAAGTTTAAAATATAGGATATTGTGTTGTGGTTTTCTTTGCAGTTGTATTATTAATACTAAAAACGGAAATGCAATGTAGTGGTATGTATGGTAAAGCTTGTGTTGTAAAAGTGTATGTGGTAGTGTCTTAGATTGTAGTAACTTACAGCTGAATAGGTATTAGGACTATGCTTTTCAAAGAAAGGTTGCGATCTTGGAAGGGATTTGCAGAAATACAATAATAGAAATGAAGGCAAACATGCATATGACTTAAGAGTAGGTGGTGCTCGGAGAGAGGAGGCATGCAGATGGTGCAAAGAAAGGAGAGGGATATTCGAAAGTAAAAAGGAGAAGCAACAATCATCGTTTCACAAAGGGTTTTAGGAATTTAGAGGATGCTTTGACATAGCAACAAACAAGGAAGCAAAACTGTAGAAACTACAATATGTGCATGTGAAATATGGCTATATTAGGTATTTATGAATCATAACGGTAAAACAATAAACATGAATAAATACAGACTAAAATGAAGAAAAAAAAAAGCATCACTATAAAATCAGTAGCCCGATGTATGATAGACACTAGAATGCGAACAATGGGCCCGATTCACAGAATGAACTTAAGACTAAATCCTAAACTTACTACTATTTGGTATTCACAGAATGCACTTACTACTTTCAGGATTCACAGAGTGAATTTACTACTTTCGGGATTCACAGAATGAACTTACTACTTTCGGTATTCACAGAATAGATTTAAGACTACTAACTTTACGTCCACACTCGGGCCCGAAGCTTGCGGCCCAGAGGCGGGGCTTCCGGACCGGAGGTGGAGTTTGCGGTTTGGAGGCGGAGCTTCCGGCTCGGAGGTGGGGATTTAGCTATGGCTGAAATCTCCATCTCTGGGCCTCAAGCTCCGCCTCCGGGCCGGAAACTCCGCCCCCGAGTGCGGACGTAAAGTTAGTAGTCTTAAATCTATTCTGTGAATACCGAAAGTAGTAAGTTCATTCTGTGAATCCCGAAAGTAGTAATTTCACTCTGTGAATCCCTAAAGTAGTAAGTGCATTCTGTGAATACCAAATAGTAGTAAGTTTAGGATTTAGTCGGAAGTTCATTCTGTGAATCGCCCCCTCGTCTCCCGATAGGCTACTACAAAACCAACACTCCTAACAGGTCAGCTAGTTAGCTCAGGGTATGGAAGCATAAAGTAATTGCTAGGCGCATATATAGGGAAATATTGACTGCTTTAGATTTGAGTATTCATAGTGCTACAAGTTCCTAGCCTGTCACAGACAATATTGTGTTAAGGCTAAAACAAGCACTTTTAAAATATATTTTTTATTAATACACATTCTGCACCTAAATCAAAAAAATATATAGGTGCCATTTAAAAGCACTCATTCCAGAATGTAGATTGTACCTCCCCAAAAAGAATAACTGTCACTGTGAAGCTTCAAGTGAATCCATCAATTAAAGCCTGTGCTGGCTCCTAAACAGTCATTTGGTTACTGTTTAACCACATTTACATTTCTTTCAGGCAGGAAGCATCATGGAGAATGGGCTTGTTTTCTCTTTAGATCTCTACACCTTCACAGGCTTCACAGCACAGGAGACTGCCCTCCCTTCAATTTCAGCAGGAGGAAACTTCAGGTTGGCGTTAACCATTCAGGGACGGCAGTATTTTAACAAAAAAGTATGGAAACGTTTTTTGTAAAAATTAAAGCATGTGCACATTGTCCCCCGAAGATCTTACCCACTTCGACTGCTTTTTAATGGCATGCAAGCAATTGAGAGGGCCCCCTTCAACAAAGAAAAGAAAAATCTTTGTTAGCGATGAAGGCTGCTTAAAATCATCAATAGGCATTCCCCGAATATTCATTTGTTTTTGTGAAGTCTGCTTGGGCTGCAAGACCTAGTGACATTCAAGGGGTCTCTTTCAGGGGCAGCTCCTCCGTTACGGCAGAAGAGCGTCGCCCCACTGCTGAAACTAGCAGCAAATGAAAAATACAAGGACAATAAAACGATTTTATCATTTCATTTTTCACTTAGCCGAGTCATGGCAGCGGCGGGCCATGCTCTGCATCAGCAACCAGGGAGGAGTGGTAGGCGCACTATGAGTGCGCATGTCAGTGCCATGCTCTGCATCAGCAACCAGGGAGGAGTGCTAGGTGCACTATGAGTGTGCATGTCTGTGCCATGGTCTGCATCAGCAACCAGAGAGGAGTGGTAGGTGCACTATGAGTGTGCATGTCTGTGCCATGCTCTGCATCAGCAACCAGGGAGGAGTGCTAGGTGCACTATGAGTGTGCATGTCTGTGCCATGGTCTGCATCAGCAACCAGAGAGGAGTGGTAGGTGCACTATGAGTGTGCATGTCTGTGCCATGCTCTGCATCAGCAACCAGGGAGGAGTGGTAGGTGGACTATGAGTGCGCATGTCTGTGCCATGCTCTGCATCAGCAACCAGGGAGGAGTGGCAGTTCGGGCTGGACTGTTCCCATGAGGCACAGGGTCAGACTGATTTGCATATGGCCATGTCTGAACTGGGGTGGCAGAGTGGGCTAAAGAACGGTGATGGATTAAACCCAGATCAGTTGACTGGGGGTGAGTGCTTGTATTGTCAACGCTCCGTCCATCATTTCCTTTGGTTTTTCTTTGTTCGCCATAAGTTGGCAGGGTATGCTCAGACGTGAGTCCCTTGCTCACTTTGCCACTGGATTCAAGCAAGCCGGGCTGAAGAAGGCTGAAATGCCAGAAACCGGTCCTCGGTAGCTTGTTTCCGGTCCAGGGAAGGCATGGCTTGGCAGTTCGGGCTGGACTGTTCCCATGAGGCACAGGGTCAGACTGATTTGCATATGGCCATGTCCGAACTGGGGTGGCAGAGTGGGCTAAAGAACGGTGATGGATTAAACCCAGATCAGTTGACTGGGGGTGAGTGCTTGTATGGTCAACGCTCCGTCCATCATTTCCTTTGGTTTTTCTTTGTTCGCCATAAGTTGGCAGGGTATGCTCAGACATGAGTCCCTTGCTCACTTTGATACTGATTCAAGCAATCCGGGCTGAAGAAGGCTGAAATGCCAGAAACCGGTCCTCGGTAGCTTGTTTCCGGTCCAGGGAAGGCATGGCTTGGCAGTTCGGGCTGGACTGTTCCCACGAGGCACAGGGTCAGACTGATTTGCATATGGCCATGTCTGAACTGGGGTGGCAGAGTGGACTAAAGAACGGTGATGGATTAAACCCAGATCAGTTGATTGGGGGTGAGTGCTTGTATTGTCAACGCTCCGTCCATCATTTACTTTGGTTTTTCTTTGTTCGCCATAAGTTGGCAGGGTATTCTCAGACGTGAGTCCCTTGCTCACTTTGCCACTGGATTCAAGCAAGGTAGGCTGAAGAAGGCTGAAATGCCAGAAACCGGTCCTCGGTAGCTTGTTTCCGGTCCAGGGAAGGCATGGCTTGGCAGTTCGGGCTGGACTGTTCCCATGAGGCACAGGGTCAGACTGATTTGCATATGGCCATGTCTGAACTGGGGTGGCAGAGTGGGCTAAAGAACAGTGATGGATTAAACCCAGATCAGTTGACTGGGGGTGAGTGCTTGTATTGTCAACGCTCCGTCCATCATTTCCTTTGGTTTTTCTTTGTTCGCCATAAGTTGGCAGGGTATCCTCAGACGTGAGTCCCTTGCTCACTTTGCCTATGGATTCAAGCAAGGTGGGCTGAAAAAGGCTGAAATGCCAGAAACCGGTCCTCGGTAGCTTGTTTCCGGTCCAGGGAAGGCATGGCTTGGCAGTTCGGGCTGGACTGTTCCCATGAGGCACAGGGTCAGACTGATTTGCATATGGCCATGTCTGAACTGGGGTGGCAGAGTGGGCTAAAGAACGGTGATGGATTAAACCCAGATCAGTTGACTGGGGGTGAGTGCTTGTATTGTCAACGCTCCGTCCATCATTTCCTTTGGTTTTTCTTTGTTCGCCATAAGTTGGCAGGGTATGCTCAGACGTGAGTCCCTTGCTCACTTTGCCACTGGATTCAAGCAAGCCGGGCTGAAGAAGGCTGAAATGCCAGAAACCGGTCCTCGGTAGCTTGTTTCCGGTCCAGGGAAGTCATGGCTTGGCAGTTCGGGCTGGACTGTTCCCATGAGGCACAGGGTCAGACTGATTTGCATATGGCCATGTCTGAACTGGGGTGGCAGAGTGGGCTAAAGAACGGTTAAGGATTAAACCCAGATCAGTTGACTGGGGGTGAGTGCTTGTATTGTCAATGCTCCGTCCATCATTTCCTTTGGTTTTTCTTTGTTCGCCATAAGTTGGCAGGGTATGCTCAGACGTGAGTCCCTTGCTCACTTTGCCACTGGATTCAAGCAAGCCGGGCTGAAGAAGGCTGAAATGCCAGAAACCGGTCCTCGGTAGCTTGTTTCCGGTCCAGGGAAGGCATGGCTTGGCAGTTCGGGCTGGACTGTTCCCATGAGGCACAGGGTCAGACTGATTTGCATATGGCCATGTCTGAACTGAGGTGGCAGAGTGGGCTAAAAAACGGTGATGGATTAAACCCAGATCAGTTGACTGGGGGTGAGTGCTTGTATTGTCAACGCTCCGTCCATCATTTCCTTTGGTTTTTCTTTGTTCGCCATAAGTTGGCAGGGTATGCTCAGACGTGAGTCCCTTGCTCACTTTGCCACTGGATTCAAGCAAGCCGGGCTGAAGAAGGCTGAAATGCCAGAAACCGGTCCTCGGTAGCTTGTTTCTGGTCCAGGGAAGGCATGGCTTGGCAGTTCGGGCTGGACTGTTCCCACGAGGCACAGGGTCAGACTGATTTGCATATGGCCATGTCTGAACTGGGGTGGCAGAGTGGGCTAAAGAACGGTGATGGATTAAACCCAGATCAGTTGACTGGGGGTGAGTGCTTGTATTGTCAACGCTCCGTCCATCATTTCCTTTGGTTTTTCTTTGTTCGCCATAAGTTGGCAGGGTATGCTCAGACGTGAGTCCCTTGCTCACTTTGCCACTGGATTCAAGCAAGCCGGGCTGAAGAAGGCTGAAATGCCAGAAACCGGTCCTCGGTAGCTTGTTTCCGGTCCAGGGAAGGCATGGCTTGGCAGTTCGGGCTGGACTGTTCCCATGAGACACAGGGTCAGACTGATTTGCATATGGCCATGTCTGAACTGGGGTGGCAGAGTGGGCTAAAGAACGGTGATGGATAAAACCCAGATCAGTTGACTGGGGGTGAGTGCTTGTATTGTCAACGCTCCGTCCATCATTTCCTTTGGTTTTTCTTTGTTCGCCATAAGTTGGCAGGGTATCCTCAGACGTGAGTCCCTTGCTCACTTTGCCACTGGATTCAAGCAAGGTGGGCTGAAGAAGGCTGAAATGCCAGAAACCGGTCCTCGGTAGCTTGTTTCCGGTCCAGGGAAGGCATGGCTTGGCAGTTCGGGCTGGACTGTTCCCATGAGGCACAGGGTCAGACTGATTTGCATATGGCCATGTCTGAACTGGGGTGGCAGAGTGGGCTAAAGAACGGTGATGGATTAAACCCAGATTAGTTGACTGGGGGTGAGTGCTTGTATTGTCAACGCTCCGTCCATCATTTCCTTTGGTTTTTCTTTGTTCGCCATAAGTTGGCAGGGTATGCTCAGACGTGAGTCCCTTGCTCACTTTGCCACTGGATTCAAGCAAGCCGGGCTGAAGAAGGCTGAAATGCCAGAAACCGGTCCTCGGTAGCTTGTTTCCGGTCCAGGGAAGTCATGGCTTGGCAGTTCGGGCTGGACTGTTCCCATGAGGCACAGGGTCAGACTGATTTGCATGTGGCCATGTCTGAACTGGGGTGGCAGAGTGGGCTAAAGAACGGTGAGGGATTAAACCCAGATCAGTTGACTGGGGGTGAGTGCTTGTATTGTCAACGCTCCGTCCATCATTTCCTTTGGTTTTTTTCCCTTCAATTTCAGCAGGAGGAAACTTCAGGTTGGCGTTAACCATTCAGGGACGGCAGCATTTTAACAAAAAAGTATTGAAACGTTTTTTGTAAAAATTAAAGCATGTGCACATTGTCCCCCGAAGATCTTACCCACTTCGACTGCTTTTTAATGGCATGCAAGCAATTGAGAGGGCCCCCTCAAACAAAGAAAAGAAAAATATTTGTTAGCGATGAAGGCTGCTTAAAATCATCAATAGGCATTCCCCGAATATTCATTTGTTTTTGTGAAGTCTGCTTGGGCTGCAAGACCTAGAGTGACATTCAAGGGGTCTCTTTCAGGGGCAGCTCGTCCGTTACGGCAGAAGAGCGTCGCCCCACTGCTGAAACTAGCAGCAAATGAAAAATACAAGGACAATAAAACAATTTTATCATTTCATTTTTCACTTAGCCGAGTCATGGCAGCGGCGGGCCATGCTCTGTATCAGCAACCAGGGAGGAGTGGTAGGTGCACTATGAGTGCGCATGTCTGTGCCATGATCTGCATCAGCAACCAGAGAGGAGTGGTAGGTGCACTATGAGTGTGCATGTCTGTGCCATGCTCTGCATCAGCAACCAGAGAGGAGTGGTAGGTGCACTATGAGTGTGCATGTCTGTGCCATGCTCTGCATCAGCAACCAGGGAGGAGTGGTAGGTGCACTATGAGTGTGCATGTCTGTGCCATGGTCTGCATCAGCAACCAGAGAGGAGTGGTAGGTGCACTAGGAGTGTGCATGTCTGTGCCATGCTCTGCATCAGCAACCAGGGAGGAGTGCTAGGTGCACTATGAGTGCGCATGTCTGTGCCATGCTCTGCATCAGCAACCAGGGAGGAGTGGTAGGTGCACTATTGAGTGTGCATGTCTGTGCCATGCTCTGAATCAGCAACCAGGGAGGAGTGGCAGGTGCACTATGAGTGTGCATGTCTGTGCCATGCCCTGAATCAGCAACCAGGGAGGGGTGCTAGGTGCACTATGAGTGTGCATGTCTGTACCATGCTCTGCATCAGCAACCAGGGAGGAGTGCTAGGTGCACTACCAGTGCGCATGTCTGTGCCATGCTCTGCATCAGCAAACAGGGAGGAGTGGTAGGTGCGCCACGAGTGCGCATGTCTGTGCCATGCTCTGAATCAGCACCCAGGGAGGAGTGGTAGGTGCACTATGAGTGTGCATGTCTGTGCCATGCCCTGAATCAGCAACCAGGGAGGAGTGCTAGGTGCACTATGAGTGTGCATGTCTGTGCCATGCTCTGCATCAGCAACCAGGGAAGAGTGCTAGGTGCACTACGAGTGCGCATGTCTGTGCCATGCTCTGCATCAGCAAACAGGGAGGAGTGGTAGGTGCGCTACAAGTGCGCATGTCTGTGCCATGCTCTGCATCAGCAACCAGGGAGGAGTGGTAGGTGCACTACGAGTGCGCATGTCTGTGCCATGGTCTGCATCAGCAACCAGAGAGGAGTGGTAGGTGCACTATGAGTGCGCATGTCTGTGCAATGCTCTGCATCAGCAACCAGGGAGGAGTGCTAGGTGCACTATGAGTGTGCATGTCTGTGCCATGCTCTGCATCAGCAACCAGAGAAGAGTGGTAGGTGCAACTAGTGTGCATGTCTGTGCCATGCTCTGCATCAGCAACCAGGGAGGAGTGCTAGGTGCACTATGAGTGCCCATGTCTGTGCCACGCTCTGCATCAGCAACCAGGGAGGAGTGCTAGGTGCACTATGAGTGCGCATGTCTGTGCCATGCTCTGCATCAGCAACCAGGGAGGAGTGGTAGGTGCACTATGAGTGCGCATGTCTGTGCCATGCTCTTCATCAGCAACCAGGGAGGAGTGGTAGGTGCACTATGAGAGCGCATGTCTGTGCCATGCTCTGCATCAGCAACCAGGGAGGAGAGGTAGGTGCACTATGAGTGCGCATGTCTGTGCCATGCTCTGCATCAGCAACCAGGGAGGAGTGGTAGGTGCACTATGAGTGCCCATGTCTGTGCCATGCTCTGCATCAGCAACCAGGGAGGAGTGGTAGGTGCACTATGAGTGCGCATGTCTGTGCCATGCTCTGCATCAGCAACCAGAGAGGAGTGGTAGGTGCACTATGAGTGCGAATGTCTTTGCCATGCTCTGCATCAGCCACCAGGGAGGAGTGGTAGGTGCACTATGGGTGCGCATGTCTGTGCCATGCTCTGCATCAGCAACCAGGGAGGAGTGGTAGGTGCACTATGAGTGCGCATGTCTATGCCATGCTCTGCATCAGCAACCAGGGAGAAGTGGTAGGTGCACTAGGAGTGCGCATGTCTGTGCCATGCTCTGCATCAGCAACCAGGGAGGAGTGGTAGGTGCACTATGAGTGCGCATGTCTGTGCCATGCTCTGCATCAGCAACCAGAGAGGAGAGGTAGGTGCACTATGAGTGCGCATGTCTGTGCCATGCTCTGCATCAGCAACCAGGGAGGAGTGGTAGGTGCACTATGAGTGCGCATGTCTGTGCCATGCTCTGCATCAGCAACCAGGGAGGAGTGGTAGGTGCACTATGAGTGCGCATATCTGTGCCATGCTCTGCATCAGCAACCAGGGAGGAGTGGTAGGTGCACTATGAGTGCCCATGTCTGTGCCATGCTCTGCATCAGCAACCAGGGAGGAGTGGTAGGTGCACTATGAGTGCCCATGTCTGTGCCATGCTCTGCATCAGCAACCAGGGAGGAGTGGTAGGTGCACTATGAGTGCGCATGTCTGTGCCATGCTCTGCATCAGCAACCAGAGAGGAGTGGTAGGTGCACTATGAGTGCGAATGTCTGTGCCATGCTCTGCATCAGCCACCAGGGAGGAGTGGTAGGTGCACTATGGGTGCGCATGTCTGTGCCATGCTCTGCATCAGCAACCAGGGAGGAGTGGTAGGTGCACTATGAGTGCGCATATCTATGCCATGCTCTGCATCAGCAACCAGGGAGAAGTGGTAGGTGCACTAGGAGTGCGCATGTCTGTGCCATGCTCTGCATCAGCAACCAGGGAGGAGTGGTAGGTGCACTATGAGTGCGCATGTCTGTGCCATGCTCCGCATCAGCAACCAGAGAGGAGTGGTAGGTGCACTAGGAGTGTGCATGTCTGTGCCATGGTCTGCATCAGCAACCAGGGAGGAGTGCTAGGTGCACTATGAGTGTGCATGTCTGTGCCATGCTCTGCATCAGCAACCAGGGAGGAGTGGTAGGTGCACTATTGAGTGTGCATGTCTGTGCCATGCTCTGAATCAGCAACCAGGGAGGAGTGGCAGGTGCACTATGAGTGTGCATGTCTGTGCCATGCCCTGAATCAGCAACCAGGGAGGGGTGCTAGGTGCACTATGAGTGTGCATGTCTGTACCATGCTCTGCATCAGCAACCAGGGAGGAGTGCTAGGTGCACTGCCAGTGCGCATGTCTGTGCCATGCTCTGCATCAGCAAACAGGGAGGAGTGGTAGGTGCGCTACGAGTGCGCATGTCTGTGCCATGCTCTGAATCAGCACCCAGGGAGGAGTGGTAGGTGCACTATGAGTGTGCATGTCTGTGCCATGCCCTGAATCAGCAACAAGGGAGGAGTGCTAGGTGCACTATGAGTGTGCATGTCTGTGCCATGCTCTGCATCAGCAACCAGGGAGGAGTGCTAGGTGCACTACGAGTGCGCATGTCTGTGCCATGCTCTGCATCAGCAAACAGGGAGGAGTGGTAGGTGCGCTACAAGTGCGCATGTCTGTGCCATGCTCTGCATCAGCAACCAGGGAGGAGTGGTAGGTGCACTACGAGTGCGCATGTCTGTGCCATGGTCTGCATCAGCAACCAGAGAGGAGTGGTAGGTGCACTATGAGTGTGCATGTCTGTGCAATGCTCTGCATCAGCAACCAGGGAGGAGTGCTAGGTGCACTATGAGTGTGCATGTCTGTGCCATGCTCTGCATCAGCAACCAGAGAGGAGTGGTAGGTGCAACTAGTGTGCATGTCTGTGCCATGCTCTGCATCAGCAACCAGGGAGGAGTGCTAGGTGCACTATGAGTGCCCATGTCTGTGCCACGCTCTGCATCAGCAACCAGGGAGGAGTGGTAGGTGCACTATGAGTGCGCATGTCTGTGCCATGCTCTGCATCAGCAACCAGGGAGGAGTGGTAGGTGCACTATGAGAGCGCATGTCTGTGCCATGCTCTGCATCAGCAACCAGGGAGGAGAGGTAGGTGCACTATGAGTGCGCATGTCTGTGCCATGCTCTGCATCAGCAACCAGGGAGGAGTGGTAGGTGCACTATGAGTGCGCATGTCTGTGCCATGCTCTGCATCAGCAACCAGGGAGGAGTGGTAGGTGCACTATGAGTGCGCATGCCTGTGCCATGCTCTGCATCAGCAACCAGGGAGGAGTGGTAGGTGCACTATGAGTGCCCATGTCTGTGCCATGCTCTGCATCAGCAACCAGGGAGGAGTGGTAGGTGCACTATGAGTGCGCATGTCTGTGCCATGCTCTGCATCAGCAACCAGAGAGGAGTGGTAGATGCACTATGAGTGCGAATGTCTGTGCCATGCTCTGCATCAGCCACCAGGGAGGAGTGGTAGGTGCACTATGGGTGCGCATGTCTGTGCCATGCTCTGCATCAGCAACCAGGGAGGAGTGGTAGGTGCACTATGAGTGCGCATGTCTATGCCATGCTCTGCATCAGCAACCAGGGAGAAGTGGTAGGTGCACTAGGAGTGCGCATGTCTGTGCCATGCTCTGCATCAGCAACCAGGGAGGAGTGGTAGGTGCACTATGAGTGCGCATGTCTGTGCCATGCTCTGCATCAGCAACCAGGGAGGAGTGGTAGGTGCACTATGAGTGCGCATGTCTGTGCCATGCTCTGCATTAGCAACCAGGGAGGAGTGGTAGGTGCACTGAGTGCGCATGTCTGTGCCATGCTCTGCATCAGCAAACAGGGAGGAGTGGTAGGTGCACTATGAGGGTGCATGTCTGTGCCATGCTCTGCATCAGCAACCAGGGAGGAGTGGTAGGTGCACTATGAGTGTGCATGTCTGTTTGGCCAACTGTCTTAGAATGGCCAAACAGACATGCACACTCACATTTCTTCAACCCATCTGTCTTTCACAGCTGGTTGGGAGAAGAGGTACAGGCTCCATTGCCCTAACTGAGCAGAATTTCCACCAGCTCTGACCAATTCCAGCGCTTGGAGCGGCGGGTATGTTTTTTAAATTATTATTAACCCCTCCACCACACTGCTCCATCATGTTTTAGTGGCAGCAGCAGCCTCTGGTCTCTTTAAAATACGATCGATCACTCTTATTTTCCAAACAGTGCTCAATTGTAACATGTCGGAGAGCACAACATTGGACACGTTCTACGAAGGCAGCCACACAATGGAACATTAATAACATCAAACAGCCAGATTCATCAAGCGAAATGCGCTCGCAAAAGGGCCAGATTCTGAGAATCTGGCCCTTTGCGAGTGCAATTTTTGCATTTGGGATTCATCATCCCAAATGCAAAAAATCGCTAATAAAGAATTCGCAAATATGCGAGGATTAGCATTTAAGGAATCTCTATTAGAGATTCCTTAAATGCTATTCATGAAACATTTAGAAATTGCGAATTCTCAATTTAGGACCGCTATTTACCACGAAGTCAAACCTCGTGGTAAATAGCGAAAACTTAGAAAAATGCATTTTAATGCATTTTTAGGTCTTGCGACCTATCAATGCGCATGCGCATTGAGCGGAGCGAGAATTCAAGTGCTCAAAATACTCGTCAAACCAGGGGTTTTTTGGTGCGGTTTTCTTCGAGTTCACGTGAATCACGTGACCAAACAAGCACGCGCATCAGCCTCCCTCCCTTCCTCCTAATTTCATTTTTTCACGGCCGCCACCACATCAAAGGGCTTCTCCCAGCGTGCGCTCTGCGGCTTCTCCTCCCCTAATTATTCATGGCTGGCCGGCCGTACTTTCAGTTTCCCGGCCGCTCATCTTCTCGCTGGCTCCCTTTACTAACAAGCATTTACTAACAAAGTCTTGAAAGTCTGCTTTAACAGCGCGCGCATCAAATACGGCTTTATTTGTGTTTTTTTACTAACAAAGTCTTGAAAGTTTGCTTTAACAGCGTGCGCATCAAATACTCATCTTCTCGCTTGCTCCCTTTACTAACAAGCATTTACTAACAAAGTCTTGAAAGTCTGCTTTAACAGTGTGCGCATCAAATACGGCTTTATTTGTGTTTTTTTACTAACAAAGTCTTGAAAGTTTGCTTTAACAGCGTGCGCATCAAATACGGCTTTATTTGTGTTTTCTTTTACCAAGTGTCAAGAGACAAGAAATAAAAGTCTTTAAAGTCTGCTTTAACAGCGTGCGCATCAAATACGGCTTTATTTGTGTTTTCTTTTACCAAGTGTCAAGAGACAAGAAATAAAAGTCTTGAAAGTCTGCTTTGACAGCGTGCGCATCAAATATGGCTTTATTTGTGTTTTCTTTTACCAAGTATCAAGAGACAAAATAAAAAGTGGCGTCTTTCTGGTGCCATAGCTTGAGTAAGCAACGTGTGCACAGAGCAATGCCATTTCAGAAATGGAAGTGTGCTTTAAAAACGTCAACATAAGTTAAAAAATTAATACATTTACAAAACCAATAGCTCCAACTTTCCTACTGCGAGACCTATTGGCAACGCCAGTGCTTGTTCTAAGTTGCATGTTACACACACACATGTCCTTTGGACATGTATGTGTGCACAACATCAGTGTAAATTCACATTTCAGGGGTGCTACAGGGTGTCCTCTGGACACCCCTGCACCCTTAAAATCGCATCCTTATTTGCGATTAGCAAATTGCTAATCGCAAATAAGGAATAACTCCCCATTCATTCCTATGGGCCTGTAGGCCTGTAGGCCCATAGGAATGCATGGGGAGTTATTCCTTATTTGCGATTAGCAATTTGCTAATAGCAAATAAGGAACATGTAGGAATCGCAATGTTTTTTGCAATTCCTACATGAATCCCGTTTTGCAAGTCCTTAATAGCAATTCCTTATGAATCGCTATTAAAGACTCGCAAAACGAGTCTTTGATGAATCTGGCAGTATGTTTTTAGTCAACAGCAAGTTCCATTAACCCTGCGACCCAACAAGTTATTAGTCAGGAATTTATCCCCTCATTTGAAATAATCTATTTACGGACATTGAGCAAGCAACCCCTACCCTTCCTAGAAGAGATTAACAGTCTTCCTACAAAACGACTTCTACAAAAAGTCACATTTTACAGCACTTTCTTTTTTTTTAAAATTTGGCCTCACATGGTTATTACGGTGTCGGGCAGATGTCAAGGATCATGTTCCCATCCAAGGCTGCTCGAAGTCATGCTCCCCGTCTTCATGGTCTCGACCAGGTCCGCAGCATGGGTCAGGTTGGTGTCCACCGAAGTCTTCCAAGGACGTGCAGTTGACGGCGGAGTTTACAGGCGCCCCTAGCTCTTCACACAGGATCTTCTTCACATACGGTCCCATCACTCCGTGCACGTCAT
The DNA here is from genome assembly GCF_964261635.1 of Lissotriton helveticus. Lineage (NCBI taxonomy): Eukaryota > Metazoa > Chordata > Amphibia > Caudata > Salamandridae > Lissotriton > Lissotriton helveticus. The sequence goes on from NC_136068.1 coordinate 164,538,655, forward strand.
CTATACAGATACTTAATCGATGCTGTCCAGAAAGAAGCTCTTTAAGTGCACTGAAGTCGAAGATGTTTCTCAGCAGGTTAGCATATGCTTCCAAGAGATCCACAATTTCAACTGTAAACGGTTGGAACTTGTTTTCCAAATCAAACTGCTGCTTTCCAGTTGTGGTAAGATCCACTCGTAGGTCTGGACAGATGGCATATTATTCAATGCTTTTGCTAAGCTGGAAGATCTGATCTGTGATTGCTTCAGGGGCAGGGTCTCCATTGGAAGTATTGAACTTAATGCCAAAGTCACCACTGGCTCCACCAGGGCTGTGGCTGGGTGTTAGGATGCCACCAATAGCCTTTATTTTTCTAATGATGCACAAACCGGCAGGAGTAGAGACTCCCATCATGCCCAATGACCAGGCGACCAATCCCATTGGCAGCCGCAATCTGCACAATGAGCTGGACTACCTCCTTCATGAGGTAGCAGCAGTCACCGCCCACCAACGGCGCACAGTTCGGCCGCTCCTTGGGGGCTGTGGTGATGATAGCAGGCTTCTCCAACGAGTGTCTCATGAGCTACCCGTAGCTCTCTAGCTACCTTCACGTAGCTCTCCTTTGTTCAGGCCAGTGGAATAAGTTAGAAGCTTTTGCTTGGTTGAATTAAGAGTATATATATATATAT